>NW_027282725.1:5000-355000 GCF_046629955.1 Centroberyx affinis
AAAAGGTAATCTCTCCACTAACACTGCTACCCTGCTGCCTAATAAAATAAACGTGCATGTGATCCATTACACAAAAGATCCATTAAATAAGGGCATCATCTTCACTGATACCTGCGCATGGGCAGGTGGTGATTTGATGCGCCAGTCCTGCTGCAGAGCATTATAGCAGGTGTTTGCAGGATTCTTAATGGCACCCATGTGCCTGAACATGCCTTGGCCTACGATGACGGTAAGTGTGTAAGTGAGGACGGATCAAGGTGGATTTGCATGTGTGCTCTCTTGCATGCGTGCAAACTTTTTAATTTACCAGACAGGCATTCTTAGTATGGGTGGTGGAGGAGATGGGAGGGGAAGGACCTATTGTGTTGTCTGTCTGTCTAGTCAACCACGCAGTGGAAAGCAGGATTTGAGTCAGACAGTTTACTCGGCCATGGAAACATTCCTACTCATGTGTCACGAGACGGCAGGACCTCCCCAATCTAGCGCTGCATCACCAATGAGCCCCGTTAAGAAAACTCTCTGACAAAGCAACACAAACAAGATTCTCTTCCTCTTGACTCTTCTTGTCGGGGCTGCCCTTTATCACCCTCTCCAGTTTTTATGAAGGGAGGCCTATCTTTGGACTATCATTTGACATCATGTACACATTCCTCCTACCCAGATGCTCCCTTGTGATATGCTGTGTGTGTTCCCCCCCTTGCTATGTGACTCAATGGGCTGCTTTCTTCCTCTGTAGCCTCCCCCCTCCATCCACACACAAACATATAGACCATGTCAGCCACAAAGTCCATTCAGCTGATGGAGGCCGCTTGCTGAGGGGAAAAAAGCCACCACATGATAGCGGGTCCGGCCCCTCTCAGAAAACCACCTTTTCTGTCCAAAGGGGGAAACAGACAATGTATTGTGGACCATATAGAGGGAGTCTACCCCTTCTATTAAGGGCACTGACGCCCAGCTGCTTAAGCACGTCGGCCAGACTATGGACCATTGTTCAACGCATGCCTGCTTTAGTCACATCCCTGCCCCGATAGGCCCCCGGTGATGATCTATGGCCAGGCCCTGTAGGAGTGTCCGAGGGTCTGTGGCACCCCACAGGGTTCTATACTGGGCCCACTCATCTTCTGACTGATCGCCTGTCACTCCCCACCCTCTCCACACCCCTGGCCTGGAAGAGGCACTCGCCTTGTCCCCTCAGTTAAGCCCACACAGCAGGTCTCTCATAGTCTCCCTGATACTGGTTGCTGGCTTTGTCAGACTATAGGAACAACAAGCCCTGTTTTTTTCTTCACGGCAAGGTACGGTTTTTATTGGCTGAGTTTGCTAGGGATAGGTGTACCAGTCCTTATGTTTTTCATCTACTCTCCATTTTACGACAGCCTTTAAAAAGCTAATGTCTGTCATCTCATCTGTTTGGTGCAATTAAATTCTTCTTTTAGTGGTATTGCGAGGAGGCCTCAGCTAGCACGTCCATCAGAAGAGGAGCTGTGTATAGGAGACATGCTCAGTTAGGCCGCATGGTCGTAAAGGTTATATTAATGGTTTATGTACCCCACTGCAGCATTGTTAATGGCAAATGGCATTTACTGGGTGCTGCAGAGGAAGGCCATTCAATCCACTGTATGGTTTATCTATCATGTCAAGCGCTCAATAAAAAAGCCCTCAGTAATATCAAAGGAGACTCAACACAAAGGCTCTACCCCAGGGCTAGGTTTAAACCTTCTCTTGTGCTCTATGTAACAAAATGAATAGTTTATATTTTCAAAATCCGTCTGAAATTAATCAAATTTAATTCCTCTTTGCGCCGTGCCTAAGTACATGCACACGGACACACAGAGACAAACACACACCACGGTGTGTTTGTGTGTGTGCGCACACAAGGCAACAAAGCAATCCACATACAGTGAAACAAACCCTATTAAAAGCATTTCAGGGGTCGTTTCAAATCTGGCTCTGTGAAACAGCTCACGCCTGAACCGACGGATGATTTCATGTGCTCGTTTGATTGTCTGGTGTCACTTTATTGTTGATGATGTCATCAAACCGAGTCTCCGCGCTGCAATACCTCACTGGCTTTACAGTTAATCGATCCCCTCAACGTTGGGCGAATGTTGGTGAGGATAACGATAATGATGATGGAGGTTATCGTGGAGTAATTACTGTGCATGGAGGATTCCACGCAGTGTGAATGAGTAAAACAGCCAAGTGAGAGAGAGAGAGAGAGATTGAGAGAGGGAGTGAGGAAGAAACATAGAAGGGGAGGGGTGAGGGGTGAGGGGTGGGGGGTGAGGAGGGGGCTGTATCTCTAAATGTGTCGCTTGATTGAAGTGCGTAAGGTTCTGAGCTAATTACATCCAGAACTGCAGCCTAGGAACAGATGCCACACTTGTGCATCAATAAATGCTTATAAGTAACTTATTTAGGGCTGCCTGCCATGCAAGGAAATGGCATGACTTAAAGCACAAGCGCCCGGGGGCTATTCCCCGGCTCTTTGTCTTGTCATCCTGCATCTTTTAAATCTATTCACCGCTTCAAAACAACACAGGCAGACAGCAGGGCAGGCAGCAAAAAAAGAGAAGAGGAAGAAGGAAAAAAAAAGATACAAATATTCACACTTTGCAGACAGTATTATGTTCGCCGTTTGGGTTGTCTGGCATCAAAGATATGCTGTCTTCTCTTAGATTTGTGAGCAGTAAAGGAGTGGTGAGAATGCTGTTTTTAAGGCCAAGCTCCTGTTTGATGAAATGCAGCTGTTCTTTAAAGTTTTAAGATAAATATGTTTTGACTTGAGCGTAGAGAGTTACATTAGCTTGACAAGCCTGTGCTATGTTTTATTTAGCTGTTGTTGTAGTAGAGTAGAGTATTAGGCTTGTATGCCTCAAACTTGTGTGTTGTCAAAAATTATAGGTGCAGTCGTGCTCTATTATTTTGTTTGGTGCGAATACAAGAGAAGTTTTTGTTGTCTTTTTTTTTCCAGGAGCATATATATTTTGACATGCCATTATCTTTAGTGACCACTTTGATTGACGGATTCCAACAGACAGGTTGACTGCCTTGACAATTCCACAGCAGAGCACATATAGAACAAAGTGTGTTATCAAAGACGTACCTTACCATTGCAAAGATAACAGGCAATTAGTGATGCGACAGCCATAGAGCATCATTATTTAATAGATACATTTGATTGACACAATTCATTTCCATATCAATTCTGAATTGTTTGAGGTTAATCCTTTGAAAAGCATTTCAATCATTAGTGCAGGGTTGAATATAACTTTTGCTCTTTTGATCTAACTTTTATAACTTTTGATCTTTTTCTCTATTCTGAATCTATCTAACTGGCATTTTTTGTGTCACCTGTTTATTTTTGTCAGCTCTCTAGCATTCATTTAATGAAAACTTTACCTCTGTGTGTGTGTGTGTGTGTGTGAGAGAGAGAGAGAGAGAGAGAGCAAGAGAGAGAGTATGTAACATAGTAACATAGTGAACTCGAATGTGTTTTTGCTTGTGTGTGTGAGTGCACTGTATGTGTGCACCTGTATGTGCGTGTGTGTTTGTGTGCATGTGTGTGTGTGCATGCGTGTGTGTATGCACGCATGCTCAGCATTGTGTGTGCGCATGTCCAGTGTCGCCGCTCCTCGCCCCACTCACAAAGCTATTCAGAGCAGCAAAGCTGGAAAATCAACTGTGTGTGCCATTAAGGGCCTCTGCACATTCCCAAGGATTTGCATACAGAGAGAAAGAGCTTCTTCACTCATTACTGTCTCTGCAACATGATGTAAGAGGGCGAAAGTCCCTGGGAATTCTGGTTGGTTTAGATCAGCCTGTATAACTGACCGGTGCTGAAAACACTGCAATGCTTAACACAAAAATGCTAATGCAGAAGTGGAGTGAGCATTTCCCTCTGACTATTTGTTCCTTCTCTTTGAATGCAAGAAGCTGTTTTGCAATTGATGATTGTCCCCACGAATAATTAGACAGGTTTGCATTTTTCATGAGATTAATTCATGGCTTTCTAATGTGCGTTTTGTAACCTCGCACTGCATATATTCTGCAACGTATTAACATATTTGAAATATGTATGATCTTTAAGGAATATGCCATGTGTTAGAAGCCGGCTCTGCAACATGGGTTTAACCATGTGAAAGAAGAATACAAATGGCCTAGTTTGTTTTTTAATATTTAGTGTAATAAGCTTAGAAGTGAGTTAGTGAGTTCACCATGGAATTTTCACATAGACTTGTCTGTTCACGTTCAGTATAGGCAGATCATATTCATAACAATATTCATTGCCAAAGATTGCGAACACATACACAAACATAAACCCAGGCGCACACACACACACACACACACACACACACACACACACACACACACACACACACACACACACACACACAGGCACTCACACATGTAAATAAAGATTCTGGTGCTGTACATACTGTCTACTCTCTTTGAAATGTGAGGTTGATTAACTTATATTAAGATTGAAACACATGGAAATCCTTATGGTGTCTGTGTGTGCGTATGTGTGTGTGTGTGTGTGTGTGTGCGTGTGTGCATGTGGCTGTGTATTTGTGATCTGTCACCCCCTGCGTAGACAAACAAGGAGGTAGACGTTGAGGTAGGTGGGTGGGAAGGGTGGGGGAGTGGGGGGGGGGGGGGTGCAAAGGTGCGAAACACCAGTAACTTTTCCATGACATCACTCATCTGGCATTAACCCTATTAACGCGTCCTCCTGCTTTCCTCTCTTCTCCTGTGCCACCCAAAAGGAAGGAGGGAATATAGGAGGTAGAGAGACAGAGAGAGAGAGAGAGGTAGACTGAGTATGTTGCTGTTTTATGGGGGTTCCATGTGGCCCGCTGCCAGAACCTCTGCTTTGCATTTCCTCCAAGGGCTAATTTATCACATCCCTCTCTCACTCTGTTCTCCAGGGGTGCAAGTGCTCCTGGGACCGGCCGCTGCTGGGACAGAATAATGTGCCAGTGACCATGGGACACAGTACTGTACTTGATTTTGACAAGATTTTGTTCAGAGTATCAATAGTTCCGCTCCCATGCTACTAACTCTGACTATAATTGAATGTATACATGTTGACTTTGTTGTTTGTATTGTATCATTTGTGTTTTATGTCCTGCACTGTCTTTTGCACTGTTTGTGAGGTCATGTCTGTCCTGGTACCATGTGTGTAGTTATGTGAGCATGTAATATAATGTGAGCTGTGTAACTGCACCATCAAGGAAAGTCACGTTTTTTTTATTGTATTGGTGAATAAAGTGTTTTCTGATTCTGATTTAGCAATCAGAAAATGTTTCTTTTGTCGTTTCTTCGAGTTTTATTCACAGCATCCTGGTTCAGAAAACAGCAAATTTCTCATTAATTAGCAAAGGAGGTTTTCATGAAATGTTTGTCCAGCTGTACAGTACCACACTGTCCATATATTGCCAGCAATGAGTAATAAATCTATGCCATAACTTCAGCTGTGTTACATACCAACTGACAAAACATAAAAATATTATTCTAACATGTAGCTGTGTAAATGTGTTGAATAGTGTGCATACTTCTATGGGCTCACACCTCACTGCAGTACTTGAGTACAGTATAGTTGCTCCTTTGCAGGTGAGAGAGCCAGCAGCCCAGTCTAGAGTGTTAGCGCCTGTATTTTCATTAAAGGTATATTAAGTCAATCGATGACATGAAATAATGGTGTATAAAAAACCCATAAGCTGTCAGTTGAGTTGATCAGACTTGAGGCGTTGTTAGTACCAGAGGAGCTGGGGTGTACTTTCTCACGGTGTGGAGTGAGTCTTTAAAACAAAGCGGGGTGCGCAATGAATATGAAAAACAGTAATCCAAGGTGTCTCATTTCACCTCCGGGGCAAGGGGGGGGGGGGGGGGGGGGGGGGGGGCTGTGTGTTGAGAAGTACCATATTTGAATGCCTCAAAAATTACCGCTCGCTATTTGTCGACTTGTTTGGGCAGTGAGCACACACTCTTGGCATATATACTTCCAAACCCCACCGCTCCCCTGCACCCACAGCCGCAACCGCCACCCCCTATCGTTTTGATCTAATTTCCTCCTCTTTTTTTTTCTTCCTTTACCTTTCCTGCTGAAATTGATTTCTGCTTGTTTGGTTTGGCAGTAATAAGATCAACAGTAGGATTACGTTTCAATGGCATACTACCTTGAACCCCAGGCAAATGATTTGTCCAAACTTAATAATGGAAATACTTAGGATGTATTGGGAGATGTAAACAGTAGTTGTAATAAAACAGTGCCGGAAGGTAAGGGCTCCTTTAAGTTGCAAAGCCCTTCCGCTTATGTTGGCCTTACACACCTCAGGCTCTCCCCAAACAGTAAGAATAAAATGTATCCCCATTTAGCCTGGCGAAAAGTCACCCAATAAAAGCTATTTAACTGGAGTGTGGTGTAGAGCGTGGCATGTTTAGCCCACTGCAAAGTTTGACCGGCAATGACAAAGCTGTCAGCAGAACAGGAAAGGGCTAATGCTTCGCCATACTCAGTTATTTTAAGTCTGTCACATACAGAAATAGCCATTGTAGAAGTCCCACCTTGTACATGCTTGCTGTTCTGCTGCTGTATTGTTTCTGCTGCTGCAAGAGGAATTATCTGGAAAATCCTACAGCATTAATGTAGGGAAGGGGGACTTTTACTTTTGTTTCCACTGTACCTGACTACAGCATATAAATATTTGTCTCCTTCAGGAGGCACATAGAAACAAAGGTGTTTTTTTTTTGTGGGTTTGTCCAGGTGGCTCAGAGTTAGTGTTCATACTAGTTCATACATGAAGTAGCATGGGTCCCTACTCTTAAAGTCACACTGAAATGAACTGTTTTGCCTTTTTAGCTCATTCTAAATATACCATGCACCTATTTGATGATTTATACCCCAAAAAAAGAAAAAAATATATATTTTCTTGTATTTTTATATGAAAATCTCATTACTTTTACTTCCTGGAAAAGGGAAATCTTTAGTGGTGACTGGTGAGTAAAAGTAAAGCATTGTGGTATATAGTAGGTATATAGCGGTCTTAAGGGCTTTGTTTAAAACACTAGCATTATAGAAAAACTCTAGGTAATTGAGGTAGTAATTACAAGGTGGTACTTTTAGGTAACTTTTAAGATATGTAGCATTTTTTAATGAAACCCTTCAAGAGTTTTGCTCCGTGACTATTGGCTCACACCTTGTGTTCATTGACCCGCTTACATTCCTTAATGTTAATTGGATTAGTTCCACCCCATGCAGGACAGCAGACACTCCCTGTCTTCTGTCGTAACCTGAAAAGTCAAGTCATCCCTTCCAGAAATCCTTCCTGTCCTCTCTCTCCTGAGTCACACCCCGTCTCCCACAGGAAAATGCTTCTATCATGTTTTAATAAAAACTTCTACCTTTCCTTACTATTCCCTCTAATTATACCCTCTTACATCTTTACATAGAAATTCTCTATCATACATTATCAATTTGGGGACAGGTGTTCTATCTATTGTCAGCACACTGTGCCTCTGATACTTGCACTCCTTACTGTTGGCTACTTTTAATCTAGACTTAATTCTAGTGTTGCACTCAGTCACTCGAGCGTCAGCTAAATGCCGAAAATATAAATGTATCTTGAATCTTGTAATGAACATCAAATGGTCTCCCTTAAATTAGTGGCAATCCTCTTAACTGTGCAGTGTGAGTGGGTTTGATTGGGGTGAGTTCAGGGTCCCCAGATACTTCTGCAGCTGTACTGTGGCACTATTGACCCAAAATAGACAGATTCATGGTGTATTTAGTTTTGTATCATACCCACTGTTGTCTGTCGCATGGAGTCCTTGTGACTAGGCCACAGAATCAAGATAAAAGCTTTGTGACCGCTAAGAGCTCCTAATAAGCTCTTTCTCTCAAACACACAAATATGGGCGCTCAGAGATTCACCCATTCAGACACAAACACTTTCAAAACCGCACTCAGACACGTGCACATCCAAACACACATCTGAACACACTCCATGTACACATACACTCAAGGTTCACACATACACACTCGCACAAAAATGTGTCTATCTATTCTCTCAGCAATTCCCCTAACACTGTTTCTCCACATGCAGAGTTCCACATGCAGCCAACGCACACAAAGACCCCATTGACCCAGGATCCAAAAATCTCTCCTGCCTAAAAAATTAAACAAGTTACACAAATTGAATCTATGCCTGTCCAAATCCAATTTGTTATCATGATGTTTTTTTTTCCCCGTTTGTCACGACGGAATTGGCAAATCTGACACGAACGATAACACAAGATAAAAGCAGCTAAGGACATCGGGCGGCTTTGTTGGGTGCCAGAACTAGTCTGATGAAGGTTGTGCGACTGACATGTCATGTTTGTACTTAAATCAATTTCTGCTCTTGGAATTGAGAGTGTCATGCCGTTTCCGCCTGAGTTATATAACGTTCCTGCAGCACTGATTCTTCTGCTACTGCGGTTGCGGTTGTACAACCAATAAAAAGAGGCCTAATCAATGATCAGTCATAACAAGGCAGATATTCATCATTCAGCAGCAAAGGGACCAGTATTCATTTGAAGAACTGTTTTTAGTTAGGTATCAATGAAACCAAACAGGAAAAAAAGTACAAACCATGTGATTTGAAGCTGTCACCCATTGAGTTGTTTACTTCCCTAAACCCTTGGCCAGGACTAGAGAGGGTAGTGGAGGGCAAATCTGAAAGTCGGCGGAAAGAAAAGGTGGCGGAGCAGCAGGACTTGTGTCAATGCGGGGGCGGACTCGTAAAACACCTGTTTGCCGTATGGGGGCCTGAAAGCAGGAGTTGTTAATAGCCAGCCATAAATCGCTCACTCCATTGTTCTGTCACCAAGTTGCAGGCCCGCATTTCTCAGTGGAGCTCAGGAGGCAAAACTTTGTCGAAAGTAAAACCGCCCTCTTGCTACTTTGACATCAAACATTTCACAGCGCCAATCGCTCGGCACATTGTGCTTACCTTTGAGATTGGAAAGCCAACTTCAGAGCCGTGACCCCACAAGAACATGCAAATCCGCTTTTGAATTTCGGCTTCTTTGCAAGTAATTTGGTTCTCTTCACATAATCTACATTCAAATGTTTCCCGAATTTGAATAATAAAGTTGCTGTCTTCTTTTGTGGCACGCATTATTTAACTGTACTGTATATTCGTCACAGCCTTTTAACAGACGCTTTTTGGTGGAATGCTGATATTGAGATTAATCTTTGCATACAAAAACACTCTAATTTATCAGAACTTAGCTTCTGTTGACCTTTCGTCAGAGCCTGGAAAAGCCAGCAGAGAGGGGTCTTTTTCCTAATCAGTCTTTTGACAACAAACACAAGCTGTTTTGGCAAGGAAGGGCCAAAGAAAGCATTGGAGAGGTGTGTGTGTGTGTGTGTGTGTGTGTGTGTGTGTGTGTGTGTGTGTGTGTGTGTGTGTGTGTGCGTGCGTGTGTGTGTGTGTGCGTGCCTATGTTTGAGTGTATTGTGTGCGTCAATACATATCTTCATGCATGTTTTGTGTATGTGTATGCGCACATGCGTGTGTGTGTGTGTATATAAATGGACTGAGTAATCCCCCACCCCTCTGTATTTTCTGAATAGACCAGTGGATCTCTCAGCCGTCTCACTGATACAAACCACAAGTCTGACGAACAAAGGAACAGCCAGAGAAATTGCAAGAAAAAAGAAAAAAAAAAAGAGCAGTCGCCACAGACAAGCCTGGACGGGACAGGAGGGAGACCTATGGCCTTCTACCAGTCGGATGAGGGGATCAGCTCACTGTAACAAGCTGCACAAAGACAGCGGGAGGAGGAGGAGGAGGGTGGGGAGGATGGATTGGGGGGTTGAACACCTGAGATCAGATCTGATCACTTGCCTGCAGTAAGGGGTCATCTCTGTGTTCATTCCTCCTTTAAAGGGCCGAGCCTCCATTGTGTGGGAGGAACATCAAGGGGTTAAAGACAAAAAGACAGAGAAAGACAGAGATAGATTGTGTCCTTCATTTTGAATAATAACACACTTTGCAGAATGGTAGCTCTGTGAATGCCTAGCTTCATTTTTATTTAATATTATTATTTTTATTTTTTTATTTTATTGTCTTTTTAAATCAAATCTAAGGTTAGGGTTAATTGTATTAATTGTAAATAATATTTTAAAGGGACTAAGTCTGCAGAGTTTGAGGACATCATGATGATTTCCGGCCAAATGAAGAATGCTAAGTATGGAGCATGCTAGTGTAGCTTCTACTCCGAACTGCAGACAGAAGGAGAGAAAGAGAATAGACAAGGGCCACGCCAGCTTTTTCTGCATTCTCTGTCTAGTTAATGTTGGGAGGCTCTAATAAAAAGCCACCATGTGCCAATTGAGCGCCTACAATTAACAGATTAGAGTGATAAAGAGGTTGCATGGCTGCGAGGCACGGGGCCGCCTCCCCGGGCCCTCAGGGCTCCACGATGGGCAGGAGGAGGAGGAGGGGGGAGGAGGGGGGTGGGGGGAGCCACTGATGAAGGGCCCAGATAATCTCTTCCTCCCTCCCGCTCCCTCTCTCTCTCTCTCACTCTCCCTCCTCCCACTACCCTCCCCTCTCTCGTCTCCTCCCCTCTCTCTCTCTCTTTCTTTCTCTCTCTCTCTCTCTCTCTCTGCCACCCCACCCCGCCCCATCCCTCGCACTCCCTCGTGCCCTGGAGCACCTTTCGCAAATACCTGCTCAATATTCTAGTTGGGGGTGCAGCGGTGGTGGTGGTGGTGGTGGTGGTGGTGGGGGCATGTGGTGTGTCTGCAGAGGGGAGATACAACACACAAAAAAGCCGCTTGAAACAAAAAGCGGAACATCTGCTAAAGCGATTGCGGGGTAAATATGTTTGACAATTATTGTTTACAGTGACAGTGGTAACAGTTTCAACACCCAAATCAAAACCCCGCCATTTCTCTATTTGCAGTGAAACAGATGGGCCTACAGCGATCCATTAGCAACCTGTCAAAAGCTTCATTCTCAACTTACTTTTATGTCTTTGCTTCTTTGCAGTGTGACAGAGGGGAAGCACTATTTGGGCATAATGATTATTATCTATTTGCCCAGGATAAATCAGATACCTACTGTTCATTGTGTGTAATTTTTTTTTTGTTTTGCTCTTTCTTTACTTTCTTCTCCTGCCAGTGTTTACTGTTCAAGGATAGCTCCTTGAATCTACATTTGTTTCTCTCTCTGCACATATTATTGTATTATTGATGGCGATATGCTCTATGTTGCACTTGAAAGAACCTGCAAAGGAGATAACGATTTTTCTGTGGTTGCTGTTTTTTTGTTTGTTTGGTTCAGCGGTGAAATCTATTACATTTGGGGCATTACTTATTTGTGTGAGTGAGATTATTCAACAATACAAATTATTAACAACTTACCTCTTTCATCACTCTGCCTGTGTTCTCACGCTACCTCAACAGATCAACACAAGACATTATGAGCGAGCATGCAAAGCGTGGACTTTGAATACCATGTGCAAAACTGTGTGGGTCTTAATCAAATCAATTGCCGATGGCTTCGAAGCTAGGATGATACATGGGACCTTTTCTTTTTTAGGCTATATTCCTAGACACAAAATATATAGCATGAAGTTAAGCATCAGAGCATTACTCTGATTTTCAAATTAAGAAAACTCATGATTTTGTAGTAAGACCTAATGGTTTGTGATTATCCGGATTATTCTTCTAAATGCTGAGCAGCAGCATTTAGAAGTGTTTCTGTATGTGTGTGTGTGTGTGTGTGTGTGTGTGTGCACAGGCACGTCAGCACGCACATGTCTGTCAGTGTCTGTGTGTGTGACTGCGAGTGTACATCAACAAAGACTAAGGTGTTATCTACCGTTACCCCTGTCACCGTTTTTCCCCAACACTGTACCGCTCTAAATACGCTCAATCAAATAATGTGTTGGGGAATAATTAACCCCGGAGCCCCCGTTGGCTCTAATTGGCACCTATTAGAGGGCTGTATGATTCCTTGATAAACACTGAGGAGAGAGCAAATGGTGGCGGCAGCAGCGGTGGGTGGAGGTTTGATTGGTAAGCAAAGTGCGGGAGCGATGCATACCGGGGGTAACCAACATTTAATTATCAATGAGGTTTTCGTAACACTTTAGAGAGGCCCCGGGCACCGTTTCCTTCAGTAGTAGTAATGGGCTCTTTTTAATGGAACTTGTGTTAAACACGGTGCTGCCACTGCAAAGCTTTGGCGTTCATCCCCAACCCTTAGTTGTGGCTGCTTTAATTTAGACGACGACTGAAAGAAGACGGAGCTCATTTGGGTTGCTACACTTTGAAAGCGCGCACCAAGGCCGTGGCAGAAGATAAAGAGGGTGTCCACAGTGAATTCCCATAGCCTGCATTTACATTTTTTTCATTTGCATCTGTTTTGCAACTTCTTTAGGACTACGGTTAGGGAAATGTTTCATTTATTCGGGTCGCATCTAACAGTTTCAGAATTGTATGACTTTGGTGGCAAGAGTCAGGTGGTTTACTGTGCTTTTCTTGGCAATAAAGAAGATCCGGATATTCAAAGTAGTACAACTTGTTCTATAACTATTGCAAAAAATGCTATTTGCCGCAGTGAAAATTGAGCCACGCAGTTATGAATGATTTGAGGTTGAGGATCGTTCTAATCTAGTCAGACTCCACAATTGTCACCACAGCATATTCAACATGGTTTCCACTTCTGGGCTTAATAAGGCCAGCTAGAAATTATGGGTGGAATGTCATTCAATTTCCCCACCAAACAAACTTGCCATTATTCTATTTCTGACTTGTCCATTTGGCCATATAGTGTCAAAAGATATACTTTTCAATGCGTGTTACATGTATATCCATGTTGGCTGGCCATGGCTTTGGCTCCACCACATTGTCCTGCTATAGAGAAGCAGTTACTAAAGAGTCTATGCAGTCTGCAGTCTATGCAGTACATCGTCCAGGCTTTCACCAACATCCATATCCATCAGTTGTTGGAAAATGACTTGCCAAGTCCCAGTGTTGGCAAACATCCACTCTGCTGAAGTGTCCTTGAGCAAGACACTGAATCCCTACCTGCTGCAGGGCTGCTGCTCTGTATCTGACCCTGACCTCTGACCTCCCTGTGGAGGGGCACAAGTGAAAAGAGAATTTACCTACAGGGATCAATGAGGTATCATATCAAAAAGCACCTGGGGTGTCCTGTTGGCTCAACGCGCTACAAGACATGGAACATTGTGGGTTCAAATCTAATTCACATCCTCTGTTACAGTTCATTTCTCTCCCTTCTTTCTTGGCACTCTCTGCACTCTATTTGATGAGGCCCAAACAAGCCTTTTTTAAAGAAGGATTGGAAACATGATGGGTGGGAGGGTGTTGTAGCCCTTTTGTAAAGGGCATGGGCAAATGCTAGGGCCTACACTATAAAAAAAAAAGGTATTGTTTCAACTTAAAGTATCACAAGAAAAAATGTAATCTTGCGAATTATCACTTTAACAACATTTTTTAATTTCTTTAATTTTCAGTTAATTTAAAATATCCATGCCAGTTTTAGATTCCTTGTGATTTTAAGATGAAACAATGACTGGTTTAAGGTGCTGTGATTTGGGCAGCGATGGCTGCAGATGTGTCTGCACTGACTGAAATTTCACTCCAGCTTTGGGTACATTTAAGATGGCTGCCATAGAATTCTGATATTGGAAATGAGCATTGTGGGAGGGCTGAGAGATGAAGCTGGGGTAGCTGCCTGGGCTCTGGCCCTCGTCCGAGGCCCGGGGCTCGATCCTAATCTTCAGCAAGCACTTGCATCGGGACTGTAGCTGGGGCAGGGGGGCTCGGGGCAGAGCCAAGCCCAAGTCTGACCCACTTTTCTGGGGTTCCTGACAGGAGGCGGCTGGGAGTGTGAGGGTAACCCTCCATCAACACCAGCTCCTGTAATCTGGCCTAGCATGTGCCAATCAAGCCTAGCGCGATGACAAGCTCATGATGACACAGCCATAGTCCTCTCTCCTCTCTTTGCTGCCTGGACATCTCAAACCCAAGAAAACGTCCCAGTGATTATGGCATTTTAGTGTCAACTGGCATGTTGAGTTTGGCGAGAACCTTGAGATTGACAATGAAGAGACAACATGTTTGTGAAGTTTGCAAAGTTTATCGGGAAAGGTTGAGGTTTTTGGCACACAAGTGTTCAATAGCATTAGATTAAACTTGTTTGCTGAAGATCACAGATCAGATCAGATTCAAATCCATGAAGCCTGCAAAAACCATGAACCATGAATAAAGAAAAGCCACACAACAAATCTTTTCAACTTTCAGAAATGTTCTTTTCAAAAATATGTATACCAGATCCATATGAAAAATGTAAACATACATGGCAACTTAAATACAAACCTCACCAAGAGATGAAAATTAGCAAAAGAAAAAAGTAAAAACAGAGAGAAACCACAAAGCACAGATTCATTTCCCATGAAAGCGTACATAGCCACTTTTTTTCAGCCATTTTGAAAATGGCCTTTTCCATTCGCCACAGCTGTCAGTAGGGAAGCCTTTTTTTTCTGGACAGTCACATATAAGAAAGAGAGGAAAAGAGGGAGAGAGAGGGAGAGAGAGAGAGGGAGAGAGAGAGAGAGAGAGAGTGAGAGTGAGAGAGAGAGAGAGAGAGAGAGAGACTGGAGCAGCACATCTGACAATCCACTGGCATGAAAGTGAGCCCCTCAAGCTAACAAATTCAGAGAGAAAATTACAGTTTTGTGTCAATATGCATGTCAAAAGGTAATTGGGAAATTGTTCTGCAATGTCAAGTCCTGTTGGCAGTGTTTAGCCTGTGGTAAGATCAAAACCATTTCTTCACAGGCTCCGAGAGGTCAGACCAAGCACTCTAACTCTCTCTCCCATACAGGGCTCTCCTTTAAGCTAATAATGTGGCCGTTTATCGTAAAGTTATTGCTTGTTATTATCAGCCGTTCACAGAGATCTACTGAGAATGACAGCAAAAATTAAGGTTGTATTTATGCCCCATCATAAACAATTGCAACTTTCATGTAAGTAAATTTTCAAGATCATAAGGTCAGTTAACAGTGGGTTTTAACAATATATGTAGATGAATGAAGAAGAAGAAGAAGAAGAAGAAGAAGAAGAAGAAGAAGAAGAACTATCTCTTTGCTTCGTAGACATTGTTAAATTTGTTTGACTGGTTATCTGCCCGAGAGAAAAAATAAAGATGATGAAGTCAGATCGCCAATTTTTTTCTTTACCGAGAAAAAACAAGGCTTCATTATCACTGTTATGTTTGCATTGATTTTGAAAGTGATTTCAGGATTAGGGTTAAAAATACACCCATTGCATCCAATTTAGTACTGTGTCACTGTTGACATCAGCTAAAGTAGCTCAATAGCTCTGCTTCTTCAGGCACTGAAAAAGGTTAATCATATGTCTTGTCCCACAACACAGGACTTTTTAAATCTTTGTGAAAACAAAAGCACAGTGGAAAGAGGTGTAGAGAGGAGAGACAGTAGTAAATTATATCAGAGCAGAGTATAGTTGTTAGTTTGGGAATAGAGTTGAACTGTTGAATTGTCCGTTTTTGCATTTTAGACAGTGTGCAGTGAGGAAAAGGGAAAAGAGGATGACAGAGTTCTGGAGAAGGATTCAGTCCCATGTGTCTTTGGCAAAACACTAAACTCCTCTCTAATCCAAGGCAGGGCCAGACCATTGGTTTCCTGATATGTTGGAAGGATATTTTCCCTTTATGAAATAGCGGTTATTGGCCAATTATGTCATCCGCTGTCAATAATAATAGAGGTTCCTCCCTGACCACAGCTGCAAAAAGACAGTCTGTATAAAACCTGCAATGAGATTTTATTTTCTTTGCACATTTTATTTATTCACTTAATTGTTCAGTACTGTTTTTTATAAATAAATTTCCCCTACCATTGAATAGATGGGGTGGATTATCCTGGCAGAAGCAGCTGCAGACCCACCTAAAACAATTTTATTAGTCTGGGTTTCAATGGAGAACTGTAGTTTCCCATGGGTCTAAATGTTTCAGTGGCTTTTCCACACTGCCAAGAATACAATTGGGGGAAACACTTAATATTGATATTGAATATTGCCAGATAATATTGGCTATCAGCAGCTTCAGTTCAAAAATATCAGCAGCAATATCATCAACATCTTCAAAAACCCATATTGGTCGAACCTAATGCCACAAATTTGACCCCTCAAGTGACATTTGTACATGACTGCGAGGGTCAAATGATGTTGTTTCCATCTTTGGGAAATTGTTTTTATCACTGTACACCACAAAAAAATAAAAAAAATTGGGCTCTGCTCTTGGCTCGACAGGTTAGAGTACATACCATGTGCTTGAAGAGGTGTGAATTTGAATCTGACTCATGACCTTTGTCACATTTCATTCCCCCTCTCCCCTCCATCTTCCCTGTCACTCTTCACTGTATACTGTCTTAATAAAAGCAGAAATGCCATAGAATAAACAAATCAAATGTGACAGGGTTTAAAGTCCAAAGTTGAAAAAGTAAATTCTACAGGAGAAAAATTCCCACCAGGTTAGTTTTTTATTTTCTTCTAACTTGTTTGTTTATCTCTTATTCTGCGGTGATGAGGAGGAGGAGGAGGAGGAGGAGGAGGAAGAGGAGGATGACAAAGATGAAGATGGTGGTAGTGATGAATGGAAGACTTTGTGGACAGTATATCTTTGGTGGCATTACACTCTCTCTCGATCTCTTTCACACACACTCTCACACACACACACACACACACACACACACACATACACACACACTTACAGCATGACTTGGAACCTTCAGTTGCGTTCAATATTACTTTAATCTCCATTTAGAGTAAAGTGGGCATTTATCTTTGGCATACAGCAGTCACAGAAACGCACAATATGTCTACCTTTCATCTACCTTTCACCAAAATAATTACTTGCAATATCCAAAGCACCAACAGCAAATAGGCATTTCCAAAAATTAAATAGTGGCATTTGGAGGAAAAATAGCAGCAGACATCAGCACACTCTCCTGTTTGGATCTTAAGATAAATTGTGGTCGGTGCATAAGTGTTTTTACCTTGCTGGATGAAGCTAAAACTGACTGACCTAGAGGCAGAAGCAAAGCCAGTGCGGACAGAATGGGCCCCATCACCCAGCAGTAGATTTTTAGGTCCCTATCAACCACCGGCGCTTCAGGGGGAGACAGGTCCGCATTAGGTGTCCCCTTTGTTAATACATTTTAACCGTGCACCGCTTGAAAACAAATATTTTACTGAACGAAAAAAACACAAAAGAAAAAACGAAATTCAATTCATTCCTGTCTCCTGTTTCTGAGAAGAATCTGTCCACAATCCGCCGACATGAATTTAGAAACAAAGTTCTTCCCAGCCCTCAAATCCATTTATCCAGCGGCTGAATAAATAAATACATATCCAACTAAATGTGGAATAATCCAAAAGTAAGCAGCATTATGAAAAAAATAAAAGGGGGTTCGCTATAAATAACAATAATATTCTTATAGGGACTTATAGTGCTCTAGTGAGTTTAGAGTGACCTTATCGTACTTCGTGGTGTTTTTAAAACTCTTATGGTATCACTATAATATTCCTATAATATTTCTATTGAGACTTATAGTATAGTTTGTGGTAAGCTACTCAATAGTTAGTTTTAGTTTATAGCGACATTATGGTCCTTTATGGTATTTTTATTTTCTATGATATTCCTAAAATATTGCTACAGGGACTTATAGTGAGTTTAGAGAGACCTTATCGTACTTGGTGTGTTTTTATCTCCTACAGTAGGCTATAGTATTCTTATAATATTCCGATAGAGAATGCTATAGTGTGTTTGTGGTTGGCTACTCAACAGTGAGTCTATAGTGACCTTATCATATTTCATGTCATTTTCATTTCCTATGGCATTACTATAGGATTTCCAGTGATATTATTATTATTATTATCACTGACTTATAGGGCCTTTGCATGCTATTTTACAGTTTTGCACAGTGCAGTAGCCTATATCCAAAGAAAATGCGTTTGGTTATTGAGCGTTTGGTGAAATAAGTAAACGCTCAACAAAATGTGCAATAACCCAAAAGTTAGCAGTATTATAAAGAGGAAATAGAGAGATTGGGGGCGGGTGGGGGGGAGGGGGGTACCAATCGTTATAGGACCAAGCCAGTGAGTTGATTAGGGTCGGGAGAGAGAAGCTGCTGCGGCTTTCTTTACGCACAGACAGAGTATAAGTCCTTTATCATGGGGAGGCACCGGCGTGGCCCCGAGCTATTGCTGGCCTGGAGCAAAGTACCAGGGAAAAGCAAAAAAAAAAAAAAAAATAGAAGGGGAGGGGAGGGGAGGAGGGAGGGTGGGGCTCTATCATCAAACTTCATAATAACGCTTGGGGTTTGCCACAGCTGCGCAGTGACCCTTTTATTTTGCTGTGATGGAACAGATAGCTCACTAGATGAAATAGTGTGAAATTATCATGTCTATTAATTCAGTCAGACATCCACGGCTCTCTGCTGCTCCCCCCCACCACCACCAGGCTCTATACCCCTCTCTCTCTCTCTCTCTCTCTCTCTCTCTCTCTCACTCTCTCTCTCTCTCTCTCTCTCTCTCTCTCTCTCTCTCTCTCTCTCTTATTCCATTCCTTATCCGTGGAAATATGCGATTTCCTAGCAAATGGTCCATTTTACTAGAGTGATTTTTCATCGTTGATTCACAGAAAATAAGGCTGGGGGGGGGGGGGGGGGGGGTGAGTGTGTATAGGAGACTATCTGTAACAAAACATATGATGTGCACTGTCATTATCTTTTTCGCATTTGCAGGAGAAACCGTTGCTGTGTACGGTTGTATATTCATCACAGGAACACAGACAATATGGTTCACTTATCGAATCACCTGTTCTCCTAATGAACCCAACAATTTCAACTGATATATAAAAGCTGGAAACTGCTGTACATCCACCTGCTGTTCTTAAACTGCATTTAAGGTCTAGGTCCAAGTGCCTGCAATTAATTTTGAATTCCTCTAGAATATATCCTCGATAAATTATTATTAGGTTATTATTATTATTATTATTATCAGTATTATTATTATTGTTATTGTTATTATTATTATTATTATTCACACAATCAACAACATATTAGCATGCTAAACCCCTGAGCATGTTAGGCTCCCTATACTGCTTCAGGGTTTGAGTAGAGCAGTTGTAACACAGACCTTGTTATTTGCCACTTCATTTCTGTCAATTTCTAGCAATGTATTAGTGTCAATATTGTCCAACAGAAACCAAAGAAAGTAATAAGCCATTGTGTCAACTTTCTGGTTGGATGACTAGGAGGATTTTTTTTCCTTCTCGAACGAAAACTGTAAATACTGTCTGAAATAGTCTTGAGGCGCTGGCAAAAAGTCACCAAAAAGTCACTTTCAGCTGTAATCGCTGCACATGCAGCCCTATTGCCAATAATGCCTGCCAACCTGGTGATCTGTCTATATTAACGAACATATACGCACCAATGCCAAATATGATGACCTGACAGCAGCAACAACATTGGTCGCACACCACACACACACACACACACACACACACACACACACACACACACACACAGGGACAAAATAAAAGAAAAACGAAAAACATAAATAAACACAACATAAAAGAAAGGGTGGAAATTGAAACCCCCTTAATTTAGGGATGCGGCTTTGCTTATGAAGCGTGAGGGTCTGGTTTGATAAAAGGTCTGAGGTTTGATAGAGAGAGAGAGAGAGAGAGAGAGAGAGAGAGAGAGAAGAGCGAGAGAGAGAGTTGATTGAAATGGCGTGTGCCTGGCTGACGGGAGCCAGTGAGGGACAAAGCCCCTGCGAAGCCACGGCCACTCGAGCAATTATTCCTCCACGCTGCATTTGGATTAGTGCAATGGAAAGAAGCATATGTTTGGCCCGGGGCGACACTCCCCCCCTGGCTGACTGCAGAGGATGCAGGGAGAGACACAGAGAGAGAGAGAGAGAATGACTAAAACTAGAATATAAACTGCATTAACCGAGAGGGGAAACATTAACACAATTTTAATCCGCTCTTTTTTCATATATTTGGGGATACACAAGCCCATGAAATTGGCAGACCTCAGTGCTTGATAGGTGACTGGAGGACAACAATGATTTCTGATGTGCGCTGTCACAGCACACAAACATTATTTATATGGCGGTGCCTGGTTCAAAGTGGCGAAGAGAAACCATAAAACATGCATTAAACCTATTTCAACTTTACAACACCAACTTTGACCATTGGCTATTACCGACTCATTTATATCCCGAGTTGTGTTGGCACAGATTTAATGTTATTCCCGTCCATATTTGTTTACAT
This sequence comes from Centroberyx affinis, assembly GCF_046629955.1. Classification (NCBI taxonomy): domain Eukaryota; kingdom Metazoa; phylum Chordata; class Actinopteri; order Beryciformes; family Berycidae; genus Centroberyx; species Centroberyx affinis. The sequence goes on from NW_027282725.1 coordinate 25,391, forward strand.
TGTGAAATTGGATAATTTAATCTAAGCATCATGTGCCCATATTTTATTAGTAGCCTATGTAAATTCGTTTCTTTGGCATGTAGCCTATGATTATTCTAAATGTCTACATTACATATATATTATATATAGTGTATATATTTTGGTGTATATATAATAATTTGTGATCATTACGGAGTAGCTGCATGTCATTCTAAATTGCTGAGTAGGGCTATTTAGAAGTGTGTGTGTGTGTGTGTGCGCGCGTGTGTGAGAGTGAGAGAAAGAGAGAGAGAGAGAGAGAGAGAGAGAGAGAGAGAGAGAGAGAATAAGTGTGCGCGCGCGTGCACGTGTTTTCCCATGCATATGTCAACTAAAAAACTAATCAAACACCTCTCATTTCTCATTTTTTGTGAATGAGCCATATTGCGGTCGAACTATCGAGCCCCTCCGCCTATCAGGAGTCCCTTTGTTTATTCAAAGTCAGTTAATGTTTTCTAATCGATTACCTAATGTCTCAAGTAATCAAGGGCGATTTGGTGGAGTCATTGACCTCTCTTGGCTTCTGAGCCCCGGCTCGCACAGTGGGCAAGGGGCCCATAGTGGGTCAGCGGCAGGCGGGGGGCCAAAGCCCCAAATGACGGCTGATGTCAGACTTGAGGACAATTAGCCATTTTGCGCTTCATTGCAAACTTTAAAGTCACATAATTCGATTGCGCCAATCACCGTATCAAATGTCATTTAGAGGAACCCCGCATCTAGTCCAAGCCACTTTTTATTAAGCCGTCAGATTGAAATGTGCCGTTTAATAAAAATATGATACAACTAGGCCTAATTGACAATACGTTTGCAGAAACTGTATCGATACACTGACCATATGTTTTCTATCATTCAGGATTTACTCTCATAGTATTTGTATCACACCAACACGTTTAGCCCATAGGAATCGAAACCCTACATCAAAACATGAAGTACAAAGCTCCACCAATATGCCAAACATTTTCCGGCGTTTTTGTGAACACTAATCCCTTGCAAAAGCGGAGATCTTTTTTTTTCCACAGTGCAACGCAGTAACTGATCATCTATACACAATCATTTCAATCTCCATCAGCATCAGCTCCCTCTGTTTAAATGTCAAGAGGACAGCTGGGCTTGAATCAAATTCCAGTCATAGCAATGTAATATTTCTCGCTGTACAGTGAACAAATCTGGGCCTCGTAGGCTATTGCCCTATATCTTCCCATGCAGGCAAGCAACTCCAAAGTATTGCCTGCAAGCGTTACAGTGCAGACTGTTGTAGTGATGGTGCTACGGGGTAATTAGGCCATGCAGACACTCCATTCACCAAGCAATGATCTCAGCAGCATCAACTAAATACTTTCTGACCACATCAACATGGCTGCGAGCGTGTGAAGTGTATAGGACACGTGTGCACAGGATTGATGAGGCTAACTATGAACTGTCGTGGTAAATAAAAAGGTGGGTTAGCTATGACCTACAGACGGCGATTAACATAAGGCAAACAAACACCAACATAAGAAAAACAATTATATTTCCAGAGAGGCATTAATTCATGCTTTTTCTACATATAGATTACATTAGTTTGGTGCTGCTTACGATTATTTGTACTATCGATTTATGGCTTAAAGATTTATATCAGCCTAAAAAGGCGCGTAAACTCTATTCCACAAATTAAAAGGTCTAAATAGAGTTTGGGTGGGTTTCATCCCTGATAGAGACTATAATACCAAAGGAGCGCCAGCCTACCGTTGTTACCAGCAAATACTGTACAAAATGAATAAATAAAGCGCTACTTAAGTGGGCAACCTGAGTTTAGGTGGTTGACCCTCCACTACATCCCTGCACATAACATCTGCTGCTTGTAGACGCTCAATCAGACACAGAATATATCGCTCCAAGTCCCGGAATCTATTTTATTTCGCCTATTCTCCAGAATATTTGATAACAACAGGCGCACTTATTAATTACTATACGGGAATCAGCTGTAATTGGTTTAGTTGAGACAAGCAGCAGTTATGGATTGAATTAGCCAAATTCAGTTGGGTATTGCTGACTGGCTCTTCAAATTTCAGACCTCCTCGTTTTTTGCAAATGACTTTAGCTGAGAGGCATTATGCAAAACCAGCTCTACCTGTTTAAGATCAAATTAGGGTAAAATTACAATTTTGTATTAAAAAGGTATGCAAATTATAGGCTAGTATCAGTGTAAACAAACGACAGACAATGGGATTTGGAGTTTCTTTAGCACTCCAATTCCATTACACAGAAAGACGCAATTACAGGCCTTGCGATCCTCTCTCTCATCTTACACCCATAATACACACAAGCTTTCGATATCCACCATTGTCACAGATACCACTATTTCTAATGCTTTCGTTTCGCACTCAAAAACCTGTTTTCATTCAGCCAAACCCCGATACATTCATTATTAAACAACATTAGCATTAATGACACACGTGAGGGGCTTCCTTTCTCCCTAATACCAATGAATGCTGTTTTAATACGATTGTTTTCCCTTAAAGTGACTATTTATGCGATTCCCCCCTCACATCCACCATAGCAGGAGCAGCCGGGTAGTCTCTCCCCTTTATGAGTGAGCTATTGTGCCTGAGGACAGGATCCCACACACAATCTGAGGACTGAGCCAACAAAAACAGGGCCTGACAGACAATGCCTCGCTTCACCTGCTCCAGCACTGTGCATCGCAATTATGCCAAGGACATGTACAGTTAGGCTTCATTCACCCTCTTGCAAAACAACTGCCTCAGAATTAAACCAGGGCCCGAAAATCATGCAGATAATAAATATGGCTGCTGAGGAGATTGGAGAGAGACTAGGGGAAGAGGAGGAGGGGGGTGAGGGGGAAGGGGGGGGGGGGGGGCGCCCAGCGCTCTATGTCCCAGTGTTACAATATATTTAAACTGCATGGTTACCAGACAGTGAAATAGGGAAAGCAGAAAACAATACCAAGATACATATATCAACAGACTGATTCATGCTCCAGACGAGATTGATTTCGAGCTATATAGGTGCCACGCCATCAATATACAATCAAACTCAATTCAAATGTTATGCAACGGCTTGCTCTCTGCAGCTCTGCACGCAAACTACAGCTAAGGCCAGCATCACATCTGCTATTACAGCCAACCTGATAATCACATTTACAGACTCAATCACCCAGCCACATAGACAGCAGACTAAACACAGGGGGAGAAACAAATTCGATATGAAAGTATTATGGTTATATCATGAAATACAGTTTGTTAAAAAAAAAAAAAAAAGGTTTTCTCAAATTGCATTCCAGCATGTTGCTGAACGACGTGTGATCATTGATTACAGGGAGGCAAACAACATAACAAATATTTGCTGCATGTCTTTGAGTAAGGCACCAGCACACAATAAACGGGGGAGAGCCAAATATAGCCTATAACAACCAAACATTACACAGTATAGGCCGATAGTCTATATACATCTCAGTGATTTTAAAGAAGGCTCTAGCTGCAGGGCTGGCGCTGCTTGCACACTTCAAACGCGAATAGATTCATTGTTGTGTGTCATTTGGCCTGCATAAGATCCTGTGCTCTGAACTAGGGAGTTTAAAGTAAGATTTTTTTTATTATACTTGAGGGAAACAATGAGTTCAGCTGCTTATTGCAAGGAGCAATCGTCAGGGGAGACTTAAACTCAATTACTGTAACCGTACTGAATAGGAAAAAAAACTGCCAAGACAAAAAAAAAACACCCGGGCGAAATCAACCAGTGAATAAAAAATTAAAAGATATGAATAAAAATCGACATGAAGCGTATCAAATATTTATTTTTTTTCTGGGCAACAAAGGACTATAATACATTGACAGGCATGGGAACTATTGCCAGCACATGTCTATACAATACAGCTAAAACCGCCTCCAATTTTTGGACATTATCGGACATAACAAGATATCAGGTGGTCCCAAAAAATGTTTTCTTTTGAATGTCTTCGAACATTTAAAAAAAAGACAATATTCCATTTATTGCTTTTATGGTGCTTCAAGGAGAGAACAAGAGGTGAAACGTATTCTGATTGGCACAACACATAAAAGCTTGTATAAAAACAAGAAAATAGAAACACAAAAAACAGTTCTCGTCAGGGTCTCACTTATGCTCTGTCTCAAAAAAAAAAAAACTGAATAAGGATGATATATAGAGAGAGAAATGGAAGTTTATTTCTATTAAATTTGTTCACTTGCTTCAATGTCGCCTCAACATGCTACAAGAGGGCTGAATTGAAATATCCCAGAGAAATAAAAATACCCCAAACTTCTGTTTTCTAAGAACCATAAAATCACATGAAGAACTAACCGAATATTCAAACCCACTAAAACAGGAGGCACCAGATAAATAAAAAAAGAAGTTTCAACAGACGCACCATATTTACAATTCCCATTAAATTACACATAAATAAATATATACATACATGAACACTGATTCCCTTATATAACCGTGAATCGTGTTGAAATTCAAAAAGTTCAAGTTGGTCGCTTGGAGAAGAGTGTGTGTGAGAGAGAGTCTACAACTGAAGTCATGGCATGGAGCTCTGTGGATTTTCTCTTTTTGTTTTTTTCAAGTTTATTATTCACAATACTGATAAGAATTCATCCTCTTTTTAAGCTTCTTTTTTGTCATACGGTTCACAATCGTAAAATTGAGATATAGAGGGGTCGCTGGATTTCAGTCCGTTCGTTGCAGCTCATAAAAAATAAGGGGAGTACATAAAAAGTCCTCTGGCTGAGGCAAGACACCTTTTCCTCTCCCTGGAGCTGTTCCTCTGCAGCTTTTTTCTCTTTCTTTTTTTTTTTTAATAATAACATTTCTTACGGTTGGGGTGGTGGTGGTGGTGGTGATGGCGGTGGAAGAAGAAGAAGAAGTAGAAGAAGAAGATTCTTGCGTCGTTTTTCCCCGTGAATCCAAAATGGGATGGTGTAGTAAAAACAAAAAAAAAAAAAAACATGTAAAACCGCGCAAGATCAGGAAGAAGTGGCACGTTTAACTTGATCAATAGTATTTATAAGGTATTTATAATATTTATATTGGATGGGTGGGGGGGGGGCCGGGGCGTCGGGGGTGGGTGGGGGGGTGGGGGGTGGTAGTGGGGGGCGGGTGAGGGGGTCTGGGCCCTCAGGTGAAGGTGGGATGGAGAGAGAGAAAAAAAAATCACTTTCTGTGCTTCTCGTCTTTGTCTCCGCCTTTAGTGCCGCTGTCTGAGTGACTGTTGGGGTTGTTGTTGAGGTACATTTTGTCCATGGCTTTGATAGCCTCGGTCAGATAGTTCTGGAGGGCCGTGATGGCCGCGCACATGGCCGGGGTCCCGAAACCGTGCGAGATTAGACTGAAGTGGGTCAAACAGCTCTGGATCCCCGGTTCAAGAATAGGCTGCGGTCGAGAGTTTCCCAGCGGCGAGCGGTCCTGGGACAGCAGGTCTGTGAACTCTTTGCAGATTTGCCTAAAAACAGAGGCGAAGACAGCGGCGTGTTAATGACCAAAACCACAGCCCCGGAAAGCCCTGCACGCACGCTGGTGTCCAGTCATGTCGTGGTACAAAATAAAGTGGAAAGCACACTGCAAACATGTCCATCTTAAACAAGTCAGTTAATCCTGTACAGGCCTGTTGGGTTTTAAAATCTTATTATTATTTTTTTTTTTTAAACAAGTAAAAGATTTCCCCCTATTTCCTTTTGCAAATCAACTTGTTTTCAAGAATTTTGAACAGTCTAGATGCTAGTGGAGTGATTCGCCTTATTCTTATTCTGCCTTGTTTCATGATATTAACACTTGTTTCTGGAAAAAGTCCTGAAGCTACACTGGAAACAAGTGGAATTATCCCACTCCAGTGGCACAATATTTCACTTGTTTTAAGAAAAATAAAATTTTAAGAGTGAATGTGAGAACAAACGACCCGTTAATAACGTAAGGTGGACATTTTTTTGCAGTGTAAACTATGAGCTCCAGTTGCTGATCATCAAAATGCAAACATCCACTAATAGAAATATATAGGCTACTTTCAGAAAAAATAAACATGAATGTATGCTTTTTTCCCCCCTTTGAAATAGGCTACCATATCTTCATATAGGCTAACGTACAGTACATCAGTTTGATCCTACTTAATGATGCATTCGATGAACTTGAGTTATAAATATTTATATCAGCTTAAAACGGCGAATAAACTCTATTCCGCGAATAAAAAAGCTTTGTAAAGTTAGTTTAGGTAGCTTACCCTCCACGTCATCCCTAGTTGTGCCTCAATCAAACTCAAAAAGCTTCTAATAGGTGGTTATAGCTGACAGCTGTTTGATTATAGAGGTCCATCATCAATATTAAACGCAGGCCTTTGTGCCTCTATATGCCTTGCAAGTTTCTGCACCGGAGTTCCCATGTTTCAGCAACGCATAGTAAAAATAACCAACACCAATCTTCGAGACAATAAGGAGGTTGGCGTTGGATGGGACCCAGCAATGTGTCAGTGTCAGTGAAATCACAGGTAAACAAAATGCTTTGCGTGTGGATGAGGCAGAGGCCTAGTCGACATACCAACAGCAGCAGGCTTCACTGCAACATATCTAATAATATATCCATGCACGTGTTTGAATCAGCGCTTATGTAAGAGAAGGGAAATGAAGGGTTTGAATGAAATGCATATTTAGCAGAGATGTCAAAAAACATGTGGAAGTGTGTGGCAGATAAAAAAGTAAGTAGGCTACGTAAATTAATATTAACCAATAGTGTTAGCGAATTGAGATGGAATAAAACAAAGCAGACCCAATGTTTGGCCAAACTAAATACCATGGCCACACACCTGACAGATAAAATTGCTCTTATTTGTTTAAAAAGCACTTAAGAACTTAACATCAACTTTGGTTACATGTGAAGTCTATCAACTGTAGTAGATTATTTTTAATAAAGCTGAAAATATGTAATTGTGCGTGCGTGCGTGCGTGCGTGCGTGTGTGTGTGCGCTCGTGCGTGCGTGCCTCTGCGTGCGTGTCGTGCAAACTGTCACAATAAACACATAGCCTATATTGGCACCGACTCGGATCCATTTGGTGTGATACAATGAAATGTGATAATAGCACTTACTTCGTTGCCAATAGCATGTTTTTTCTTTGGACTTGTTCGTTTGGGTCGGAATGCTGACGGTTTACATATTCAGCTACTGCCTTGGCTGGAAACTCAGTCTCGCATACATAACCAAAATCCCTGGCAAGATGTACCGCTTCGCCTGAGAAAGGGAAAAAAATGGGGTTGAATGTGTTTGCGTAATAAATATAGTGACATCAAATACAGAGCAGTTAACACTCGCTGCTTAACACATGATTAATCTAAACCGAAGAGAGGGTCCACTCTGATTTATCCAGTCAGACAGCAAGGCTATGGCACCTGGCTACCTTCCCAACAACACACTCTTATAATAATAATAATAATATAATAACAATAATAATAAAAAATAATAATAAAACACGGGCCCACGAGTTGTCAATACACGTCAAGCCCCATCCTTCATACCGTGAGAACGGCTCAACATGGAGGGAGAGACAATAAGTGGATATGAAATATTAGACGGAGCGTCATGCTTAACACCATGTCATTGATTACCAATGCCTGCACATTATTGAAAGTCCAGCAGATCACAGAGGCATGGGGAAGCAATTTTAAAGGGCTATACCTAAAGCTCGGTCCCCCTTTACATACTTCAGCTATGAGAATTACAGGTTTCATTCCATCGGAGTCTGAGCTCGTCTCTCTTCTTTTTTTTCTTTTTTTTTGTTGTTGAATTTTTTCAAGTCTTTTGGTTTTAATTTCCTGAACCAGTTGGGTTTTTACTGCGGGGCTTCCTGCCCATAAGCCTCTGCTCCGGAAGAACGCATGCGCCAATTAGCATCAAAGCTCAAGTCCAGTAAACTCGTTTCCATAAAATGGAGCGGATCATAAACAATAACAGCACTTCAGAAAACGCAGTGTCCCTTCACTAAATAACCGGCTGCCTTCCTATCCCACCCCCCACCCCCCCACCCCCCCCGTCCCCGCATCCCACCGCCCCCTTATCACCGAGAATCATACATTTCTCCAGGCTCATTACAATACGGCACCAAATTTCAACGAAGCACAATGAATATTGCATTCGGTCCTCGTCTGCAATAATGATTAACAGGGACCAATGAACCATCGCAGGCTTTCACCTTTTGAAACCCACTCACACCAAATACCACTGCACTGAATAATAAGGTTCAACTTTGCAAGCAAAATGGATTTATCCAGTCGCGAAAAAAGGCATCTTTGCACCGCACCATAATTGACTAATTTATTCTTTAATAGGCCCGAAACATATAGCTCTCAATAGGTCAGCGCCATGCCATTTGCATGCAACAGAAATCCTCACTGAAAACCACAGCACGGTAAGCTATTAACGAAAGAATTAAGCTACCATTACAAAAGCAGGCCTATACCGTGACATTCAGGCTGCAATAATGTTTGGAACAATACAGGGTTAATAAATCAATCGACATCTCACCCATGAGGTGAAACAACTCAACACTGCCCAATAAACAAGCAGCACTCAATAATTAACTTGACTTCAACACAAATTCATCGAGTGTATAAACTAGGCCAGCCGTGGACCTGCAAGTGTGCTACTGAAAGCGAAGGCCAACGCTGCAAAGCCACTAGAATTATCAGCACCATTCTTTCTCTCTCTCTCTCTCTCTCTCTCTCTCTCTCTCTCTCTCTCTGTCTCTCTCTCTACACACACACACACACACACACACACATATCCTTCATGCTTTATTACTTGCGAGGCAAAGTCGGTCCAAATTACACGGATGAGCGCATATGCTGATTTCCAACACAGAGAGAGAGAAGAAAAAACCCCGTTCGCAGGCACCTGATATCGCGGGAGCAAGAGAGTGAGAACGTGATTTACGGCACCGACTTACCTTCGACTAGTGACGTCAGCAAGGTGACGTTCGCTGCCTTGCGTCTGCCTGCAGGTAGATTCAAGCCGATTTTATCCAACTTCTCCCTTAAGGACCTTCCTCCGTTCTTAGACTTTGCCCTGTGACAATAAAAAAAAGGGAGAAATTCATTGTAGTATTGCTCATGTGTAGGAATTCGTCTGAGTGGGCCATGAAGTGGCATATTTTCCCTTGAAATGGACATTAAGGGAAATATGCCTATGTGAAGCCTAATCCAAAATATATAATAATATTGACTAGTGATGTAGTGATAAATAAAAACATGAGTAAACTATGGTCTCCAGGCAAACAACCACCAATATAAACAACATGATTTCGTCAAAAAATAAATTATGTTTTGTTTGATTTTTAGGACCATGTCTTTGTATAATATCAAATTGTAGGCTATAATATCAATTTGGTGCTAGTTAGTATGATTTATTCTCTAAAATTAATGTCATATAGATTTACACCAGCTTAAAAAAGGTGGTAACTCTATTCCACAAATTAAAAGGTGGCTAAATAGAGTTTGGGTGGGTTACATCCCTGATAGAAGTTATAAATAATACCAAAAGGAGCGCCAGCCTACTGAACCCGTGGTTACCAGCAGACAAATACTGTACAAAATGAATAAATAAAGCGCTACTTAATAGGCAGCACTATTACTGGCTGCATGTCTGCAGCACTTCAATAGACAGTTCACTGGAGACCAATGTTTTCATGTGTAATGCCTTCACTGGGCCTATAGAGCTGGGGTTGAAACAGACTAGGCCTACATTAATTTGAGAGAGAGAGAGAGAGAGAGAGGGAGAGAGAGAGAGAGAGAGAGAGAGAGAGAGAGAGAGAGAGAGAGAGAGAGAGAGATCCAGTGCGCTAGAGAAGTTAATATGGAATTTAACAGACCCCTCCTGCTTTAAATGCAGGAGCTAGGTGTCATGGTTGGTCGATTTTAATTATTCTTGGTACAGAGGAGAGAGAGAGAGAGAGAGAGAGAGAGAGAAAGAGAGAGAGATGCACACATACACACACAGAGAGAGAGAAAGAGTACAGAGACAGAGGTAGAGGGAGATTTTGCAGCCTTCCAGTCAGGCTCAGGCTCACCTCCTCAGCACCCCGCCCAGCAGAGAGGCGTTGAGGCACTCGGGCGGCGAGAGGCGTCTCTGCACCTCCGCCACCGTGACCTTGTACTTTGATGTGGAGCTGAGGAGGGACAGGCGACCCGGAACCGAGCAGAACACCTCGTTGGGGTTTACCACTCCTCCGAAAAGACCGTCCTTATTTATGGGGATGGCGGAGACGTTGTTGTTCTTGGATAAAGACACTGGACCTAGCAAGGGAGGGAGAGAGAGCGGGATGGTGGGGTAGAGAGAGAGAGAGGAGGGAGGGAGGGAGGGAGAGAGGAGGTGGAGGGGGTGAGAAAGAGAGAGAGACCGTGCTCAGTGAATTTCATGCAATGCAGAGCCTTAACTAAATGAGAAGGGGGGATTTAGGCCCCGGATTTAGAGTTCAGCACCACATGTGTACACTTTCAGCAACAAGGACAGACCAAAAGCTACTTCAACAAGAAATACATAGGCTAACGATAATAATAATAATAATAATAATAATAATAATAATAATAATAATAATAATAATAATAATAATAATAATAATAATAATAATAATAATGGCCACTAGGTTTGTATTCCATAGTAGCAGAAGTAGCCACATAATTAGGTGTAATAGGCTAATTCTCGTTCAATAACAGCTTTATTAAATGCTGAATATTTCCATTCGTCTGGTCTTTGTCCAAAATACACTACTTATTTTTTATGTTTAGGGCTCAACAACAGAGAACCAAAACCTCCAGTATTTGAGCGCTCAAACGTGCAGCCTACATTTTATCCAAGGCGCTCGCCACGCTATGAATCCACTGTGCACAAAGCACCAGCACCAACCGCGGGAGATGGTAAAGTCTACCTATTTTGACATATCCTCAGTATCCAGCAAAACACCGTCGCCCGTGTGTGATTTCACATCGGGGGGGCTCGGCGCTGGGCTTTACACCGTTTTGGTGTGCAGTAACCGGAGACAAAGGGGACTGTGCGCCTTTGGATAGATCACTTGTGACATTAATGGCTCAGGGGAGCCTAATAGAGACAATAGGAGTTAAACGAACTCTTGAGATTACTAATATAAGAAGCCAATTATCATGTTGATGTGCGGACGGAAAAGAAAGAAAGAAAGAAAGAAAGAAAGAAAGAAAGAAAGAAAGAAAGAAAGAAAGAAAGGGCGAGCATCTCTCAAGATCTATCTGGTGCGCATCTAATTTGACCTGACAAAACGCTCTTAAACCTGACCGTGGAAAAGGCCTCATCGTGCTGTACCCTAAACAATAAAAAAAATCATTCTGAATTTCTGATAGCAAATATATCTCGAAGAAAGAAGGAGAAAAATACAGAAGCAATAGCCCAACAACCGTAACTAAAATACCCTAAATATGAAATGCTACATTTTGAAATATTCAGAAAGAGCCCCTGGTTTTTCCACGCCGAGTTTTCACTCCCTCTATAAGAGACAGACTATCATCTCGCACAGAGCAGGCCTATGCTCCATCCAGCGGTACCAACTTCCATTTTAGATTTGACCATGCAGCGTGATTGCAGCTATTGGCTTCCACCATTGAAGTGCGAGTATCGTCTAGGCCTATATATCTTTGACCATCAATACAACAAGGCCCACAAAGCCCACCAGCTCTACTCATCTCTCCACTGCTCTGAAACGCTGACAGTAAATTCCATCATCGAGAAAAAAAAAGGTGCAGCCAGTTTGATGCACTTGGAAACCATGTAATGAAAAATAGGCTACTGCGTATTAGGATCAGTCAGGCATTACCGCATTGCATCGAGTTCTCTCGAGCAGAATGGTGTGCGTGTGTGTGTGTATGTGTGTGTGTGTGTGTGTGTGTGTGTGTGTGTGTGTGTGTGTGTGTGTGTGTGTGTGTGTGTGTGTGTGCGTGCGTGTGTGTCTAGCGTAGTGGTGTGCAGCTTGCAGAAACATGCATGATATCTCGGAGGAAATTGCTTACCTTTTTTAATTACAGTCTGGTCGGGAATGTGAATTCCTTGGTCCTCGACATGCTAAGACACAAACGCAAAAATGGACAAATTTTAGTATGAAAACACAAAAGGATATTAGGCTCAGTCGTGTATAAGTGAACGCACGTCAGGGTGTTGTGCACGAACAAAGCCTGACACAATTATCGGCCACAATCATCCAACATGGAGGCTCTGTAGGCCTATACCTGTTATTATTGCCCATCAGTGTTTTCAATGAGTTACACTGATGGACACATTACATTAGATCACAACACAGACTTAAATAACGAAGCTGTGTCGCCCCATAATCTTGACCTAATTTCGCCCTCAGATTGGCTCTACTCACAAGGAAACTACTAATCTAGATTGGATAGTAATTACGGCAGCGCAGCCTATTAAAGGCCTATGAACTAATTAGGCATTATTGGTGTTTGTTTCTGACGAAAAACTGGGAAGAATTCTCTCAATAAGACTGAGGGTTATTGACAATTTCAGGATTCACACAGCGATTCAACTTCAATAAATGGTGCCTATAGCCTACTGTATGTACAAAGCGCTTTCTGTACTGTGTATTGTAATTCTGTTCTGTATGTATTATAATATTATTGCTCGCACAGCACGGCTCACTTAATCTGTGTTTGACCGAGGGTTTTTGAATAGAGAACACAAATAAAATCAGAGGATCTAATAGAAACGTATTTTTTAAATTTATTTTTAATTAAATCATATTTGATCAGCCATATCAAATTTACTGTGGCAATTACCAGCATTTTTGGAGTGATAATACTGGTCTTTTATAGGTGAAAATAACGATTCATAATTATGATACTTGATTTAATCCTGACAACATTTTAAATATTTTTTACATGTTATTTTTTTTTTATCTGAAAAAACTGGGTGTATTAAGAGTTATTATGACCTATCCGAACCTAGCTAATTTCATGCGGCTCTCTACACTGCCATTGTATAGTAATAATAATAGTAGGCTACTAATACTATTATTTTACTAATACTAATATTAATACTAATACTACTAATAGCAATTATTAATAGGCGGGTAGTAATAATAATATTAAAAAATATATATATATATCACCACCACCACTACTGCTACTTATAGGCTAATAACAATAATCCTAATGATAATAATTAAAATATATATAATAATACCTCCTGGGCCTAAAATTCATAATGACAACAGTATTAAATTAAAAAACAACAACAACAACAACAACAACAACAACGAGTAGGCTCAAATAAAAAAGTAAACCAGCTGAATGTTGCCTTACCTGAACGTCTTCTAAAGAGTGAGGTATTCCATGGATAGGGATAGAGTCCGACAGTCCCGTATCGATGCCGTGGCCGGACGGTAGGAGCACCTCCCTGCGGTACTCCCGGCACAGCTGGTGGGGCAGGCCGCGGTGCTGGTGCAGCAGGCCGCTCTCCTGACCCTGCCTCTGGCCCGGCCAGCCCGGGTGCTGCGGCTGCGGCTGGGCGTGCAGGGAGTTGAGGGAGTACGGGTCGTTGACGTGCGAGTAAGGGTCCTGAGACTGCGGGTAGATGGGCTGGTAGGGCGGGGGGAAGTACGGCGGCTGGAAGTCCGAGTTCGGAGTGTGGGAGAGCGGAGGGGCGCTGGTGTAGGGACTCTGGCCCACGCCGCCCAGCTGAGGTAGCCTGGCTGTCCCGTTGCTGGTGCCGTCATGGCGATCCTGGCGGGGAGAGACACATCAGAACGAGGGTGTTTTAGATAATAACACGGCGTTGAAAAAGATGGAGCCATAAAAGAATGAGATTTTTTTTTGTTTTCACTGCTGAATGCTCTGCGGGCTAATAGTGGGACATTATCTAGTGTATTGCCCAAGTGGATGACAGGAATTAGATCAAGAGTGGACTATATCAAATTAAAACTATTATCTCTCAAACGGATTATAAATAATAAAAAAGCCACACACAGATCACATGACCACAAAGTTCTTAGAAATAACAAAACATGACGTTAAAATGCTCAAAGTAAATAATGAAAGGATGCATCGAAATTTCGGAGGTGAAAATGCCCTCAAACAAATACTGAACCATGCTTTTTTCTGCATTTTTCACAAGAAGGCCCACAGTTTGTAAGCATGCAAGCTTGGCAAAACAATTTTCAGCGGACAAAAAAAAACAAACAAAAAAAACATAATGCCATAGGCAAATGCCTATTAGGAACAAAAGTCGAAGTATCTGAGCACGGTGAGGCTCGTTACAACTTACCATCGCGGAAAAACTGTGCACTAACATCTGTACGGATTTTTGGAGCGATTCAAGAAAAGAATAATCAGTTCAAAAACACGTTGAGTGTGCAGGGAGGGGGGAAGCAAAGGGAATTTACGAGCAAAACAAAAAATTAAGCCCCCAGAAATGACTCTTCTCTACTGCAAGATCACGGTGGCCCCGGCGGTCAGATATGCGCCACAGCAGCAGGACGATAATCCATCAGAAATAATTGGTTAGATCCCCGCTGCCCTTCATTTGAGTCTAAAAATGCAGATATGCGGCCGTGCTGGCGGATTTGGGTTGAAAAGTTTTTCTTGGTATCCCCCTTTTCCCCCGTTCTCCTGGTTTCTATCACAGTGCTGCCGTCCCCTCGCTTGAGCTCATATTAGCAAAAAAGAGCCGCTTCTTCTTCTTCCCTCTTGGACTCCTAATAGAAGGTATTCATGACTATTAATATTACAGGAATACTTAATAATAAGGAAAAGAATGGTCGGAAATCGGGCGTGAAGCGGAGGACGCAACTCAAGGCAGGAGTCTGCGCTTAAATGACGTCCATTGAAAGGAGGAATCAGTATATCTAATCAGATGGAGAGAGAGAGAGAGCGAGAGAGAGAGGGAGAGAGAGAAAGAGGGAGTGAGTGAGGAGGGAGTGGAGAGAGAGAGACAAAAAGAGGGACATTCACTCTCGTCTGACGAATCAGAGAGAGAGGGAGGTGGGGGGGGGGGTGTTGGGGGGTTGGAGGGGGGGCATTTTAAAAGGGTCCCAGGGCCAAAGCGCAAAAGTGAAAGAAAGACATAGGAATGAAGGGAGGAGGACCAGAGAGAGAGAGAGAGGGAAAGAGAGAGAGTGAGAGGGAAAGAAGGAAGAAGCCGTGGAAGGAAACAATGTGCACCTCTGAATTGGGTGAAAATCCAGCAGACGACGCTAAGGGCATCCCGACCGGCACATTTTTACGGCCCGTCCCTTTGTTTTCCACCTCAGACTCCGGCGGCGAGCCTTCCTCCATGGGGCTCCTCTCTCTCTCTTTCTCCCTCTCTCTCTCTCTCTTTCTTTCTTTCTTTCTCTCTCTCCACCGAATTAATCCACGGGTTTTTCCTCGACTCCAAATCCCACCGCCACGCCGGCTAACTTTTAACTTTCACTCGGAAAGACAGAGCAAAAAAAAAAAATAAATAGATTCCCAAAGTCTATGATAGGGCCGCTCGGATCCGAAAGCTCCAACCAACTTTTACGCACGGCTAAAAGCTCCACTGCCCTTCTTACCTATTTACGCGTTATGCAATTATGAAACGCTGGGTTGGGACTTGATTTCGATAGCAAATATTGCTTTTTTTGCATTTACACCAGCGGAAAAATAAGCCTGTAGAGCTAAAAGCCACCATAACGTGGGACGCGTTTGTTTTCCTGCTCCTGGACGTCCCTGTCCTCTCCAGACGCGGGTGAAAACACGTCCGACTGGCTTCTCCACTCCTAAACAAGTCCCTGATATTACTGCCAAACTTTCTGTCTATGCCCATAACAACAATCACTCAGCGTATGCACTGCACACACACTCACACGCTGCACAAATCTAACGGCTCAAATTGCAAAGACATATAAAACTAAAGGGGTAAATTTCCATGCCCTTTTAAACACTGAATAAAATAGGCTTCACAAGCGTTACATTTGCCATATACTCCAATAATTAAGTTTAATGAAATGTATGTTAAAATGTAGGCTACATGTTTATAATTTTTTTTATCTTCAGTTATTTACCACATGACATTTAATTTTTTTGGACACTATTTTTTTCTCTGAACTTGAAGATAAAAATAAGCATCTGTTTTTTTTTTTAATCACCAGTCTCATTTTATTCATGTAGCCAATACATTAAATAGGGTTGCAGTTGCCATATGTCATATTATTATTATTATTATTGATATTATTATTATTATCATTATTATTATTATTATTATATACAAATATGTACAAAATAGCAACCTGTTTAAATCATTAAAGATCAAGATCATGGAAATATTCATCCTCCAACTGAATTAAATGTGCTCACTAACAACTGTCAAAACAGTGACAGATTTTGACAAAAAATCACAACATATCCCTTGTAAAACTTATCCTAGTATATCTCAAAAATATAAATAAAATTTAAAAAAAATCAAAGAGGAGCCCCTTACCTCGCATTCTTCATATTTAATGTTATCAGTTAATTTCCAGAGCATTTTCATGGGTTGTTGAGGTGGATATTGAGTATAGGTATCGCCTTAGCCTTGTTTTCAGTCAGTGAATTGTGCTCCCCCGCTCAGAAAAACTAGTTTTATTGAAGCTGTGGGCTGCTGTCTGTCTTGCGCTCTGAGGTCTCCCTCTAATGGTGGAAGTGAAGGGCTGGAGCAGCACTGTAATAACACTGGCACAGGGCCTCATTAGCATATCAACAGCCGTTTGATTCCCCCCATCTGCTCACACAACACCAATGGACAGCACACAGGTAAAAACTAAAGCAGCAAGACACTAGACATGCTTATTATTTCTACTGTTCAGTGAGAAAGCGGGGTATAGTCATGCATGGGGACCTGCATGCACCTGGGAGTTTTTTTTAATTTTTTTTCCCATATATTTCCCAGCCTATAGAAAAACAAAGCAGCCTCTCGAAATGTTATTTTAAGTCATATTAATATGATAAAATGGCGCAATGTGTTTGGAGCTGCGCTAATGTTAAATAACTTTTTTGTGAACTTGTTGCCAAAAATCAAGCTCAGCGCTACAGATTCCAACCTCTTATCGATTAAGCTGTTTGTTTCTTTTATTTTTACACACACTTTGTTGCCAACCCTGATTTTTCCTAAACTGTTATTTTAATCCCATTGAGACTGGAGACCTTGAGAGGCTATTCTTTCAGTGTTATGTTAAAAAGGTGACCCATTCGAAGCGGCCATACAGGTCCATTGACTACCTGTAAGGGCACAGGGTTTGGAGGAATGTAAATAATTAACACAACAACATGGGCTCGTTTCATTTGAATGACCGGCTAGGGGAGCCTGGCTCTGCCCTGTCGCCGGCCCAGCCTTCACCTCAGCAGGTCGTGGGTCAGCAGACAGGTCGCCAGCTCTTTAAGGCGTTGGCCCCTCTCCTTTAAAACCTGGATTACCATTTTTGGTGGGGTACCTTTACGGCCAGTTGTTATTAATGAGAGAGGAGCGATGACAACTATGCATGTGCCTGTTTGAGAGATTTGGCCTGGTTGTCTGTGGTGGTGATCTTTTTTTTTTTTTTTAGGAATGAAAGCAAAGTGTTTGATTTCAGCAAAGGATCTCAGTTCGATGGTGAAATCCTCCAAAACCAAAAACAAGGCCATCATTTCAGTTAATCCCAGGCAAACCATTACAGCTGGACAAAACCCATAATGTGATGTTTTCTCTAACTTTACATTAATAGGCTTGGAATAGCCATAAATATACGCGTTCATTTATGAAAAGTTACATATTTCGTCAATACTCCACTGTTGACCAAAACAACTACACATGTCGTCACGTGTCTTTTCACTCGATTACCAATTTCTGTGAAAAATTATACGTATATTTTCCAATGTACCTGAAATGACCATGGAGTCTACGGCCTATAGCAACATGCGATCAACCCTCTTAGCGTTTTTTTCAGAGCAAAACAAGGGGGATTGCCAGTTTGACGTGTAGGGCTCTAACACCGCCAAACAGGGCTTCCCAAAATAAAACATCTGTAACTTCGTCATATGATCTATTGTCTAATAAAAAATCAACTGTGATACAGACTACATAGAAGAGTATTAACCTATACCATCTCGTTTGGGAGGTTTCTACGCTCCCTATGAAGTCTTATCCTACAACAAGTCGACACTTTGACAGTTTTTACAGATTTTCACAGCCGTGTCTTTGTCTCTAAGTAAGCAGCACATACCTGCCATTCCCCCATTTTGCCCATAATTGACATTCTTTGTCTTCTGCTGCCTTTGGTGGTTTTTTGGGTTGATGTGGCGCCGTGTTATCTCATTGAGCCTTCGGTCCCAGAGTCAGTCGTTACTTTTTACCTGGACCGGATCGACTCACCTGGCCATAAAAACGGTGCGGGACTACCTGGTGACGCATGCGCACTGCGCCGGGTGTGGACTATAATGGAGAAACTATACCTACCTGGGAAAAAAGTGAAATATTCTGGGATAAGTTGTCTTTCTTTGGTTTATAGTTAGAATAAAATGAGGTGTGTTAAATGAAAAAAAATATAATGGTAGTGATAAATTATTATTATTAAGTCACTAAACATATGACTTCAAGGTGGTGATGATAAGGCATCACAAACACTAATATAAACAAAAACTAACTGTATTTTTAGAAAAGCATTCATTTATGCTTTTTCCACTTTAAAAACCATGTCGTCATATAATTTAAATGATTTTGATACTATACTTTCTATGATGTATACTATGAATTTATGTCAAAGATTAATGTCATCATAAAAAATGGGTAATGTCTATTCCACAAATAAAGTTAAGGTTCAGGTGGGATAACCCCCCATAAAATATATATAAATAAATACACAACTTGTCAGGAAATATGGTGTTAACACTTCTATAAATTACAATTTTAAAATAAGTTCAAAATGTATGAGCAAGGAGAAAAAAATAGTAGGCTATATATATATAAAACCCAAGTATACATATATATAATATTTAAAAAAAAATACTATACTATACTTTAGCTTCAAGTAACATAAAAGTAAAAGGAGCAGATATGTTCCTCCTATAAGCCAATTAACATGCCCATTCATTTTTTTTCTATACCGTTCTATCTTAGTGAAAAACATGAGTTCTCACTGCAAATGAAACTGTGTCAAGTTAAAAACTTGAAGGTTAACAGCCAACATCATTACTTTAACACAAAAGGCTTCCCCGCGCATTGTGAGGGTCATTATTTATTTATCCACTGTTTATTTCTAATACATACTTATGTAGACCCCTCGGGCCAAGAGAGTGAATGAGCTCCGATCTCTCTCTCTCTCTCTCTCTCTCTCTCTCTCTCTCTCTCTCTCTCTCTCTCTCTCTCTCTCTCTCTCTCCCTCTCTCCCTCACACACTCACACACACACACACACACACACAGAGAGAGAGAGAGAGAGGACAGCAACACGTGCGCTAACCTATAGGTGATAATGGTCTCAGCTATTAGTCCAAACCCCTTCTCTCTCCCAACTTTCTGACGGAGCACGTGCACATTGACTGCAAAGTGTGCGCACAACTAAAGGCAGACAGTTCTTCTTTCTCACTGCATTAAACACTTTTATTAAATATATTTGATGGATGCACTGGGAGTATTGGACAAACTTTTCAAAGGAAAATACTCTTTCATTTTTGTTATTTTTCCCAATGAATTCTTTAGTTGTATTATTTGCAATTGCATAATTCCACATAGAATCTATAGATTTTTTTTTTTTTTTTTTTTCTTGTGTTATTTTCAATAAAATATTTAAAACAAGCCTTCGTGTTTGACTTCAAAGGCGAACACACAGTCGATATTAACTGCACACACAATACCTGCAGCTATATAGACCTTCCTGGGCCTGGACAAAAGAGAGAGGTGGGGGATCAGAATATTGTTTGGGGCTCTGCGCACTAAGGGAGGAGTAGCGTAAGTTATACAGCAGATCTGTCTGAGAGTGGGTTACTTAGACAAGAGCGGGGTCCCATTTGAATATCCAGCCTGTTTGTCTAGGGCTTGGTTTCAACCACTTCCACCGTAGCACGAGGCCTCCGGCATCATTTCAGCTAAGCTTCATAAAAGTGTGCGCTGTGTTTAATAGGCGTCGGCAATGATGACTGCACCTTGGGCACTTTGTAGACCTATTAATATTAAGCAGATCAAATACAGTCATATTATTATTATTATTATTATTATTATTATTATTATTATTATTGTTGTTGTTGTTGTTGTTGTTGTTGTTATTATTATTATTGTTATTATTATTATTGGTGGTGGTAATGTTAGGTCCATGTCTTACTTGAAAATGCAAAATGCTGAAAATGTAGACACAAACTGACGCACACCTTCGTGCGTAATTTGCGTGTAATTCTTATTTCCAATAAATGTTGTGAAACTTTCCGGGAAGTCGTTTCCTCTTTGTTTCATTGTTTTGAAATATTGATCGGTCCGTCAGCCCCCAGTCAAGCAGAAGTTGGAAAATCATCATGGCAAATATGCTCACCTTGATGTGCAATGAAGTTATCTGACTACACTCTCAATCCAGTTGATCACACCTGACTGCTGGAGCCAGTAACTATCCCGTTACCAGAATCCAAGACACTAAAGTCCCATATACCTTTGTGAAATTAATTAAATTTGTGTCTGTTGAGTGGGAAGGGTTGAGGTCCATTGTATCAAATGCTACTCCCCGAGGAGGATAAATTGTATTCTAGCGCCATCTTGCTTCAGGATTAGAGAGAGGACTCGCCACCAGTGGATCTCAAATAGCTGATATATTGAGGTAATTGAAACCAAATGAGAATGTGTGTGCGCTAGCAGCATTCCAGTAAATGAAAGTGCCAAATCGGTGCCAGTCAAGAAAGCAGGTGGTCAAAACTAACATAAGTCAATTGAGTTGAAATATGATATACTATGGTCACGGGTTAAACTCAAATGTCAGATTTGTTTAGTCCTTCACCAAAAACCAAAATAGACGCCATTCATAGCACTTGGTTCAGTCTTAATAGACCGATCCTCCTGTAGATGAAAACTTTAATCAGCCTTCCAAGCGTAATCCTGCCCATTTTCATGGTAATCACCTTTGACCCAATTGGGCTCCACTGTTGAAAACACACATTCCGACGCAGGGGGATATATTGTGTGCTTTGTCGTGCCTTTGTACAGACTATTTTTTTCCACACGCAAAGGAAAACATGTTTGGAATAGCAGTGGGAGAGAATTCAAAAAGTCCAATAAAAGCTTGGAGATGCTGAGGCGTAGCAGCTTGAAACAAATCTTATTCTGATCCTGTGGTGCCATCTCGTGGCTGTAAAGATACAACTGCTTCACAAGCTGTTCCAGGGGTCCCCAGCAAAATGAGGGAGTTTAGTTTCAATATTATGTCATAACCCACAAGTTAGCACAAATAGACGATGTACAACGATGACTGTTTTGTTAATAGGTTTCACTCTCCCCACTGTGTCTTCCCCAGAGACAGTACCAAAAACTTCTCAGATGGGGGGTCTGTGGTCTAATGCAGGTCTATTTGGGAGTCCTTCAGATGAAAAGGTTTGGGAATCCCTGACCTTGGGTATGTTTATTGCCCACACTTTCTCTTTTTTTTTAAGTAAATGCCCTGCTTCACATTCATCCAGGCGACATGCAGTCAGAGCAGAGTGACGTCAGTGAAACCACAGTGGGCAGTTTATCAGTAGTTGTTGGGGGAGAGGGCAGCACCAAGTTGTACTAGTATTAATTATGACAACCATACTGTTTATAATCTAAGATAATTATAAGGATGTATAGCTAGTGTCACATAACGACATATACTGTTAAACATAATAGTGTAAAGATCACACAACACTGTATATTATTGTTGTAAATTCTCCTATTATCTGCTATCTGCACAGGCAGGCACATATAATCATATAATGTGTCAGTCTACCCTTAGGAGGTGGAGACGGGTTTTGCATTGATGCTGCGTTCAAGTTAAAGTGGGAAATTCCCAGCTGGTTGGACGTAATTACGACCTCTGTGCGATCCAGTGGCCCACCTAGGGGAAAAAAAATCTGAGGTAGGTAGAAACATAGACACCCGAGGGATTTAATCTGCCCAACATAAAATATGCAACAGATAATGTTATGTCAATGATATTGGCACCGTCAGCTAGCTCGGTAGCATAAAATGTTAGCAACTGCAAGTGCAAATTAACATTTCAAATTAATATGTTTAGTAGAAAAGTAGAGTCTGCACACTGAAATATGTGCCTTGGAATTTTGCCTTGTAGGAAGCCAGAATTCCCGACCTCTCTGGAATGCAGCACGGATCTCACCAGTAACGAGAACTACATTTCCCGTCGAGCACTTCGCCGAATCAAATGTGTCCCAGTGATATGTGCTCGGTAGAGAACAAGCAGCAGCAGTGCCAGTCTTTATTGTGGCAAAGGACAAACTGAGAGAGCAAGGTTGTACGTAAGCCTGCGTTTTAATTTGAATGTTTTTATATGTGACATTTGTAGTAGACCTAGTCGTCATTTTCGTACAAACCAATGGTGTGCATTCAATAACAGTATACATGCGTCCATGTAAACACATACTGCCCTGCATGTGTTGTAACAGTGATGCTAGGTTATGGTCATGGTGCTTATGCTAAGGCATTTGGGAGCCTGTCACCCAGTTTCTCTTATCTAGTGAACCAGACAGACACACACCCCTCCTCTCTGAAGCCACAATGTAACGATTTCTGATTAGCAGTATTGTGCGAAAGGAAGCTCTTCGGTGCTACAATGTTTCCAAATCTTTTGTTTGCTCACTTAATGCTCTGTAATAATTGTTCTGTGTTGGCGCACTTAGATAGTCCTTCAACTATTTTTGCGGCTGTAAGTAGGCGCTGTACTCACCAGGGACTTGTCTGAATTAGGCTAGTTTGCTTTGCACTGGCTTAAATGTTCAGTTTGTTAACACGAAGCTAACTTGCTTATCAACTTTGTCCCACACGTTGTGGCCTCTGACAGGTGTCCAACATGTCTGTGGATTGGGTAGGATATGGATACGCAGCCCTCGTCGCATCCGGGGGAGTCATGGGTTATGTGAAAGCAGGTATGAGTTTTATTTGGTGAGAACCAGGGATGCAGTGGAGGGTAAACCCACAGATATACCCATAGCCTAATACTGTTCTACATTTTAAGCTGCCCTGAATCTTTCTAACGTAAATCCATAGGCTACATCACTGCTTTTCTGAAAATGTAATGGGATTTTATTTTGGTGGTCGTTTGCCTTCTGATGTTACATAGTTTACACTCCCTTTTATTTACCACTACATCCCTAGAGGAAACTTTCACAGGGTGGCAGCTACAAAGCAGATATCCACCACCTCTATTTGTAGAAATCCTGGTGGTTTTAGAACGAGGGTTTCAAATAGGGCTGGGTGATTTCTTCATGCATTGGAAATCTAGCCGTCATGAGTTGTTGACATGGGTCTGGTCTCACCTCATCTTTGCTGCTTTACAGTTTTGTTTACATGTCAGTGTAAGTTAGGAAAGTTAATACAGCCATTTATGGTCTGTAAATGTGCTTGTGTGCTTTCAGGCAGTGTCCCCTCACTGGCTGCTGGTCTTCTCTTCGGTGGCCTCGCTGGTTTAGGTGCCTACCAGATCTCCAACGACCCCAAAAACATATGGGTGTCCCTCGGTTAGTAAACTAAGAATGTCTTAATGTATTGCATGGGGGTAAACTAAGAAAATGCATTTGTAACTAAGGATATTAAGCTACCCGAAAGGTTGGCACACTCTTGCATCCTAATTTTCAACCCTTCCCTATGAAGTTCTTAACACTGTACCTTCACCCCACATGGTGTCTTCCAGCTACATCAGGAGCTCTGACTGGCGTCATGGGAAAGAGGTTCTACGGATCCAGGAAGTTCATGCCAGCTGGCTTGGTGGCTGGAGCAAGGTATCCATCTTATCCACATTATTAAAAGATCACACAGTGCGTTTACATGCAGGGAGGATTCCAGGTGACATAAGAGATATCACGTTCAAGGTAACGACCACTTTTATTCCAAAATGACTCAAAACCTCTACGTCCCCGAGCTAGAAGGCAAGAATAGGGATGTGACATTTCTTTTTTTTTTCGGAATTTGAGGAGATTTTTGGGGAGCACACAACTCCCAGTGACTTCTAATGGGAGATTAGTTTTTCTGTCTTTTTTTTGTTTTGCCTTTTCCTTTTCTTGTGTTTCAGATAACATTCCTGCCAACAGGGTATATATATCTAAAGCAAATTTATGCTCTGTGAATGTAAAAAGTGTCTGTTATCTGCTTGTTTCCAGTCTTCTGATGCTGGGGAAGCTTGGTGTGGCAATGCTCCAGAAACCCCAGGAGTCCTAATGAAGGGAAGATTTCCACAAACTCAGGATGTAAAAAAATAAAAAAGCAATTGCCATTTTCTCACATGGATCCCATCTTCTCTCTGCTTCAGGAACAGCCTGTCAGCACTTGTCATGTATTGTTGAATGTTGATGTCATTTTGTAAAAAAAAAAAGAAGAAGTGTATAATTGAGAATGAAATATAATACCATGTTTATATCATAAAATGGTTGTCTTGTCTTTTTTTGACCATGAATTAAGCACTATGAACTTTTTAAGGTTTTATAAAATGTTTACAAAATGTTCTGTTTATTCATTCCATAATACAAAGAAGTTTGCAATTTACAACAGCAGTGTAACTAAATAATCATTCTCAAAGCCATTAAACAAGTTTTTTTTTGCCTCATCTATGGTAAATAAAAGCAGAAGGAAAATAGCGGGGCAGGAACAGTGAATTAATGACTTTTTATGCTTTGTCATGGGTAGTAAAACAATAGCACACCTGACAATAAAAAGAGTACTAGAGTAAAAAAAAAATGTATGAGCTATGCTTATATTTAAAATCTAGGAAGAATATCTAGTCACTACACTAGAATTGGCTCCCACCAGATCCAGTGAGCTCAGTTGCCCTCAGGAATACAGTGGGATTGTCTTACACAGTGTCAATCTTGATTCAGCATCATGTCAACCATGACATCTCCAAATGTAGATGTTCCATGTACAGTATATGTACAGGAGATCCTACACATTAGGTTTGCTCACAAAACAAAATAATGCAAGTGTGTCAAAGTCATGAAAAATGTCTCCTGCTGATCTTCAAAGAACATGCATCACATCTTTCCCAAAGATGATTTCAATGGCAGGCATCAGTACTTTCTAAATGTTCATACACTGGTTAGGTCTGCTCCCATGCTGGTTAGGTTTAAATCATTGTAACGCATCCAAAACTACATCATCTTGCATTCATACTTGAGTTGAAAAAGTTTGAAACTCCTAACAGTAGGATTAAATAATCCATTTCTATGTAATTTGAGGGAGGCAATACATTTGATAAACATGAAGCTAGGTCTATGTTAACCTGGTTACTGGACCAGTAAGAGACTCTCACAGTCACAGTATTTGCTGCAGTCAGTAAAGGTTCATCATTTCCTTGCATCATTTCCTCCATGAACTACCAGTTGCCACCATATTTGAGTTTGAACCATAGAGCCTTCTGGTTTTGCTTCACATGTTTCTTGATGTAATGTGCTTCAGGCAACACATCTGGACAGGAAACTATGTTTACGTCATTTCCTCCAGATTTGAGCTGAACGTGGTTATTCCTCCTCGCTCAGGATTATCTTTCTTAACTCAAGATGCTTATAGTTAGGCAGCATAATGCGACAAGCAGCTGGGTTTGCGTTATTTTCCTCCCTGGACTACCGATTGCCGCCGTATTTGGATGCCCAGTCCACCCTGCCGTGGACGGGCTGTATGGCAGGAGCTCGGGTCAGGAGGTTCCCAGAGGTTTTCCCCAGCGCAGAGTAGCTGCTCCCCTTCATCTGGGTCCGGTCTGCCCTCCTCTTCCACCCCTCATAGTCTGGAACAACATGGCAACCAGTCAGTCAATCAATCAGTCTGTCTATATATCTACATATCCATCTATTTATCCATCTATCTGGTTTAACAACATGTTTTATAAGCAGTTGAAGGCATTTTCATAATAACTAAAAATAAGGAGACACACTTCAAAATAAAAGCACCAAAAGTCAAGATAAAACAAAGGAGAAGCATTGCAAAACTAGTGATAAAACAGAGGTTCCTATTTTTAGTAAAAGCAAAGTCAAAAAAGTATTTTGTTTTGCTTAAAAAAAACAGAGTAATTAGTTGACAGATGCATATAGCTTCACACACACACACACACACACACACATAAACACACATTACCTTCATTATTTTCACTCAAAGATGAGTTGGTTAAGGACTTGGGCTTTGTAGACTTTGGTTTGTCTTTTATGTTATCAGGAGAAGAAGAAAGATTGACTGAAAGGATGACGAGAGAGGAAAAATGTAGTGACAGCGAGTGAGGGTTCGGATGGAAATATTCCAAGAGAGAAATAGATTTGAATGGATGGGAAACAGAATAGCAGGAAGCAGAAAGACTACTCAGACATGGCATTATGGTCTAGGTGCAGACGATCAATCACTGAGCAGTAATGCAAATACAGAGTGCAATCGAACAGATACTGGGAAAATGTATGAAAGGCATTTTTTTTCATTATTGGTGTTAGCTGTTCTGAAAGGTGAGAAGATCCATGCCAAATACATTGTATATTTAAAAAATGCTTGTCATATTTTTTTTGAGATTTTCCACTGAAAGCACCAATGTATTTTTGAAGTTATCTGGCTAAAAGCATCATCTGGGGAATTGATAAACACGTAATTTTCTTGGATTTACATCGATGAAATAAAAGCTTACTTGTGTGCTGGCCAGCCAAAGGGGCAAGCTGGATCCTCTGCCCCACTGATCCCACCTCTTTCTTTTGGAAAGAGGGGATTAAACCACTGGAGAGGTTGTACTTGGTGCTCACAAAGTTCCCTGAAAGAAAAGATAGAGTGAGTCTGTTATTTTATTTTTTTATTTCAATGTCACACCCTCAGACAGCATGGGCTTACAATGCACTTCATCTAAACTAAAATCATGTGAAATATTTAGGATATGAAATCATACAAATGAATAAAAATGAAACACACACCTAACAGCAGATGTTCCCACACTTATGCACTCATACATAAATGCACGGCTTGATTGATAGTAGTAATTTATGTGAATTTGTGTCAGGTAGCTACTGTGTGTGCAACAGCTAATGAGGATCCCAACAGATGAATAGCTAAGTGATTTAAGTCATTCAGCTTCGCCAAGCGACACCATCGATCCAACTCACCCAACGGTCACAGATGGTTATCAGTATAATTAGTCAAATGCCCCATTGTTCCCTTATGAAGACATTGAGGTTCTAGTGCAATTTACCATCTATTTAGCAACTGGGGTTCTTAGTTCTCAGGTTAAAGTGTGTATTTGGACTCTCCTCTCCTGCAGAGGCTTAACCAGCTGGCTTCTTTCACATGTTAACTTGTTGGCTGAATACCTGGAGCCTGTTGCATCAGCCGCCATGCTGGTTGTTAGTTTATCTCCCTTTACCCTCAAGCAATTCTACTGGCAATTAACTGCAATGTTTTGCTCAGAAAAGTGCTTTTGCATGAGTAATATCTCATAGAAGACGAAGCAGGGAAATTAAAAACTGTACCAATGCAATAAACTATAACACATTGTACAAATACAATGTTTATATTATGAATGATGTCCATTTCTAATAGGAACAAAGCAATATGACAGCTAACAATGAAAACGAGTTAATTATGATAACAGGTTGATAAATGACAGTTAACATGCAGTCATCTCATTGAAATACCTTTGGAGGGATCAATTTTCTCCAGTATTCTCTCTTTAACAACAGTTTTCTCTGATGGGCTATCCATAGCTTTAGAGGCACTCTCTTCTAGTGTAGCAGAAGAAAGAAGAGGTGGGGATGTGCATGCAATCAGAAAGGAAAGAAGAATAAGGAAAATAGAAATGGATGAGAAAAACTTACAGAGGAAAAGAGCAGATATATAGAGCAGACTTGTCACAAATATGATAGGGATAAACTGACATTTTGCATGCACTGTTTCACATTAATTAAACACATGGCACACAGATGAAGCTGCTACCAGTCTTATCGTCTCAATGGAAAAGATCTTATTTGCTAAGAGAAAGAGGGAAAAGACAAAGTAGAGGATGGCCTAAAGATTTTCATGATAACTCGTATTCATGAGTAATAAGTTAACTCAAAACAAACATCGGTGTGGTGGGGTGGGACGAGTGTGCGCAGGGGGGGGCAGTCGGGAGCCATTTAAGGGACACTTGATCTTACACCAACAGTCTTAACCTCATGAATAAGCCATGGAGAGGGAGCGACAGAGAGAAAGAAAGAGACAGAGACACAGAATAAGAGAGAGAGAAGGAGGGAGCACGGCAGGGGCCCGTATTGTGTGACAGTCTACATGACAAATGAATTATAGAGGTCTCCCGTCTCCAAAGTCGCAGACACTTAGGCTCACTCCAAACACTGCTTTGTCCGTGGCCCCGTAACTACTGATCAGTCAAACCAAAGGCATTAGCCGCATCATTAGCATTTAGGGCCTTTGTGTCACACCGGAGCGCAGTGTCAAATTATGCAACAATACGTGACACTGACAGTAGCCCAGTTTCTCCTACAGGGCAAAATGGGGATTACTCATAATTTATGTCGCTGAATTAATACTGCCCAACCTAAATTTAGGGGTAAAATAGACATGAAATAGAGTGAAATACTCATACACCTAACTGGGCAATATAGTAGGTAAATACTGTTTATTAGAATACTTTACAAGAACCTCTTCATTTATCTTAATTATCTTGTGTTCTGGGTCTGTTTTTAAGGCTACTTGTAGTTCTTCCTTACTCAGGGAAAACTGGGAGGCAAAATTATTTTCTTGAATATGCTGGGACAGAAGTTGCTCAATTCTTTCACTTTCCTACACTGGGGAGACTCAACAAGCCCTGCTGTGCAATTACCCTTTAGTCTTGAGGGGAACACACAATTTAGATTTTAAATAAGTCAGTAGTTTTGTTTGATATGATTTTGTTAACGTGAGCCAAATCTGAGGGCAAACCGGGGCTCAGTCCTCTGCATCAGACAGCAGCAGTGCTTACCTGGGTTGGCTCTGGTGACTGATAATCCTCCCCCAATAGGAGCAAGAGGTTTATTTATAGTGGTGGAGGAGCTGTCCCACAGGTCTCGCAGTGTGACACCACTCAACTCTTTATCCGCTGAAGGAGTCTGGTTCTTTCCAATCAACCCTTTGAGGCAACAGACATGATGTGATGAAAAGCTGAGTGTACAACATACTAGAACCACCAGCTTTTTCATGAAACTGACTGACCAGGTGACTGCAGGTGATTGAATAAATTTAAATCATTAAAAGAGAATGTAGACAAAGGGGAGGAGGCAGGTTGAATAAGGCATTTTAAGCCTTGAGACAGTTGACATGGATTTTTCAAAAAGGGGTGCAACTTGATATTAGGATGGTGGTCCTTATGTGGTGGATGTAAATGGGATCATTTACAGTGCTGGTTGCATTACAAATCACTACAGGGGATTTGAAATTAGCAATGAGGCATTTAATAATAGAATTAGAGGGCAACTGAGAGAAAGGAAAAACTGAAGGATCATATGAAAGTGGGCGTTAAATGCCCCCTAATGCCTCTCCATTAGGATTCCTACACATTTTACCATCAATTTCCATAATTAGCCACGATTATTCCATTACAAATAGTTCAATTACTATTGTTGAACAGCTGGTTTGAATTTCTGAGGTTTTTTTGTGCTAGCAACAACTATCATTTAGGAAATTTGTTATAAAGGCTATGTTTTCTAAGGCAATTACATCTACCAGCAGCCAAGCTTGATATTAAACCAGCTGACCCAGCTAAAACAAAGATTATGAATACATTTTCATGGGATTTTCAAAATGTTTTGGATGTGTATCATTTCCAGTTACCATGGAAAACACATTGTTTTCAGGTTTCCCATGACTGTATGAACCCAACAGAATAGAGGCTGAACTTAAGAGGGGAAAAATGACATAACCAGAAATAGAGATGCAAAAACGGTGAATATAAATCACATTATGCAAACTGTAAGTTAAAGTGATCTTTTTGCAATCATAAACATAACCTTATAGGCTTTTATTAGTCATGCAGTCCTACCAGGCAGGTATCGTGACTGACTGAGATAGTGCTGCCGTGCAGAGGATCCTGGGAGACTGCAGTCTGTTTGGCCGATCTTGACATTGCTGGGTAGCTTGGTAACTGTGCTGAAGGAATACAGCGGTTTCTGCTCTTTAGATCTGAAAAAGAAGGAGGAACCAGACGGTTAAGAGCCTGTGCCCACCAAGCACCTCATTTTTAGCAAACAGTATTTAGCAGCTGCCTGGGAAAATCCTAACTGTGACTCCTGCTGTTCTATAGGACAATATCAAACTTTGTTTAAAGCAAGTCAGTCTATTGCTACATTTGAAACACGTTTAAACTCTTTTAGATTACTGAAAACATGATTTGCTTTCTGGGTTGTCAACAATGCATCCCCTCCATTGTAAAGAATCTGAAAAAAAAGGTGGACACTGTAATGGAAGCCTGGTGGACATGAAGCCCAAAACACAGGTGAAGCTCTCTTTTTCAGGCTGGGCCTGTGAACAAGGGGAAGGACTAAAAGGAAAGAAAAAAGTAGCATGTGCATATGTAAATGTATAAAAGTAGCAATATGTAGATGTATAAAAAATATGACCGTAAAACATGCTCCACTACTCACTACCTACTACTGAATTATGCAGAATGCACGAGACATATAGATCCAACACTGAATTATTTTTAATAAACAGCAACAACTAATACAAAAAATACACTAATCAGTAAAAACTTTCTCGTGAGTGGATACTTGAATATTTGTCAAATTGCCAATGTACTCCTGCCAAGATATTACAGGCCTTACTGTGGGCGGTGCTCCTTGTGGCTCCTCTCCTCCTCTGCGTTCCCCAGGCTGGGTTTCTTGGAGTGGGAGGCGGCGGTTTCCGAGGGGTCGGATTCCTCCCAGCTGTCTGAGGTCCTGGCCACCGTCTGGCCCCAGCGACGACGGCCGCTCTTCAGCCCCCCTGTCCCACCGCCGCCAACGCTGTTCTCACTGCCCAGCGACACCGCCTTCTGTAGAACAAGACGGTACATTAAGTGCGCAAAACACGGTCAAGTTTGGAATAATAAAATCCGCTTTTTCTACTTAACTCCCTCTCCCTCGCTTCTCGCTTTGTCCAACAACTCTGACTTCTCAGGAGAGGATACATCCAGTCTACAATTTCGGTCAGAAGCCAAAATGGCCTATTTCTATTTCTGGCGGATCCTGACAAGAGAGCCTGTATGTTTTCATGAGCCAGGGTCCCTCCAAAGTTTAAATGAAAATGAAACACAATCAATCAGGCTCTGCTTGGTGTAGAGACACTCACCGTTTGGCTATGACCCCCCAGTTTACCCTCCTCTTGGGGTAAGGGGATCTGCTGAAGGGGCTGCTG
Source organism: Centroberyx affinis (assembly GCF_046629955.1). Lineage (NCBI taxonomy): Eukaryota > Metazoa > Chordata > Actinopteri > Beryciformes > Berycidae > Centroberyx > Centroberyx affinis. The sequence continues at coordinate 56,951 of NW_027282725.1, forward strand.
GTGGAGTCTGGAGGAGGAAGAGGAGGCTTTGGACTCCGATGAAGAAAGCTGGATTTCTGCCTTGGGCTCGGAGGCCTGGCTCTGGGCCAGGGGCTTGGCCTGGACCTTCCTGACCTCCTGGCTCTGAGGGCGAGGCCCTAACACCTGGCCTACCTGGAAGTACGGGTAACGCAGGGCCTAGAAACACAGCAGAGAGGAGAGGAGAGGAGAGGAGAGGAGAGGAGAGGAGAGGAGAGGAGAGGAGAGGAGAGGAGAGGAGAGGAGAGGAGTGTGAAGGTAACTTTCAAAAACAGCAATTCTCTGGTGATGTAATGTTCTGTGATCACTTTAAATATTCTGAGCACAAATGAGATATCTTCAATCTTCAATAAAACTAGAATCAAGGGCTTGATTACTCCCTATGTAGATGGAATGAAGCAAAATTGATTCCTAAAAATAAGCTAAATTAGATGTTGATCCTAACAGAACCAAGACACCTGAGGACCTGGTAAGTAGAGGATGGAAAAGCCCGGTCACTCCCACTGGAAAGGTGTTTCCTACTCAAGGCCCACAGAGTAATCAAACTGTCTTACTGGTGTGGAAATTATGTATAATTATATAATGTGTAATAACCATGTGATGGTTCAGGCTATAATATGCGTGAATGACTCACCAGCAGAGGTAGATCATGACGCACTGGCCCCATGTAGGACAGGGGATGAAGCATGGCTTTAGCACCACTTAAAATGATTGGAATTAGGATGCTGATGCAATCTCAGGACTGGGACTACAGCCTATCTGTTGTGGAGTGTGCTGTACTGCAATGAAAATTGCTTCTCTAAGGTCAGAGACGTTTCTTAAGTGTTAGTCTAAAAGTCTACAGATATATGTCCAAATGGTGAAGGATTTTGCAGAGGATCCTTAAAGATGAATTCCCCTGATTCTGCAAACTGGCAGATGAAATAGTAGAATTACTAGCTTAGACACCCTTGGTTGTCCCAGGTTCCCAGGTTTCCCCTTTCAAGTACACTTGAAAGAAAAACTTGAAAAAGAATCACAAGTACAAGCACACTGACATTCTTGCTACTTCGCCTTTAAGTGGAAAAAACAACATTTAGCTCAACAGAAAGAGAAAAACTCTTTCTCAACCACAATCTAAGGATCCCCAGACCCTAGTAAGTTGGGAGAGGGTACCAGAATGTGCCATTGCTTTATTTTACAGTAACTATCTAAAAACAATTGTGGGCTAAAGAAGGTGCCCATTGGAGTCAAGGGTAGAGTCAGTTTTAAAGAAAATAAGCCAAAGCACTTAATGTGCAAAAGTTGAAAATCATTTATCGCTGTGGCTACTCACAAGGAATCAAAGAATATTCATTATTCTGTTTTCATTTCTTAGGAATTTAGCTTGACTTTCAGTGATAGACCCCACTGCTGATGTAGCCTACCTGCACAGCGGTGGGTCTTTTTTTGGGGTCCCACTGCAGCAGGTCCTTCATCAGGGCGATAGCCTCGTTGCTGGCGTTAGGGATGAGGGTCTTCAGGTGGGTGGGCACACATTGGGGGAAGCGAAAGTTCATAGCTGAAGCCAACTGGTAGCCCTCCGGCCAATCGGACTGACAGAAGAGACATTCAGATGTTTATTTTAAATTTACAGATTGAGCCGTTTGTTTGTTTGTTTGTTTGGCTACCATTTGTGTTTAGAATATTTACATTTTGGAAATGTTTTCTAATTTTAAGCTTCCATGCCACTGTTAAAGTTCAGAAAAAAGTAAATGTATGGGATGCTCAACTTTATAAGTGGTTTTTAAAGCATCTCCTCAGTAAAGAGAAATAGTTTATTCTGTGCTGTTTAAGACCAATGTAGAACATGGCAATCAAACGAGAAAACAGAGTAGATCAGGCTTGTGGATCGGTGTAAAAGAAGACACTTTGCAACCATAGATCAATGGCAATTAGAGTAACATAGGTCTAGATTAGATATCTTTGTTTCAGACAGATCATTTTGCCCTGTGAGTGTACATAACATATGCCCGCTCTGTGTAGACGATGTATAACGATGCAGGAGAAATCCAACACCAGCCATCTGAACACAGCTGATCAGCATCAATGGTTGCTTTGATGGATGAGCCACCAATACAATTATAAACATAGATCATAAAATATTCATAAACCTACATGAGACTTGCCACCTCTTGTAGGTTAATGAATTTTTCATGATCCATGCACAATAATGTATCTGAAATGCAAATTTCATGACCTATGTGTACTATAAAGAACAGATCACTGGCCTTGAATTCACACCACAGACAGAGGAGCCATGGTCCTGTCCTATGAGCAACATCAGCTCAACAAGGCTCACTTGCTACTTACTTATGTATGATAAACCTATCACACATTTGTCTCTAACATTTGAGCACCGCATGGCTTCAATAAGTTAGAGACTCAGAGGTAGACGACTTGCTTTTTGTGCAGTAAGTTGGTCCTTTTATTCTCTGGTCCTATTCATTCGAAGTCTAAGTTTGGAATATGTATCATTCAAACCCTAAATGCAAAAATTTAAGCCATTTTTTCCCCTCAATAAGAGGCATCAACTGCTAAAGTCAAGATGATTTTGTTTTCATTTCTACCTCTCACCTTCTTGACAGTGCCCAGGACCTGGCAGATCTTAAAGATCTCGTCCACTTCGCTGTTCCCAGGGAAGAGCGGTCGGAGAGTGTAGAGCTCGGCCATGATGCAGCCCACGGCCCACAGGTCAATGGGAGAGCTGTAGGTAGACGACCTGAGCAGGACCTCTGGAGCACGGTACCTGCACAGAGAACACACACATGAATATTAACAAATACATACAGGCACACAGCAGCATGCATACACACTTACATGCACACAGGAAAATGAGACTGAGATGCTCACCATCTGGTTGAGACGTAGTCTGTGTAGGGGGGTCTGGAGCGGATCTCCCTGGCCAGACCGAAATCTGCTATTTTGACCAGTTCTGGACCCATACACAGCAGATTCTCTGGCTTCATGTCCCGGTGGAAGAAACCTGGAGAAAGGGTAACATGCATGTTAGTGTTTCTGCCACTACTGCATAGCAGAAGGTGGACCACTGTCCATAGAGAAGCTGCCACCTGTCCTAAAGCAATTTTGTTTCAATTGGTTTTAAAGGAGCATCTTAATGTCATATAGTCGAAATGCTATTTTAAAGTCTTTTCCTCTGCTTCAAAACATTTTTGGGAGAAACACTGATGAACAGGATTGTGCAAAACATGATTTGAATAACTTGCATTTGCATGACTACTAGCAAAAACGCAAATTTCCTCTTTCTTTTTCAGTGAAAAGCATTAGCTGTTGAAATGTCTGGGATAATAAATCAAGTATACCTCATGATGTTGGAATGTTTGAAGTCATATTCAAATATATTTTGAGCCAGGTTTCACTTGAATGTATGTAAGCACATGAACACACATACTGTAAGTGGTCATACAGAGTGAAATAGAGTCCCATATACAGTACATGCGTTACACAAGCATATTATATATAGGCTACTATACTATACATGCACACACTCAACTGTAGAAACAGAAAAGACGTTTTGCAACATGAAACATGCCCAGACCAACAAGCTACAAGTCATGCTACTCTATTGAACAGATAAAGGACAGAGCAAAGCAGCTTACCATGCTTGTGTACAAAAGCCAACCCAGAGAGCACTTGAAACAAGATGTTCCTAATTTCATTCTCTGTGAACATCTTATTCTCCCTAACAGCAGACCAAATGAGAAAAAGTAGGAGGGAAAATGGTAAAGAAACAGAAAGGAAAGAAAACCAGTTATAAGAAAGAGGAGCCCGGAAAAGTACATGCATTCCCATTGGACGTGTGGAAACATGGGCATGGGCTCGTGAACCACCATCCACAGTTTTCTTTTTCTTTTTTAAACTTCCTGGTCTATGCATCTTTTTCTTCTGATCCAATACTATCGCATCTGATTCAATTTATTCTGAAGACTGTTATTTGTGTTTTCAGCAGAAACTTGCATACATATGAGGTATCCACACATCCATTCACCGCAACAATACAAGCCAGAGAATAAGGTGAGATTGTTGAGACAGGACAGTTATGGAGAGTTCACAAACTACAAGATTTATTTATCCCCAATTTGGCCATCCCATATAAATTCACAGAATTCTGAACTTAAATATTGGACAGTAATTTGATATTTGATAATCGTTCAGGGAATCTTGTAGTGTGCATCCACTCTCATGCGACTGTGAGGCGTAAAGCGACCGGTGTACCTACCATGTTTATGAATAAATGACAGGCCTTGTAAAATCTGAAAGCTTATGTTTCTTATCACTGATTCAGGGAACAATTTGTTTCTGCAAATATAAAATCGACAGAGTCCTCATGAGCCTGCTAATCTTCAAATAAATAATAATTTGTTTGTCTACAACATACATCAATTGGATAAATATGCAAAAAAAAAGCAAAGCATACATGAAAAAGTGCATATAACAATGAAATGGACTAGGTGTAAAACATTGTGGCTTCCTCGACTGATATCTTTCACCCCTCCTGCTTCTTGCCTTCTCCCACAGGAGAAACCCAGCAGTGTGCATGTGCAGTGTGCACCCAGTGTTTCCAACAGTTCCCAAACTGGCAAAACCAGCAGGGCTTCCCCCAAGAGAAGCCGTTAGTTAGGTAGTAGCTGTGTACAAAGGAGACGCAGGCCTGTGGGAATGTGAAAACATGATTATGTTATCTGGGTTCTCCATGTTACAGAAATATCCAGCCAGCCTTGACAATGCTAGTAAGGCTTGATACTTGTTATTTGTTTTGACGGTGTCTGTTCAAGGTAGGGAGGTAAATTCACCCAGTTTGTTTGTCTAGCTTTTGATCCAGTTGGGGGAAGTCCTGACCTGATGTTGACATTCGGACACTCTGTGCCATGGGAATGATGCCAAACCAGAAAGCCACTGTGTTTCTGCACCTTGTCCAAAGCTTTGCAGTGAGAAGTGTGATTTTCCTCTTCCTACCTGTCTTTCATAAGCTGGTAGAGGTTCTCCTTCATGTACTCAAAGACAAAGTAGAGGTGATCGTTCTCCCTGATCACCTCCTTCAGTTTCACCACATTCGCATGGTTCAGCTTCTTCAGCGACTGGTGCAGCACATCATGGGAAAAGGCAAGATGAATGGTGCTATATGCAATGTTGTACATGTAATTGCAGGTTTATTACACAATGCCATTACAATATTATAGTTATGACTCAAAAAGGCCAGATAGCAGGAATACTGTTTAAGATGAAACGGTATTGTAATATCTGTTGGATAATGTAGTAACTTCAAAATATAATAACATGTCCCTCTAAATTAGTTGAAAATGTAATAAAACCTCATAATGTAATACATTACTGGATAATGTAACATCTCATTATTGCATTGCTATTACATAATAAGGGTCCATATACATTTCCCCCCAAACTGCCCAATGAATCACCATCCTTACCTTCACCTCTCTCAAGTTCATACACTCTTCCCATGAGTAAAACTTCCTCTTCATCCTATGAAAGACAAAGGCGGTCATCAGTGCATAGAATACATCAGACATACAGAAACTGAAGAGATAAAAGAGATCACATTTGCGGGCCGTATACATTACACCTCACCCAACATAATGGAGCTATCTTTACTAAATTCCTTTGTGTGTCTCCATTAATAATTCACCTCCTTTGAGTCATATGTAATTTCATCTTATTTCATTTCATGAGGAAAGCCCCATAGCTTGTAGTCCCCCCTTTAGATCTTCTTCTTTGGTAATGAAATGGTAATAATTATAACATCTCTTTTGTATTCCAAAATGTATAGCTTTACCATCAATACATTCCCCTTGAATGCAGTGAAAATATATGGCTTGGCACTTGAGATTGACATGTCCATTTCATAACAGTGTGTGTTGCTATGTACATTAAAAACACACACCCACATACACACACACTCACACAAACACGCCACCTGGTATATGGGACACCTTTGCGAAAGCTAATCTTCTCTGAGCAACATTATTCCACCTCCATCTGGAATTATGTAAGAGTAACATGCTGATATCTTCTTCCTCCTCTCTGGGACGCTGCCAGCTTCGCTCGTCCCGTCCGCACCGGCGGCAACCCGACACGCCCCTGCACTTTCACTCCCTTTCACCGTCACCACACGCATTGTCTTGCATGGTAACCAACCTATCAGCCGGTGGAGGCATCTCCCAGGCACCTCATCCATTATTGAACCCTGCTGCCACGCTGTTGAAACAAAGGCTTGTAAGCCAGTTTGTTTGCCTTGGTGATGGGGGTGGAAACCTGAAGTAAGGTTAGACTTCGCTTTGACCTTGTTTGTTTTTATTATGTCAGTTAATTTAGTGGCTAAGACACTTTACGTATTATCCAGGGAAAGTACTGCAAGTGCAACACATTTCCATTTTTTTAATAGTTTTTAACGCACCTCTGCTTTGCAAAATAGCATGTAGTGGAGAGAGGGAGCAAAGATTGGAGATGAAATTTGAAAAAAAAAAGTTTGAGACAGACTCAAACCCAGAAAATCATAAATACATGGGATGTTCATTAGGCAAGAATGACCAGATTTACTCCACTTCATACCATGATTTGACCTTCTACAGTTCAAATTTCAATTTTTTAAGCATTCACTTACCCAAATACACATACATTTGTGTATATACAAATGTGTATATACAAAGATCTCATTGCATTTTATATCAAGCTGCAATGGTTCCATACACTGGGAGAGAAACTGATAAAAACCTAAAGTCTAATGGGTTGGATGGTATTCAGCCTCCTCACCTCTTGATAGCCACCAGTTCTCCAGACTCGTTGCTTCTCCCCATTAGCACGCTGCCGTAGGTGCCGTCACCCAGCTGCTTCAGGGTGGTGTAGCGGTTCATCATCTCTCAGGACGGTGCTATCAGCTCATCGATGTTTGATTCATTGATCGACTGTTCAGTTCCAGTTGTTCCTCTTTTGCTGAAGGAAGTGTTCTGTCTCCGTTTGTCTCTGATTGTTCTTTCCAAGGAGAGAGGATTTTAAGTTGATCAATATGTCGAAATGGCCATTAATTCTTGAAGTTCAGAAAACATCTTGTAGGTAACTGATCCATTCTTCACTCCTGATCCTGACAGGTCAGCCGGACACTGTGTCCTTACAAACCTTCAATGATAGTGAAGAAATGAACATCATCAGCAGCAGATACAGACATTTCAACTAGAAATGCACAAAATCACACAACTGATTCCAGTTGGAGGCCTTACCCACTTCTGAAAATCCTCACAAAAAGCAAGCGTGTTTAGAGATCTGAGGACAAAGAAAAACTAGGAATGCTCCCTATTTTTCCTCAGTGAACAAGCGGTGAGCAGGATTAGATGTGTGTGTGTTATACTAGTCGGAGGCTCCGACATGGCCACCCAAGGGAGATGACACAGGCAGATTAGGCCAACGGGGATGTAAATAGGATGTTACATCACCGTCATGCTTACCGGCACCCGCTACCTCCCCAAGCGCCCTGCCCAGTGCCTGGCAATAGGATCTGATTGACGCCACGGGGCACAGTGATCAGACTGTTGTGTTACGTGTTTAGCCAAATGACCCTGCCGGAGAACTTTGGGAAAAAACAGACTTGGTTAAGGTGGAGCTGGCTTTTAGAGCTTACTGCATGTTTTGTTTGTGCATGAGACACCAAGGACAAATGTGGACAGTCATGTTGGGGCCTAATAGAAATCTTACTATTAGTTTTATGTTTTTTCTTATAGTCTATAGTTTTTTCTTACTTACTTAGCAATATGTATTTTAATACTTTGTTAGATAGACAGACAGACAGACAGACAGACAGACAGACAGACAGACAGACAGACCGACAGATAGATAGATAGATAGATAGATAGATGCATTCTTTACATTTTACATTTCAACAGGATATTATGCTTAGGAGACTATCTGACACACCTTTTGGGGAAAAAAATGCAATCTCTTGCAACATGAAAATTGAAGTAGTCAATATTGTGATTTTGATACTTTTCGATTAATTGAACCTTGGGACAGGTTTCTCAATTCCTGCACAAATGTTGTGTCTGGTATGGAAATCTGCTGCACATTGTTTAGACTGGAAAGCTATCTACAGCTTCTATCTTCTATCTTCATCTTGGAATGACATGGGAGTCCCAGGCTGAATATGAACAGTTGTGGTGGCACCCAAAATTGTACTCCAGGACACTCCAGCAATGGGGTATTAGACCCTGGACCACAGCATTCACACTGTGATACTGTGTACATTCCATACCCATAACACATGCAGTTTCTAATTGTTAAAGTTGAATACATGAAGTCTTTCTGTGATTAATCCCACTGGACAATATTTGCTTTGGCCATTTGGCTTTTACAACAAAGGTTAATGGTTATGAGCATCAGTTGCAAATAATAATGAAATATATAGAACTGGTTTAAGCAATATAGGTAGCGATGCACCTTCAAGATTTAGTGCATTAGGATGTCAGGGTTTGTCTTCCATCTGCATACCGTTTCAATCAAGCTGAGTTTCTATCCTTGAGTATCAGCCTGCTGTATTGAAGGCAAAGTAAATACAGTCGAGGACAGCCAAGGCAAGCTAGACAAATGAGATTAGTGCTTTTTAATTAAATTGGGCCAGGAATACCCTTCCAAACAGAATCTCCAGACACAAACTGGACTGTGCTGTTTATGAGTCTTCATCCTTATGCAATAAATGAAACATCCGTTACAGCCATTAAACTCATGTAGATTAATTGTTTGATGTTTGATTTAATGATTGCTAATCCTTTTCACACACTGCACTACATAGATTTTTACATTCATCTTTATTTTCATTGCATATTAGAAATGCTTTCCCTACATTTTAGTACCTGCTTGATAGCCGGGGCTCATTGAGACAATAAGGAAAGTAGTGAGGCCAGTGTAACAGATTGCTGACCCCCACTCAGCTTTCACATATGGCAAGCTGTTGTGGAGGGACTTAAAGGGAATTACTAAATTGAATCCAGGCCACATGACATTAAGAAGCTATTCAAGGTCAGCTATAGTCACACATATACACACATGGACCCACACAGGGGGAAGTAACAGGCTAGTCATTTAGATTTAACTATCAACTTTAAAATATGATTAGGCTACTTGTAAACCAGATATTTGCAACTGTAGGGAAAGATGTTTTGTTGGTTTGTTTGTTTTTTGTTTTTCACTGTAAGGTAAAATAAATAAAAGAATACATTTTTGTTCTACCCAATACTAGCCATATAACATCTTCAATGTCCCATATGATAGAAACTCATATAAATAACATATCAAGCACAGTAGCCATTAATCCACTTGGATCAAACTATTTACACAAGTATTCATAAAACAAACATGCAGTATTGTAGAGGCGTAGGCTACTATTATAGTAACTATAATGATAGGCTATCTAAATTATATTAGCAGTGTAGCCTATCAGAAAATAAGAAAACAGAAACGTAAAAGAGGCATTTGTGTTTGACGTCTCGGCTTTGACAGTTCTGTTCCTCAACGATCTTTCTGTAAACAATTCATCTCTTTCGCCCTCACTTCATTATTTCTCTCATTTTCTTCAACTCACCGTTTCGGGTGTTCCTCTCCTCGGCTGTTGTCTGGGCCTGCTGATAGCATAAAGTTTCTTCAGATAAAATTCAAGTAGTAATCTAGCTGCTGCGATAAGGTGTGTGCGTGCGTGTGACTGCTCCCCATGGAAACAGACACACAAACGAGACGCTACAAGCTTCCAGGTGACCGTGTGTGAGGGCGCAATGCTTTGTGGGATTTGTTGTCCTAGCATAATCTGTGTTTCAGTGGATGGGATTGATGGAGTGTGAAAATTTCGCACTGCACACAAATGAGATTGAAAATTTGATTATTTTGTCTTTTACATTGACATCAATCTCTCCCTGTCCAATATTTCCTGAAGGCCCATTTCCCAAAGAATTGACAGAATCAATAGCTTCCAGGCCCAAACAGATTAAGAAAAGATCCATACAATTGATAGCCTATGCAAATGATATAGCCTAGGCTATTTATGTAACAAAGTAGCTGATGAAGATGAATATTGACCAGTGTTTTTGTGTGTGTTTGTTTATTTTGATTTATTTTGTTCTGTTAAAGTCTATCTGTTAATAGGCCTATTCTGTCATCCATGTACAAACGTGATTTTACCTGCATACATATAAACTCCTATATCCATGGCGGCGTTAGCAACAGTCGCCTATACTATCTGTCATACTAATACAACTTTTCTGATTTTGATTTTGATTCTGAAAAACTAGCCCATCTTTAGGTCTGATTAACACTCTCCTCCTGCAGTTTATCATCTAGGCCACATCAGCATATCCGTTACCATAGCAACCGACCCGAAACAAAGTTGTTTTTATCAACTTCTTGTGTGCAATTTGGTCCAAATGAAGCTTAGATGTTTTTAATGGAAGATGTCTGCCACAGTTGGCTATATCTCACCACTTTTCCAAAGCAGACTCTGGTCGCAGTGTTTCGATGACGTTTGTGGTCCCCGGAAATAGAGGCAGAGTGAGTGCTCTCTACTGTAGGCCACCGCCTCTCTGGTCTCAGTAGCAAGTCAAGGGCTTTACCAATAGATGGAGCTGCAGGGCTACATAGCGATTAATGAACACGTGAAGACATGTAAACCAAATACATCTCAAGAAGTTCAAACATTTGAAGCTGTTCAAATATTATTTTACCCAAGTCAGTTGTTCAACATAGAATAGAATAGAATAGCCTTAACCACTAACTTGCGAAACTGAATATCCTATTCGTCAACTGAGAGAAACAATAGGCCTATGATATAAAAATATAAAAATATAATCACGTCACCCCTGGTGTAGAAGCAATGTTACGGGATGTGGTCGAGCTGAGAGTCTTCGGTGGTTCACTGAAATTATGATCTTTTGACCTGTTTTATGTTCTATGAGCATTAAACCTTTCACTCCTCATGCCTGACTGACCCAGGACCACTGTAAATTCCAACCTGGTCAAGACGTCCTTCCCATCTGTCACTGTCGCCTTTTTTTCGCCCGTGTGTGCGTGTGTGTGCGTGTGTGTGTGCGTGTGTGTGAAGGGGGGGGGGGGGGTAGTCTGCGTACACTTGAACCAGGTAGGCTATAAACCCGTGCCAAGTCGCAGAGGGAGGGGGGATAACGAGTATAATTACGGTCTAAGAGGATTATCACGCTCATTAGCCACAGCGAGGCTTGTCGTCGGTCGGCCGGTTGGGAAACCACACCACTGCACACCACGAGGAAAGGGGGGAACACGGGTCACACTCACCCGGTGAGGGACCGTTTTACCGGGTCAGTGGTGGAAGCTCTGTAATTTCCACATTCCAAGATGATCTCCGGTAGCTTCCACATCTCGGGAGCGCATGGGAATCCGTCACCGGGATTTACATCTGCACCCGGTTGCTTACTTGTGACCAGTGAGGCTGTCTGCTGAGCGTCACAGCCTGATATGAAGACGCGACCTGCGGGCATCGGCAGCTACAATGCTGACTGGATGGGTTCGCTCGCTCCCAAGCTCACTGCCATGCCGCTCAAATACCTTGCGGTGCCAGGTGAGCTTGTTGTGCGTGAAGTGTGTGTGTGTGTGTGTGTGTGTGTGTGTGTCTGTGTGTGTATTTGTGACCCTGTTTGTTTTGCACTGGCCTCTTGGTGTTCGGCCTAATCTTTCATTACCTGAGAGTTACCTGAGTGTGACCTGATTGTGAAAGTGTGTGTATGTGTATGTGTGTGTGTGTGTGTGTGTGTGTGTGTGTGTGTGTGTTGATGCTCCACATTCATTCACTCTCCCATACCCTTTTATTTTCTTCTCTTTTCTCTGTTTTTATAACTTTCCATTGATAATTATCATCATCATTATTATCATTTGTATCGTCATCATCAGCTTAACCACCATCACCACCATCATTATTAACATCATCATCATCATCTCTCTCCCAGGGTCCCATGATTCTTTTACCTTCTGGGTGGATGTGCAGGCTCCTGTGGGTCCAGATCAGAAGGTTTTTGTCCAGTACCTGGCCACCATCTTCAGAGACATCGCCAAGAAGGTCATGGTGAAGTGGTCCATGACCCAGGTACAGCCACAGAGACCTGAGAGTCTGGGGGGACATGCAGTTTGGGGCCCATTTTTGAGATACCCAGTCAAGACAAATTTTGGAAGTCTGCAAATTTTGCAGTCCTGAAAAAAAAAGTGTAGCAGTTGTGTTTGGCAGTTTAAAAGATTACTGTGGCTTGACTGGGTTCATGTCGTGTCCCAGTTGGATCAGTTGTGTTGGGCCAAAAAATATCCGTACCCATGCTTCACTACTTCACTACAGATTCTCTAGATATAAGATTGTGCTAATCACTAATTTCTTTGACCTGATTCCTGTGTTACAGCTGTTAATGTGATATTTCTGATAAACTTAATAAACCATTAACATAATAATAATTTGCAGCTAATAGTGTAATAATCATGTTAATATAACACATTTCCCATTAATGTAATAAATGTTACAGAAAAAAGGGTATTTATTAACAGGATTATTACACTCTTTGTAAACCCACACCTGATGCCAATCAAGTGAAGAGGGAACCTGAGGAAGCTACAATGCGAAACGTGTTGTTCGCCCCAATATTTTATATGAATTAAACTAAAAAGTCGATTTGAACACTCCTGGTATGCGCTGGATTACTTTGATCTTGAGGATTATTACACCATTAAATACAAATTCTTATTACTTTAATGGTTTATTACATTAATGGTATGTTATTACATCAACAGTTGTAGCAGGCTATTTATCAGCTTATAGCTTCCCATAGAAAAACTTGATGACATTTAACACTGTATCTAAATACAGTTAAGTCAAGTGCTTTAAACAAACAAGTTTGTCACAAAGTGCTTAATAAAATAAAAAATAAATAAAACATAATGTGTCTTCCCCTGATGTTTCTGTATTCTGTCTAACCTTCTCAGAATCTGACATTTAAGGAGCAGCTGGATGCAGGCATTCGCTACTTTGACCTCCGGGTCTCCTCCAAACCTGGTGAGCCTGGAAACGAGATCTACTTCATCCACGGCCTGTTTGGACACAAGGTGGGCAGAAGAGAAATCACTTACTGACCTTGAATGTTGAATGTTTTTGTCTTTCTAGACCAATTTATCCTCTCTCTTTCCCTTTCTCTTAAGAGCTGAACCTCTTGCCAGGGTGTCCTTGTGGAGAGGGAATGCATTCTTAATAGACTCAGCTGATTAAAGTTAAAATAAATAAAAAGACAAGACATGAGTAAAATTAGGTTTAAATGTAGTTTCACATATCAGAGCTAGTCGAGATGTATCTTATTTATGTAATGTTGTCACAGGTTAGTCCCCCCCAACAAATGTTGCAGCGCCTTACATTTATTTCCTCAGACACAAAAGCATGAAAAGTCGTGAAACTGCTCAAAAAGTGCTCAAAATGCATTCAGCTACTATTGTGTTCAAGTTTCTAACTGACTTTGTGGGTAGTGGGATAGAAATGACCTTGAACAGAGATCAAAGGTTGTGTGTTTTGTTGTAAACATCCCACTTCTAACATGGGTCATTTTGACATGGGTCTGTCACCCCAAGCTAGGCCTAAAATACAGCACAGTGTTTTGCCACCAGCAGCGTTGGAGCTTCTCTTAAATTCTTGCTGCAAATTATTAGATGAAGGTTTACAGTTTGGATAGGCTTGGCTGATGGCAGGGACAGTGACTTCATATGAAATGTCATGTAATATTTTTTTCATGGTGTTTAGGTAGTGTGTACTGTAAGATTTTGAGATTTTTAGATATTTGTACTGTTTTCCACATTCTCTCTCTCTCTCTTTCTCTGCCAAGGTGAGAGACGGACTGATAGACATCAACTCCTTCCTGAACAGACACAAGAAAGAGGTGAGATAGATATATAGATAGATAGATAGATAGATAGATAGATAGACAGATAGATAGATAGATAGATAGATAGATAGATAGATAGATTGATTGATTGATTGATTGATTGATTGATTGATTGATTGATTGATTGATTGATTGATTAAGGTGGTGTTTCTGGACTTCAACCACCACTACGCTATGGAGGCGGAGCACCATGCTTACCTCATCAGCATGATCCAGGAAGTATTCGGCAACAAGCTGTGTTGCATCAGTGTCGCGGAGACCATCACACTGGACTTCCTCTGGGACAAGAAATACCAGGTGAGGTCAGATGGCATCAGCAAATATGGTGAACTGAATTGTGAGAAACCCCTGTCAAACAACACACATGGGTGTTTACTGTCCAGGATGCACTCTTCCCCCACAAGCACTAGAATAGCTTTTACCATATCAGCTGATCACTGTGTGAAGCTTCAGACAATTTAAGGCCAAGGAATCATATTAAAGACAGATTGAGGATTTTCAACAAAATAAGGGTAATGCAATGATTTTGGCATGCTTGGAGTAGAATAGCTAAATCAATGATTCAATTATTCATTATTATTAAATTATTCCTTTTTTTTTAATTCTGGTTTCGTGGTTGAGGTATTAGAGGTGGTTAATTTGTAACAAATTTTATCAGGGGCCCAGGGGAAGAAAGGTCAAGGACTTCAGCCCTGCATCTTTGCATCCAGCATTGGAATATTTTTGAGGAGAAATTGCACAGGGATCTATTGGCACTGGAGACACAAATTCCAGTGTTTTAAATTACTTGTATTTGTAGTTATACTGTGCATATTTTGTTTAACGTCACTTGGTGATACAACTGATAAAGATACAGTGTTTTTCTCACATATACATACACACACAAGCTCATCCATGCACATATGCCCACGCACACACAAACATCAATCACACACTCTCACCGGCACTTTCTCTGTGACTCTCTGTTGCTTTCTTTCTCTCTCACATGTGCGCATACACATTCCAATGTTCTGCTATTGCTGTCTGTAAGCACTGCAGGTAGTTTGCAAGTCTTAGTAGAAGATGGTTAGAAGATTACAGCCAGCGCCCAGGCGCTGTAGGGTGTACTCTGTTGTTTGTGCTTGTGTGTGTGTTTGTGTGTGTGTGGATGTGTGTGCACGTGCATGTATGAGTGAATCTGTGAACATGTGTGCATACAGTATGTGCATGTGTTTAAGAAAGAGCAGTAATAAGCGTGTGTGTGTTGGAGAGCACATTTTTTTAATATGTCCGTTTGCACATTCATATGAGTGTGTGTGATTGTATCGTTGTGTGTGTGTGTGTGTGTGTGTGTGTGTGTGTTGTAGTGAATGTGCTGCTGAAGGCTGTGGTCAGGTAATCCCTGCTGCCTGTGACTCTCCTGGTCAGTACTTAGTGGTTAACGTCATCCCATTATCTCTTGTCCCACCATCTCTCTCTCTTTCACTCTGTCGCTTTCATCCCCTTGCCGCTCTCTCTTTCTTTCAGTTTCTCTTTCTCTCTTTTTCTGTCTATCTTCTGTCTCTCTCCTGCTAAGTTTCTTCTGTCCTCTCTTTCTCTGCCATTGATTTGATTTGATGTTTCCTATCTCCCATTTTTCTCATCTCACACCCTCTGACTTATTTCTGTTCTTTTTTCATTCTTCTTCTACTTTTATACTAAACACACACACACAGAGAGAGAGACAAGAAGCTCGGCAGTGTGTGTGTGTGTGCGTGTGTGTGTGCATGCCTGCACCGCTGCAGGTGTGTAAGCCTCTGCGTGTTTGAGCTCACACGTGCATGTCTGTGTCTCATTCAGATACTATCAAGTGATTTCCTGTTCCTATGACCCTAATCTGTGACTAGCTTAGTTGGCAGAGGGCAGAGGAGAGAGGGAGAGAGAGAGAGAGAGAGAGAGGGAGGGCGGAGAAGACAGAGGAGAAGAAAGGGTAGAGGGAGTAGAAGAGAAAGGACAAACTAATGAAGGGATAAGAGGGAGTTAAATGACCTAGTAGAGTAGAGTAGAGGAGAGGAGAGGAGAGGAGAGGAGAGGAGAGGAGAGGAGAGGAGAGGAGAGGAGAGGAGAGAATACCCTATTTTGGTATTCCTTTAAACTGACTGTACCAGAAGCATCTTAAACGTTACCTAAATTTTGTTTAATAGTTAGGTATTTCTGTCAAAGCTAAATTCAGCCCCAAATCTAATCTGAACTTAACCCAGCCTGCACAGGTTTCCTAAACATTCTTTCAAACCCACATTTCCACTCTTTCCTTTTTCTCTCCATCCTCAGGTGATAGTGTTCTACCATCATCCTTCAGCTGACAGCTGTCCGGTCATGTGGCCCGGCAACAAGATCCCCGCTCCCTGGGCCAACACCACCGAACCCATCAAGCTCATAAAGGTCAGCAGGCAGCATACATACACATGCTGTCAAATACCAAGACCAAGGAGTTTTTAGATCGGATGCCAGAACTGATATCTAGGGAGCAAAATTTAATTTCAAGTTCAAATTCAAATCTATTGTCATGTGCGACAACATACAATATAATGCTTATTTGCATAAAGATTTCCCAGACACAAAATTACTTCAACATATTTGTAGATTTTCAAAACACTATGCATGCATTTTGGGTGGGGGAATAATTTCCTAAAGCTTATCATTCATAAAATATAGATGGCTTTATCATTTTGTCAACCCTGGACTTAAGTTACCTTCTACCCTTTGGAAAGTACCTGTAATTTGTTTTCATTCTTGTTTTATTAATCATTTTTTATTGTAGGTGTCACTTTTTTCAATTTTGAAAGGAACCTCTTCCTGTCAACCCTTTAGCACCAAGGTTTTTGATCAGTTGTCTGGCATGATGATCTGATTCTTTGCAGTTTAAGTAATTCTACATTTACTGGAAATCACTCTGAAGACCAAGCAGGTCTCCCTCTACATGTCCTAGTCTATCCTCAACACCAGGGTCAAATCCCAACCAACCCAATTATTTTGTTCAATATTTTTGTGAGGTTTTACATATGTATTCCTTAAGGACATTTGTAATAGAGCTACATGGGCTATTTTACCACAACAAAACACCAAATGTAGGAATATATCTTAGCGTAAAGGGCTATTTAGATCATATTTTTATGTATTTAAAGTTGTGTTTGACATTTTCCTGTCTAGTTCCTGGAGACTACTCTGAAGGAGAGAACCAAGCAGGGCTCCTTCCACGTGTCCCAGGCCATCCTCACCCCCAGGGTCAACACTGTGGCCAAGGGCCTGCTCTGGGGGCTGCGCAACTTCCTGGTGGAGAGGTCAGTGACTGGGCAACTCTGTGTACTGTGTTCTGTTAACATATTTCATTACTTTCCTTCCCCACTGGTTTTGATACATAACTTAACCCAGGCGGTTCAAGTAGATTTTTCTATGAATTGAGCCCAAGAGTTTAAATTTTTTCTTTGTTTGTGTGTTTGTGCTCATGCATGGCAAAATCTTTGTCCTCCTCTCAACTGCAGCTCTATTTATTTTCTTTGTTCTGTAGCCAGCAGAGGGCACTAGAGTAAATGCTGCTAAACTCACCTTGAAGAAAGAGGATTCCCCTCTTTGCACACATCCTTGAGGAAAAAGGAGGGAATGGACAGTATTGTTATGGGGGAAAAGAAATGTGGATATGATAGAGCTTTAGAAAGCTCCAGATCACCAGAGTAAAGACTCAGTAAATCATTATTATAACTTATAACTGACATTATAATTTATAACTTATCTTATACATGAATGTAAAGTAGCAAGAATGTCAGAGTGGATGAGTGAGTGTGTTTCATCCACTTAGAATGAAAGCAGATTGACCACATTTGAAAAAAAAAAAAACAACTAAGCATGTATCCACATTTCTAGCTCCCCTGTGACAATACTGTCATCTCATAGGTTTATTCCACCAGGGATTAGCCTAACTCCCCTTTATCCAAATCTAAACTACAGAGGATCAAACTGAAACACTTCTCATCTCTCTGACAAGAGATCTTATGTCCGACGCAAGGAGTGAATTATCTGCGCAAATATTTGCAGTCATCTAGCCTAGATTTAAGTGGAAATGACAGCGGAAACCACAGTTTACCTACCCACCATGCTCCCTTGTTGAATCTCAGCGAATCGGCCGCTGATGCTGGGGTGTAAAACTCCTGAGCGGACACTCTGGCGAGACAGGAAGCGGCCTAATTTTGCACTTCCGAGGAAATGGGATTGTTTATCATCGCTGGCTAAACATTCTGACTTCCTGGTTTTGTTCTGCCAGCGCCTGAAACTTGGTGTTTAGGAGCGTTAGAAATGATACAGTTACAGAGTCATGGTGTGTGTGTGTTTGTTTGTGTGTGTGTCTGTGCCTAGACCCAAAACAGAAAGTGTCTGAAAGCAAAGCAGTGATTTTGAGACAATAGTGGCATAGTGGTCAGACAGGCAGACAGACACGAACATCACTTCCTTTAACTCTTTTCTATGTGGTTCAGTTTCTCTTCCACTGTAACCCACATTTCTTTATATTTCCTCCACCAAACCAGTTTGTTTGTTTGTTTATCAGCAGGATATCTCAGATAAGCCTTAGGCCAAGGGTCAATTGATTAGATTTTGGTTGTGATCCGGTTCTGGGATTTCTGTCATAAGACAACTATTGTTTTTTAGCCATAACTCTGAAACTAACAGAGATAGAAACTTGATTTCAAGTCCTAAAGGTATGTTTGCAGGGTCAAGAAATCAATTTAACTTAAAATTTAAGTGAGAGAAATGATGTGTTTGGGTATAACAGCAAGTTGGAGAATGGTTCAGCGTTGGTCCTTCTAGTATAAATTTTCCTCATCCAGTTTCATCTTCACCTCTATTTCACCACCTATTCTTTTTCTCTCTACTGCCTCTTCATTCAACTCTCTCTCCCAGTTGTATCTAATCTAACCTAATCACACATCCAATCTAATCTCTCTTCTCCCCTGTTCTCCCTCTCTGAACCAGAAACCTGCCGACCATCATGACGTGGGTCGAGGCCCAGAGGCCAGGGGTGGACGGGGTCAACATCATCACCTCTGACTTTGTGGAGCTCACCGACTTTGCCAACACCGTCATCAAACTCAACAACCTGCTGTTGACTGACAAACCCACATGACGCATGTCCACACAGCAGGATTAAGGTGTGCAGATGTATGGTGGAGGTTGAAAGGGTTAGGTCTCACCACCCAGATGAGTTTTATGGGGCTTCATTTATAAAAACATTCTATGAAAAAAATACAATTATGTCATATATTATGTTCATATATTGGATAATAATGTAATACATTATTGAACCCTGTAGGGAAATTTTTATAAAAAAAACTGAAGAAAATCAATGTACGTCACTGTGTTTGGCATCAAGACCAACATTTCTTGAAACAGAACATTGACACAGTTTAGGCATGAGCGCAAAATATGAGCATAAGAACCTTTTTATAAATGACATCCCGGGACAAAGCCTTTTTGTAAGCTTTCAGGAATTCATCGACTAACTTCTGACATTTTGAATCTCTGATTTTTGGGTGCAGCCGACTCTCCCAACAGCGGCATCACACTCAAAGACTAACAGAGAGGAACCAGAGCTCAGACCAGGCAGTACAGAGCATGAGCAGTGGCTTCTTTTAACCTTAGTACAAATAAGGTTGACCAAATCATGCCGTACTGCAGCTCTGGCTTCCCCTTGTGTGTCCTTCTCCCATGTTCCCTTGCAGAAGGGACTTGAAACACATCACATCACTATTATACAATGGCAGCTGCAGCACAGATCACCTAACCAGAGACTCACAGTTACCTGTGATCATGGCATTATTGGACATTGGTAACATGTCATTATCAGGGATTTAATTTTTCAGGTTTCAGCAGTATTTCAGATGCTCGATCAGAGCTCTAGTGGAGGGTCCAACTCTCCTGCTTTTGTTCCATTTGTTCCTTGTTGTTTCCAAATATTTCCGGTTTCTTTTTTCATGTTGCTGATCACATCTCTGAATTATCTTTGTCATGGTTTGATCACATTAATGACTTTCCAAATTGCAAATTTACTATTTTGGTGATCATGAGGAACTTGTTTTGCGGGGCATAGGATTTTGCTTTTTGAAATATGTTTAACATGCAATGTAATATGTATTTTAAGCATTGACTTCATAGGAATTTGTGTACTGGATGATTAAGTATTGGGATGAAAAAGGATTGGGACAAATATTATGTCTACAGACTGCTAATACATTCAAAAGTTTTCTTAAGGGAATAGGGAGTTGACGAAGGAAATTACTCAGTATGATTTTTCACTTGGCAACGGAACTCGCTTAGCATGATTTTCACATACATTCAGTGTAAGCATTGGGCCATAGAGGTAAAGTTGGCTTTTTAGCTGGACACAACACTAATGAGCATGAGGCAAAAGTACAGACTGTGTTTTTTTTATTTTATTTCTGGGTATTTTTGCTTCTATGTTTAAGCAAAATCAGTCATTACAGCTGTTGTGAAAGAGGGCAACTTAAGCCCACGGTGCCAACGCTGTCTCACTACTTAACTAGAGATGCAGACAGAGGCACCGTCAAGGGGGGAAATATGTATGAAGCCTGTGCCACAATTCACATTGCACACTTTACACACTTTACACACACACACATACACAGCTGTATGTGTTTATGTTTATAGTATATTCTATTTTTTTCAGAGCCATACTTTGGCTGGAGATGCAGAAATGGAAACACTCTCCAGTCAAAATATGCAGGGGAAACGCACTGAGGAGGTGGAAACCTGACTGTGTCTTGTGGGCCCAGTGATTACTATGCATGACATAGACAGTAGCGCTGACAGTCATCCGGCATTCCTGTGGTCTCACAACAGAAAGACAAAAGGAGAGAGAGAGAGAGAGAGAAAGCAGAGGAAAATGAAATGGATGAAAATTCTGATTTACAGAGCAGAGCAAAGCAAGAAAGAACGAACGACAAGAAAGAAAGACTTGGAAATGTTGTCTCTGTAGTTGATGAGAGAGGAATAACATGAAGAGAAAAATTGAGAGATTCAGAATCTGCTGGAACTGTAGCTCAGAAAAGACTGACAGAGAAAGAAGCAGCGGAGGCAGAGAGAGTTATCTGAACAGCTGTTTTTGCCTTCAGCTCCCTCATCTAACAAGAAAGTAAAATGTTTTCTTTTCATATCCACCCTCCCCTTCTTCTCTCACTCCCTCGCTGCCGTTGCTTCTTGTGTGAAATTGTCTGTTCTGGCCAGGCCACAGTGTTGACACGGTCTAGCGTGGTCACCGAGCGCTACGATGCACACACACAAACACACACACTCACAAGCGCAGGCACTTTAATTGTGGAGTAATTACACATACCACGGCAGGCAAGTGGGAGAGCAGAGAGGAGCAGCTCCGATGCATGGAGAGCCAGCCACATTCCTCTGTTGTTTGGTTTGGTCCCCTCTCTCTCTCTCTCTCTCTCTCTCTCTCTCTCTCTCTCTCTGTCTCTCCATTGTATTCCAGTTGGCTTCCCAGGTTTCGAAGGAGAAGATGACAACTCGAGCATAAGCTTTATGATCTTGTTAACGAAGATGTTACTTGTCCTAAAGCAATAAAAACGGTATTTGTTCCTCTGCATCGTGTGTGTGTGCCCGCATGCATTTGTTGCTCATGATTAAACTTTGGCAGCAGAGATTCTCATATTCTACAAATCTACTTTCCCCACAGTGGTGCGAACTTTTACACACAGCTCTCTGACATGCAATCACCACAGTCTCTGTTTGGGTAGATCACCATCTACACTCCTCTCCACATCAGTGTTGTCGCCTTTTACATCCCAACACCTCCCTTTTCTCCTCCTAAAATCAACACCACCATCATCTCTCCATCCTCATCTTTAATTATAGCAAATACAGTCAGTCGAGTGGGGGTGTTTTGGCACAACTTGATCTGACTTCACTCTGCTGCGTCAGAGCCAAAGACTTTTCATTTCCAGTCTTTAATATGAAGAATGTCAAACAAGTGAAGTTTCAGTTACGTATAATTGTGGACTTGCACTATGGGTTGTTTGCTTCCATGTCATGTTTGTGTAACCCGGTGATATAGTGCTAAGTAAAAAGGTTGATACACAGCGACCATCACAAGGCAAACCACAAATATTACCAAAAATCAATTATATTTTCGGTAAAGAATTGTTTTTGTTTATTAAATTACATCAGTGTGACACTACTTAGTATGATGTGTACTATGACTTACATCATACACATTTATGTCAGCCTAAAAAGGTGGGTAAACACTGTTCTACAAATAAAATAGTGAGTAAACTGAGATTCAGTGGGTTTCACCTCCGCTACATCCCTGGTGTTAACTGATGTCAGTGATCAGACCTGAGCAGACCAGTAACAGCAATTACTCACAGCTTTGTTTGTGTTCTCTATTAGACCACGGTGACCATGGTATTAGGACAGCTGTAAAAGCAAATGACCTGCATCTTATGACGATCATAACATAGAGTGAGAGAGAGAGAGAGCGAGAGAGAGACCTGAGGAAACATGTTTAGAGCTGCCTCAGCAATCCATTGCTAAACAGATGAAAATGCACAAAGCTTAACCTTAAGCCAAAAACAGTGTCAATTTCATCAAATTATCTGTCATTAAGAGATAAGTAAAAGCATGTGGATTGAATTCTGGCTGAATAATTCTTCCACATATACCTAAAGCCCTACATCAATGATGAAATATGAGGGATTCCCCTGGGATTAAATGAGCTGTCACTTAATCCAAAAGATTTTCAATTATAGTTTCAGTTTAGAGTATTGGTGTTAGGTGGTGTACATACTGTTTCAGAAGCTTTTCTGCCCCTCCAAGATAGAAACAGAGAAAGTAAATTAGTTAAAAAGAATAAGAACATCTAAATTATTCCCAGACCTAAGCTTGAGGATTTGTCCGAATGAAACCGCATCTCTTGACACAACGGCTCCTAACGCCAGGTGGAATCCCTTTCCAAACAGCTCCGGAGTTCCTGCTCAGCCTCCCAGGATCACATGGGAATTGTGGAATTCACTCGGGAATGCTGTCAAACATTCGGTGGCCATATCGGGCCCAAGGGGCTCTGCGAGTGTTTGTATGGATGATGTCACTGGGAAAGCTTAGCAGTGCTCATGCAAGCAAGCAACCGTGGAATCATAATAACTTAATGGCTGCTGGAAACACTTGACTTGAAAGCAAGTTGAAAGCAACTGCAAGGCAATTTTCACGGAGTGTTTTTCTGATAGCATTTGGCTATTGCCATTTCGAGACTGTTTACACTTAGAAGTCTTTTTAAACTATGAATCATGGCCTCAAATGGGTCAAAAGCCTATGGCAAGTGTGCTTGTATGTTTCCATTGTAACAGTCCCAGAGAAAGAGTACATTTCTGAAATTTCCTAGGTCCAGGGCTAAACCACAAAGATTATGAACCTTGCTTTAGGACTGTTGGTTGCATTAGGTGACAATAATGATGTGACATGATGTCAAGGAATGATAAAATGATCAATATATAGTCATTGGACGTAGGGAGTAGACAACCAGTCAGCCAACGGACAATCCTTTAAGCCTGCAGAAGTCTTTAAGGGCATTCTAAGGTTCATACCATCTTTCTGGTGACATTATGCATTCAGGTCTGGCCGTTGCCTTTTGTTGCATGTCATCTCCTCCCTCTCCTATCATTCCTGTCACGCTTTAGTGTATCCTGCCAAATAAAATTCCTTCAGAGTCCACCAGGTTCACAGAGGACAGACAGCAGAGGTTGATAGAGAGCATTTACACTCCAAATGATTTGGATGGACCAAATCTTTGTGATCATTTTGATGGTTCAAAACATTCTGAAACAGACATATGGTTAGGATGTGATTTTAGAAGAGATGCTCCTTGGCCAGCAGAGCTATCCAGACATACCGGGTGTCATGCAGAGCTAGTCTGAGAAGCAAGGGAGAAAGTGGAGCAGGGCTGGGTGCACAAGATCTCTTCCTGTTTATCCACACAGAGATCCTCCTGGTGCCTGAGAGATAAGATAATCCTGCTGCCCTGGATATGTGTGTGTGTGTGTGTGTGTGTGTGTGTGTGTGTGTGTGTGCAGGCAAACCCTCCTTGGCCTCAGTCCTAACCAGAGGACCATCTGGGAGACTTCAAGCTTCAAAAGGATGTCATTTTCCAAACCATACATCTGTCTCGTAAGGAACAGCACATCTTACATTAGCCTTCATTTGCGGTTGGTGTACATAACCTAAGCAAACCTCTGTGTGACTTCGGCTTGGTTTATACTGCTACGTGATCCATGTTGTTAGTGTTGTAGTGAGCATGTTGGAATGTAAAGTGTTTTTCTGCTTTGAAATGTGCAGAATGCAGGAGTATCTGGCCAATCAGATTACCTAGTTTTGACACACAACTGCTGGCAACGACTCATGTCTGCACGTTGTCTGCAAGATGCATGACCGTACATGCAGTTAAATCTTTTGGGAGGTTGCACATAACTTATACAAAGAGCTGCCATCACAGATACCCACAACTCCCTGTGTGCAGCACTACACAGAACAAATAAAATGTAAATTGACTTACATTTCCACTGTGTTTTAATAGACACACAGGATTTGTCAACATGTATTGTGACAAAGTCGAAAGTGACAGGCCTATGGTGCAGAGTGAGGTGCATCTGAATGGACATTGTCCCAAAAATCACTAAAAAGTCGAAATTTCTCCAGAGAAGGAGCAGGTGGGTTATGGGAACCCCTTTGGCTTTTTTTGGGTGTCATTGTCACTTTCTTTCTTTCTTTCTTTCTTTCTTTCTTTCTGTCTGTGTCTTCCTTCCTTCCTTCCTTCCTTCCTACATTCATTCATGAGTGTTCACGCATCTCTGAAATCCCACGTAATACAAGTCTGAATTGAAGCAGCCAGTGTTGGTTTACCACATGCGCACTCTCACAATGGGCAAATTGTCTTACCAAATGCGCGCTCTCATTGGCACATCGGCGCGCTCATGTATGGCGCGTCCGTGCCGGTTCTGTGCCCAGAAGCGCAAATTCTTGTCTCGCACCTGCGCGCCTATGGTATGCGATGAAGCGATTATCTTATGCATAACGATATAGCCTGTCTCTACCCTATAGTGGGGGACAACAGTTTCATTATAAAGACTTTTTCAAAGCTGTTGGTTGACTTGCCGACAGTGGGTGATTTGTGTGGAGACATTTTCTCCCTCAGATTTATTCTCAAACCCAAACAAAAATCCCAGTTATATTGCTATAAAAGCCTAAGGGGATTATAGCGTATCTGTGGTAATTGACATTGAGATTTCTAGTTAGTAGTTTATGCAATTTTTTCTCCTATGGTGTCACTATATTCCTATAATATTGCTGTAGGGAGTTGTTTTGCTGTATTTGAATGGTATCCCTCTAAAATGTACAGTCCTTTGTCGCAAAGGAAGGAAATCTCTTTAACTTTATGTGTCTTTATCACCTCTTCAAATTGCCTGCTGAATATGATTGTGTCAATTTCTCAGAGCGCCTACATCTGGATCTTTTCATCATCGTCTTGACTTGTAGACTAAGTGATAAATCAAAAGCTATGGGCTGGTTTGTTCCCTGTGAGAGGAGACTACATTTAGACGACATTCCTGCTGTAATATCATTAGCTAAACACAACTTCTTATCGGCCAACCCAGCTCTCCTGGAAGTGAAATAAATTAGATTGAGTCAGAAGAATGTTGGACTCTCTCTCTCTCTCTCTCTCTCTCTCTCTCTCTCTCTCTCTCTCTCTCTCTCTCTCTCCCTCTCTCTCCCTCCCTCTCTCTCTCTGTCATTTCCCCACTGAAAGGTTTCTGGCTTTGAACCGGCGAAAATGAGAGGTCAAGCGTATAGGTGATCTGTTCACACCTGCATATTAGACCTATACTGTGTGTGTGTGTGTGTGTGTGTGTGTGTGTGTGTGTGTGCGAGAGAGAGAGAGAGAGAGAGAGAGAGAGAGAGAGAGAGAGAGAGAGAGAGAGAGAGTATATTCATTGTATTAAGTAAATATTTTGTGTTTATGTATGTGTGTGTACGTGTGTGTTTGCGTCAGTGAGAGAGAGAGAGAGAGAGAGAGAGAGAGAGAGACACAGAGAGAGAGAGAACTCCCTCCCCTTGTTCCGTCTTTCTTTCCAGCTCTACTTCCAGCTGTTGCTGCATTCCTCTCCACTACACGTCGCCATTGGCGGGGGCAGCCGGCTTTTACGCGCGTGTGTGTGTTTGGTGTGTGTATGTGTGTGTTTATGTCAGAGGATTACGCGTCAAAAGTCTCTCCTAGACATCCACAAGTTCCAGTAGAGCTGGACGCACAGGGAATGTGTCCGATGCCAAGGAGGAGACTGTGATGACAGCAAAGTGACAAGAATATTTTCGGATTTTTTTTTTTTTACAAGCTACAAATTCTAGGACTTGAGCGACTTTGGTGGAGCAACTGGGTAATTGTGTTTGCGTCCTTTTCTCCACCATGACAGAAGTGGCCAGTCCCGCTTCAATAATGGTAAGGGTGTTTATGTATGGGAATATTAAAGAATTACCAATTTTTATGATCCATTTGTATGTTTTTAGATGAGGTAGCCTATTAGCCTATAATAATAGGCTATTATATAGTACATTATACACTCAATTCAGCCGCAACACAGGGCTCCAGTTCTTTTCAGAGTTTATTTCCTAAGTGAGATATTTGATAGTGTTAGTGTCGGATTAGTAAACCTTATCCGGCTTTAATTGCAGATTTCGTTGTCAACAAATAAAAACAGGGACAGATTTGTTTGTTTCAGGTACTGAAGTACTTCTGGTACTGATTTTAAGTTCCTGTAATAGGCATATCTTAGGAATATTATAGTGATTCCATTGGAGATAAAACATAAAAAGGACGATAATGCCACTATAAACTCACTACTGAGGACCACAGGTACTAAAAAATCCCTATAGGAATCATGAGAGATCAAACCATAAGGTAAAGTCTCTATAATCCGACCATTGAGTACAACTGCAACACTATAAATCCTAGTGATATTGTGTGCTTGTGGTATCAGAGAAGTGTTTTGACTGATTCTGAATGGTATTTTGTACTGGTGTGTGAGTGAGGGAGCCTCATTCCAGAGAGGCAGACCAACCACTCAGTCAGTCCAAGCCACAGGAGCAGGCACTCTTAGACTACTCCATCGTGACTCAAATGAGAAGTCTACTCTTGTAGGTTAATTTAAGTCTATTGCTTCTCCTGTTATGTGGGGATCCAATACAATCCAGTGTGTGACCTAACTTGGATCTTGAACAAATTGGACCAAAGGGCCACATCAGAGATTTTGGTCGCATCACCTCCTTCCCCTTTAGCATCTGAGTGAGGTTTCTAAGTGTGTCTTTAGGGTGTGTGCATGCATGTGTGTGGTGGGATGGTGTTAAATTAGTCCTGTATTTGAACCGATCTTAAATCTCAGTACTATTCGATTTGATTCCCTAGCTATGGAATGACACCACTAAAATGTTCAACCTGTCTTACAGATTTCACATGTCAAGCTGGCCCTGTTTGTGATGTGGAAACCAGCTGAATGCTGTATATTTTGGTTTCTTATGGGTCTGGACCTTACTGTAATTGGGTTGTGGGTTTGTCTTTGGTGGGTCCAGCCAGAGGACTAGTATGTTTTGAATAGCCTGGCCTCCTCATTTATGTCCCAGGCTTAAAACTTCTCCACAGGAGGTAACATCAGAGATTTCAGTCAAATTTGAACATGTGATACTCCTTACAGTTTTTGTACCTCCAGATGTGGTTTCATAACAGGAATAAGTCATAATCAGAATGTTAGCCTGTGTTAAAGCCATTACCTGTCAAGTTGGCTCTGGCCATGATGTAGAAACCAGGAAGATACTGCAGTATGTGTTGCAAGGACTCAAGATACAGATACTGGTATCAGCTATTCGACTGATATCATACTAAAAAAGAGTATTGTATCCTGGAGAATAAGGATAGTTTTTGGACAAAAACAAATTCTGTCCCACTCTAGGATAACTGAAATTTCAATACTAGTTAGATACCATTGCGAAAGATTGAATTGAATATTGAACTGTATGAATGTCTGATACTTTCACCGAAGGTTATGCAAGCTGAAAATCCATCTCTTGACAGTGGACTGCAGCAGTCAGAGTCAAACAGCAAAAAAACATGGCAACAGCATTAAACAGTCCACCACGTCTTGAACTGAATCCCAGCCCCCTTAAACTGGTTGACAAAACTGCTGCCAGGAGAGGAATATGGAAGGATTTTGCTTACAGACCTGACATAGACGGACACCCAACTGACATATGAAAACCCCTGTGCAAAAGTTTCTGCAAGTCAGTCCAAGTCCAGTGCAGTAATAACTTGCTTGATGCTTTTTTCTTGTTTGCGATGGTATGCAGTGTCAAAATTTAGATATTAAACTTAGTATTGATGCCAAAGCAAAATTCTGGCATTGTGACAATTCTGTCTCAATCATTTTCATTCAGCGAATCCAAATTAACCCAGCAAACATTTTACATTGAATAGATGTTGATATGACAGGCTGCAGCAGAGTTGAAAACTTGTGTAAATATAGCATCAAAATGAAAGTTGAGACATCATCCATAGCTGCTACCTGCATTGTGAAATCAGGACGTAAATATCTTTCTAATATCCGTTCAAAACAGTTTCCAAAGCTATTTTAATATAAATTGAACTTGGCCATGTCCTGCACTTCTCTGTCTGTCAAAGGTTGCTGGGAATAGTCTATGTTTATATTTTTCAGCAAAGGTAATGCACTAGGTGTCGGCAATGAAAAAGTGTTATCAGTGCACAATGGGATCACATTTTGTTTGGCGGACCAATGGTGCAACTTGTGGAAGTATTTTTTTTGGCTCATTCAACCATGACTCTCTTTCACTGGATTCTTTAAGTTCTTATCCATTTCATTTTCTTATCTGTCTCTGTCTCTCTCTCTTTCTTTCCATCTGTCTCCCTCTCCCCTCGTCCATTTCACTGTCCCAGTTCATCTCGCCATGTGACCTATCTTGCTAATCTGGGTCATATGTCTTTCTACTAATTCATTGTCCCTCCTTCTCTCTGTCATATCCGGCCCATTGGAAACCCAAACACCGGTTGATCCCCTACATATGGCCGTTTAGGTAACCTGGGCTTTTCCAAAGACACACACACCCAAAACAGACACGCACACCCTCGACTGAAATTCAACTTAGATTTCCGCCACCTTCGACTCAGCTGTGATAACAATGAACATTCTTTCCTGTGTGGATTTCTCAATTGTTCGCGATATCATAGGGATATGAAAAATACTAATAGTGAGTGTGAGAGAGATTGAGGTGGACAATGCTGGTGGATGTTTGTTGGGTTTGAAGGGGGTTTTTCAAGGTCAAGCTGTATTAATCAGCTTTTTCAGTTGTCACCAAAACACACACACACACACACACACACACATGTACACACACACACACACACACACACACACACTCAGAGACACACATGCATGCACACACTGAAGTCAAATTATAGACGTTCTTGCATGGATCAGAGACAGAGAAGTAGTTGTGTCCCAAATGTCAGTTTGTGTGTGCGTGTGTGTGTGTGCGTGTGTGTGTGTGTGTGTGTGTGTCAGGCATAGACTAAACTTGTTAAAGTCTCCTTGAAGACATTTTTGGAGGCGAACCAGGGAGCGGAGTGCAGAGAGGAGAGGAGAGGAGAGAAGAGGAAGATAACCCCATTTAGCCCCGTGTGTTGTGCTATATGAGGGACACTCAGAGAGAGGGACTCCATATTAAACAGCATCTGTGATACAATGCTGGCTTTGTCAGGTGGGAGGAGAGGACAACGCTGGAATGTAAGGGAGGGGGGTGAGAGACAGAGAGATGGAGGAAGAGAGAGAGAAAGAGAGAGGAGTGCAAGTAAGGGAAAGCAGAGAAAAAAGCGAAGGCAAAGGGAGACTTGATTTTTAATTTTTCATTAAATATCAGATGAGAAAGACAAGTAAATCAGATGGGAATGTAAGCATTTGATTTTTTTTATGAATAAGATACAAAAGATAATGAAAAAATAAAATGATAGCTATGGGGGCTGAGAGAATGAGGAGAGAGACTTGTTTAGACTTTTGACTTTACTTAGATAAATGAACAGAGAGAGAGGAAGAGAGAGAGAGAGAATCAGAGGAATATAGAGTCGAATGAGATCCTATGATGAATCAGTGCTGCACACAAAAGATCTATTCAGTTGTAATAAATCTGTAGTGAAAAGTAGTCATGACCAACAATTGCAAGTGATTAAGTTGCATCTTGAAGAGGATTGTGTTTTTCATGTGTCTCTTTAATATCACTTTTGGAAATGGGATGATTGACAGATTAAATGAGGGAGTTTGCATCCACTTGCACACACATGATCGCTTTCGTATGCATGCGAACACACTCACACACACTACAACACACACATACTGGAACACGTCCTGAAACCTCTTCATTCCTGCTCCACAACCACATAGTATCTCATCACAAGTATGGGCTTTCCAAAACAACACACACACAAGCATAGACAGATAGACATGGCCCCAACCTTAACCTTGACATTCATTCCCGAACCTAAACCTAATTCTAATGCTAACCTTAAAGTTACAGTCTGCAGCTTTTCACCTTGAGGCAGCTAAGGGTGTATCAGTCCCGCCCTCCTCCCCATCAGTTGGTCAAGTTCACACCCCAGCACTTATTACTTATCTTAATGAGCTGTCTACCTTCAAACCACTTCTAGCCTGAGGCTGAGCTAATCAGCATCTGTAAAGCCACCACAGGCGCTGAAGAAGCCGACGGTAAACACAGCCAATCTGCAATTAAAAAAGCAATGCTAATAGTCACTGGGTTTTTGAACAGGCCTTGTCTGTTGCATATTTAGCTTCACTGTACTTTCTGCTTTCCACCATTGTTGTTGTTGTTATGACTTCCCTGCACTAAGACAATTAGCCTCACTTTGATAGTCACAACCCAACTCAGCCCACAGCAGGTGGTGATGATGTCCCAAACATCATTGAAAAGCCAATTTCAGACAAACGGGGGGATTTATATTTGTACACAGACAAGCAGAGACTGATAATGTTTAATATGTCCTATTATTGTTATTTTAACATGAAACAAAGTTGCATATTGCAGCTTTAACCCAAGCCCTAACCCTAAAGTAGCCCCATTGTAGAAGTAAAGACCAGCAAAATGTTCTCACTTTCCTCATTTTCCTCATCTTTCTATCCATGTGAGGACATTTGGTACAAGAACACACACACAAACACATTCACACACATGCACATAGTGTATACAGAGACCAAGTAATTGAACTGTCATAGCTAGTAAACTTTAAGAAAAATCTGTTCCAAATCAGTCAAATTAAAGACAATTAAATTTGTCCTGAGATGTGGTTACAAGAATTCAGACTGCGACAGAGACAGAAA
Source organism: Centroberyx affinis (assembly GCF_046629955.1). Classification (NCBI taxonomy): domain Eukaryota; kingdom Metazoa; phylum Chordata; class Actinopteri; order Beryciformes; family Berycidae; genus Centroberyx; species Centroberyx affinis. Next base: position 88,404 of record NW_027282725.1, read on the forward strand.
GAAACAGTGAAACAGAAAGTCAATGAAAAAGAGGAAAAGAAGGAACAGATGGAGAGGAAATACAAAAAGACAGGGGACCAGAGAGAGGGAACTTTAAGAAAGGGATAAAAGGAGAGGATGGAGAAAATGAAGGGATGAGATGAAACCGTCTGGGAGAATGCTGCAGGATATTTCTTCCTGTTTTCTATCTCCCATCACTCTTTCTTTCTCCCTCACCCCATTTCTCTCTCTCTCATAACTCTTTCTCTCTCTGTCTCCAGATGCAGGGGAGAGGGGGTATTTTGGGGAGACACTCAGCTGTTCTACAGATGGGATCAAAGAGAGAGTGTGTGTGTGTGTGTGTGTGTGTGTGTGCAGCCATTCTTGTACTTCTGTCCTTGTAATAATTGAGAACCAGTTTGAGTTTTTGTGAAGTGAGGTCATTTTGGCTGGTCCTCACTTCTTCAAGGGGCTAGTTATGACTTTGATTTAGCGTTAAAATTAGAATTAGGATTACGTTATGGTGCATTTTTGGCCAATTGTTTTGTTGGTCAACTTTCCCATCAAAAGAAAAATCCACCCTTGGATTACACTGTCTGCATCTGTATATCATCAATCTGTCATGTTCAGTATATATTTCAGAATAAAATACAACAGCAAACAACAAAATGGACCCAACAATGCAAGGTACATCGCCAATAGCTGCTTTTTTAACAGTGGTAAAATGTTTAGGGTGGATTTTCTCTTTAAGTGATGAGAACATGGATGCTAAAATGATGAAATATAGACGTGAAATATCTTCACAAGCATTGTAATACAAACGCATTTGTGTGTTTGTGTGTGTTTGCGTGTGTGCAAGCTCTGACTTTAGCTCGCCGATCCAACCAGACTCCCTGATAAGATCAGGATTGGTGACTGGAGGAGAGGTTGTGGAAAACCTCGGAATGCCAGAGCTGGAATTTTGAAATCTAGAAAGCCATGCTTGGTGTTTTTTTGTTTTTTTTTTATCCCTGGGGGCTCTGCTTTTAGCTAGAGCATAACGAGGCCAAAGACATGTCTGGACCTGCCCATATTGTAGCTCACCTGGTGAAAGAGGGGAGGGGAGGGGGGGGGGGGGGGGGGGGTCGGGGGTAGAGAGAGAGAAAGAGAGGGAAGGGGGAGGGAAGGAGAGAAGAGAGACTTGGTGTACTTTGATGAACTTTCTTGATTAAAAACAACAGAGAGATCGAGGAATGATGGAAGAGGAGAAGGAGAAAGACATGGCAGGGAAGGGGAGAGGAGAAAAGGTGGGGGGTAGGGAAGGAGAGAGAAGAAGGGATGAAAAGGGAGGAGAAAAGAGGAAAGAAGGAAAACATGTCACTATACTGAAAAGAGATCCTCTTGAACTTTGAAGTTTGGCTCTGACCTCCATTTCTCTCCTTGTCTCCGTAACATTTAGGCTTTTGTCCAGCCTATGTTGCCAACATACACTGTGTGTTTGCTTTGTCTACACCAGTGATGAAAAAGCTCTGAAATCAGTGTGTGTGTGTGTGTGTGTGTGTGTGTGTGTGTCATACATACTGGAATGTGGGGCCCCATATCTTTGTGCGATAAGGTAAAGAGCTGATGTGTGACTATATTTGTGGATATTTGTGTGTGCATAGGGGATATGAGGGTGTCTGAATTTGTGCCTATGTGTGGTGTGTGTGTGTGTGTGTGTGTGTGTGTGTGTGAGGGAGTTTGTGCGTCTAGAGGCAATGAGGGTGTCAAAGCAGCTCAGGAAGTGACCTCAGAAAGGAAGTGAGCGCTGAATTAGAGGAAGCGGTCGGGAACTGACTTTGATTTGCGTTTCCTCTGCTAGTGAGGAGAGGAAAGAAAGGAAAGGAGAGGAAAGCAAGATTAAAAGGGAGGAGGAGATGGAGAAAAGAAAGGAGGAGACGAAGGAAGTAGAGAAGGAGTGAAAACAGAATAGCAGGAGGAGAGGAAAAAGAAGTGAGAGCAACTTAGAGAAGAGATGAGAAAACAAGAGAAGGGAAGGGAAGAGAAGAACGTAAGATAAAGTAAAACAAAAACAAATAAGATGCTAATGGTGAAAACAATGAGTGAGGTTGATGGTGAGTAGAGGAAATGTAGGTTATGACAGGAAAATGAAGAGGAAAGGGAGGATGACAGAGGAGGAAGAGAGGAAGGAGAGATGACAGAAGGTGGAGGAGGAGATGTGGTCGGTGTGGTTTCCCATACACTCTAATCATCTCTGCTTTTGTGAGAGGCATTTCAGTCATCCATATGGGCGTGTGTGTGCGTGTGTGTGTGTGTGTGTTTGTGTGTGTGTGTGTGTGTGTGTGTGTGTGTCGGTGCACGCACATTCACAAACAAGCAAGATTGTTTTTACTCCATTGAATTGTAGGGTTCTGCATGGATTGTCCTTGGCACTGGATCTGAGTATGTTTACTCAAATCACACACACACACACACACACACACACACACACACACACACAAATGTACACAAGCTTGAAGCATTTTTGATATCTTTCTCTTTATCTGTCTCGCTCTGTTTTCATTCCTTTTTCTGGTTTCTCATTCTTCTCTCTCACAAATGCTCTCATGCTTTCAGTCTAATCCTGTACTGTTACTTTAAACAGAGTTTTCTAATTTTTTCTTATTTATTCCCACAGTCACCTGAAAACCTTTTTACTTGACTTTTACTTGAAACAGACAAAGGTGGTAAGAGTGTTATATTTTACTTCAGGAGAAATACTAAATTTTAGTCAGAAAGAAATAGAAAATACTTGCAGGAATATACGTACATGCAGGAAATTATGAACAGTAAAAGACCCTAACCCATAAGGCATAAGTCACTATGTTATAACTATGTTATCATGTGCAACACTAGTGTTGGGGAAGAATACACTTTGTTCATATCAGCAGCATTTCTATCTGTTGCATTAGGAAAGGCCCAGCATGATTGTGTAAGACTAAAAGATTGATACCATTGTACTGACAAAGTCTACATTTACTCAAACCCTAAAATAGTTACTCAAGTATCCAATTTCTGAAGCCAATGCAAAAAAAGAATTAGACTAATTAAACTTACTGCAGTACATAGCTGTAGTATTTGAAATAAATACTATCTACCTCTGAAGGCCTATAGCTGAGGAATGGTAAATTTAAAAATAAAGCCACCATGATTAGGTTCTCTGATGTCAAGTTATGGTTTGATGATTCGGAGGTCATTCTCTATGGTTCTTCTGGTTAAACCTCACCACTTATGGGCACACACACCCACAAACACACACGTACCTCATACACTTAACATGCTCTCTATCTCTCTCTTACTCTCTCTCTCTCTCTCACACACACACACACACACACACACACTCTCAAAGTGCCGGGCAGTGCAATGGCAGACCGTGCCCAAGAACTCGTGGGAAATCTGCCTTCATGGAACATTCCTACCAGTTCCTCCCACTGCAAACCAGCCTTTGTGTGTGCGTGTGTGTGTGTGTGTGTTTGTGTGTGTGAGAGAGTGTGAGTGTGTGTGGTGTTTTTCCCCCAAAGTGGTATTTTCCCCCTGGAACACTTTCACACGGACAGTCCCTCTCATGTGGCAGCTGTGCATGCAAAGAACAGTTTTTTTCTGTGTGTATGTGAGTGTGTGTGTATGTGTGTGTATTTGCGAGTATCTACATATATGTATATAATCATCTTTGTTTGTGTGTTTGTGTGTGTATGTGTGTATGTGTGTGGTCTAAGCTTTCCCTTCTCTCTCTGTCTTTCCTGCAGGACTCTGAAATGATGTTCCAGCCAGAGTCAGATCAGATGAGTCCAGCTGAACTTAAGGTGAGGAAATACACACACACACACACACACACACACACACACACACACACTGTTCGCCGATACAGGTAGATTACTTTCAGGTAGATTACTAGATTACTTACTTAGTACATAGATTACTTAATGTTGTTTAATACCTCTTTACTCTATACTAACCAAGTTATCTCAAACTCACTCATGACCTGTAATTACATTTTCCAAAGCATAAACCAAATAATTTATGATTCCACATAATCCTTTTAAGGGCCAAAAATAATTTCATGGAGGTTTGTTGCTGTTGTAGAGAAACTGAATACATTTCTGAAATTGATCTTCCCCACTTCTGTCTGTTGCCTATAGTCTCCGCCTCTGGACTTGATTGACACGGGGAAAGGGCTGAAGGTCCAGACAGCCACGCCCCACCTGGTCAGCCTGGGCAGTGGGAGGCTGAGTGTTGCGATTACCCTGCTGCCACTTAAAGAAGGTAACACACACACATACACACACACTCACACCTGCGTACTATAGGCAGAGGCATGTATACATACTTACCCACATGTACACATGCACAAACATACTCATACATGCTACATAGATCCGTACACGCTTACACACACACACACACACATACTCCATGGGGTTAGATTACACAGCGAACAATGCCCTTGCACCTGTGCATACAAGCCACTTATCTTTCTCTCCTTTCCCCTTCCTTCATCCCCCCTTCCCTCCCCAATGCCCTGGATCAAGGATTCTTAAAGGGAGTCTGAATGTATTTCCTTACCCTCATGTAAAGGTTTTGTTACACTTTTTGTTACCTTGAGTCAAACCAGACCTCCACTGTACCTTTCCACACTTATCCCTCCCTGGCCTTCCTTCCCTTCCCTTCCCATCTTCCCAGTCCCCCCCCCCTTTGCTCTGTTTCCATGGTTACTGGTGAGGTGAGACGGGGTGGGGTGGGGGGGCTAGGGAATGTGATACTCTAAGAGGATGCGGGGTCACAATAGAGTCATGACAAGGAGCCAAGACCACTTCCTCCCTCAGGGCCGCTTACATAGGGGTGAACACACACACACACACACACACACATACACACACACATACACACACACACACATATTCGCCTACACACACATTCACATATGTATATGCATAAATCCACACACCTGTACAAAGTCATGCATAGAGAATGTATATGAGTATATGTGTATAATGTCCATATGAACACATAATACACTTACACATACTGGCATACATGGTGCATACACACATCCTGGACACACACACACACACACACACACACACACACACACACACACACTTATACAGCATGATTATAGTTTCCTGTTGGTGACATAACGGTGGTGTATTTATAGTTATATACAGTTTCTCTGTCATCAGTAATCCACAGGTGTCTTGAACTCTCTCCTTCTGTCTCTCACTCTCTCTCTCTCACACACACATACACACATACACATTCATCAGCAGACCACAGGTGCTGTAGCATCATTACTATTCCAGTCAGCTGGGCCAACTCACTAACAGACACTAATAGAGAAGAGATGAGAGCAGAGATAGAGAGATCTACACCATGATAAGCTGAGAGACACACTTATAAAAGTCATTATAATTCTCTAGCCTGCGGATAATACATGGAATAGTAATGCATACTGACTGACAGTAAAGGATAGCATTAAAGGATAGCAAGCATTTGCTTTTGTCTCATTGGAAATATCAGTTAGTGCTAGTAGGAAAAACACTGGTGACTTTCACATACACACTTGTTAACATCTCTTGTCTTTATCACACGTCTCTCTCATTCTATTCCTAATAACATAAAGAGACAGAGACACGTTGCTTACTTGTCTCCTTTCAGCCACGAGCATTACAGTGTAGTGTAAAATTATACTGGGACTATGCTTTAAATGGATGGATTTCAGAGTGGTAGAGTTGCAGTCTGTACAAAGAAATTGTTAGATCTACGTAGTGATAAACTGGTTGGCACAGTTACTGGATAAGGCTAAGTGTAACTCTATAGCTTACAGACAATAAATGAAATAGCAATACACAGTGAATGGCATTATAAAAGGATGGGTTAGGCTCGGATTTTTAGTGATAGAGGCTAAAGGCAACTAGCTACGCACTGACACATGCATAAGGCTGATTGTTATCCTATGGCCAACAGTAAAATTATATTTTGACATTTTGAAATTTTGTTTATTATTTTTCTTCACATGACACTTGAGAAACATGTCCCATCTTAATGTGCCCCTTGATTTCAGTGAGGAATGCCGGCAATGTGAATAAGCCATTTTAAGGGAAATGAAATACTGAGATATCCCTTTATAAAGCATGGATCCCAGACCACCCATATGGGTCAAAATGCATCTGTTTAAGTTTCCCTGTAAACAGTTGGTTAAGTTAAACTGGGGTTGCAGTCTAGGTCTATGGAGATATATAAAATGGATAGCACACATACTGTATAGGGCTGATTATAATTCTATTGCCTGCAGTAAATAAATGTCATAGTAATACACATTGGTTGACTTTAGAAATTATGGTTCTTAGGGTTATATTGGCAGAGCAACATTCTAAAGGCAATTATGCAGAGATATCAACACTAGCTGATTTTAATCCTATATCCTACAGTACTAGGTTTTTAAGTATAGATCACAACCAGAATTCAGTGTTTGGAGCATGAGTGTGTGTATTCAAGTGTGTGCATGTGTGTGTGTCTTTATTCAAACTTTTTCTTCACCAGTTTGTTTATACTACGCTGCTGATCACATATGCATTATTTGATGTTCCAGGTGTAACCCGTATTGGTCGTGAGGACGCCCCAGTCCCACAGGACATCACTATCCAGGGGCCCGGCATCGAGGCAGAGCACTGTCTCATTGTCAATGAAGGTTGGTGTCAGTTCACTTTCTATGGACCAAGTTCAAAAAGATGGCAGTCTTCTGAAATGACATCACTGAGTCCTCTTTGCGTTTCTGAACTGGCAAGTCTGTAGAATTATACCACAAACCAAGCTGAACTTTGCTTGGTTTCCTTGGGGTTCAGTAGAGTCTATACAGAGTTACACTTAGATCCAGCTCCAGCTTACATCTTTGTTGCTAACATTGGCAAGTGGAGGTGGAACATTGGGAGACATTGGGGACATTTGGGAGCAGAGACAGATGAGGAACAGCCTGTTGAGACATCAAGCAGCACATTAAACCCATGCAAAATATATCACCCTGAAAAAGTAATTTAATCTAGTATTGAATCTTACTTTTCTTAAGTGAAAATATCTGCCATGGGAGAGAGATTATTTCACTTGCCACCAGTGTAAATGTAATTATTTCAAGAATATTTTTCAATCAATTATCATTTTCTTGATACTAGTGGAGGATTTGCCTTGTTCTGCTTTGTTTCAAGATAATAACTCTTCAAACAAGAAATTCTTCAAACAAGTCAAACAGTGTTGGAAAGAAACGCATTGGCAGGATTTTTCACTTGTTTTAAGAAAATACAATTTTAAGACTGAATATGAGACTGTGACTTCTTAAGGTAGAAATATTTTGCAGTACATAAATATTCTATGGTCACTATCAGTAGGTAGATGAGCTTAGGAAGAGACAAGGAGAAGCTGAGTGACTGAGTTGCTGGTGAGCCAGAAGACTGATACACAAGACTGTTTTATTGTAGTGCATAGGTTGATTGCAACTCTGAAAGGAACAAAATAAACACTGTACTTCAGATTGCACTCTCCCTGTTGTCCATATTCCTTTGTGGTAGATTCTGTATAACTGCTACACTAAGCTCTCAGACCAAAAGTGCAGCAATAAAGATGAAAATTGCATGGCTTTTTGTGTGCAAACATTTCTTGTCTCTCTGTGTCTTAAAATGGGTAGTGAAACCAGGAGTGTGTAATTTATTTGCACATGCTCCTGCCAGTCAATTCAAAAGAAGGAAACAATTTGGAAAGAGTGGTTTAATATAATGCAGCGATGTGCAGTTTTAATTTTAATGTTGAATACTAACACACTAACACAGGAGGGGTGGTGACTCTGGACCCCTGCGGTCACCTCTGCAGTCTGGACGGAGTGCAGGTCGCTGTGCCCACACCACTCACACAAGGTAAAATACACACACACACACACACACACACACACACACACACACACACACACACACACAATTTGAAGGCAAACAAACCATGCAAGTGTTGATATATTGCCACCTACTGGACAATAATAGTATGGAGTTGGAATGAAAGATGAGTGAGTGAGTGTTTGTGCCTACTGCAGTAAACTGCACTGCATGGAGTGTACATACTTTCAGTATTTCATAACCTTTGTGTGTGTGTGTGTGTGTGTGTGTGTGTGTGTGAGAGAGAGAGAGAGAGTGGTTAGTTTGTGGTTTGCATACTTTCAGTATTTCATAACCATTGTGTGTGTGTGTGTGTGAGAGAGAGAGAGAGAGTGGTTAGTTTGTGGTTTGGTTAACTTGCATTCCTCTCAATGTGTGTATGAGTCACATGAGTACAGTTATATGGCTGACATTCTGCATGGAAACGGCTATGTGTATGTTTGTTTGTGTGTGCGTGTGTGTGTGTGTGTGTGTTGTATGTAAGTATATATGATATGTACAGGCCTATGTGTGCGTGAGCATTTGCTTTAGTGTGTGTGTGTGTGTGTGTGTGTGTGCACATACGTCTTCCCTGGTTTGGCCTCCTATCCTTTAGGGTTAGTTTCATTAGTAGCGGTTTGGAACAGCTAGCTGCTACAATGAGTCACAGCTTCCAACAACTGCAGAGCACACACTAGTCTCCAAACTCCACGACCATAGATTATAGAACACACACACACACACACACTAGCCACACAAATTCTAAAGTTTGTTTGATAACTCGTCTTTCTTTTCTTATCTTTATCTTCTCCCTGCCTTCACGTCTCTGTCTATGTTTTTCTGTCTGACAGTCTGTTTATCTGTCTATCTATTGTCTGTCTGTCCTTTCTCTCCTTCTTCTCTCCTCTCCCCTATTTCCCTTTCTCTGTATCTCACTAAATTACAAACCTCTCCCTCTCTCTCTGCCCTCTTCAATGCTTTCCACTGCATTTTGTTTCCTTCTCCTATACCTCTCTCATTTCAGAGGATGTACAGTATCTCTCCACCTCCATTCTTACCTTTCTTCCTCCATATGTCCCTCCTTTCTATCTGTCCTTTCTATTTTGTCTTGTGTGTCCCATGTGTGGCCTGGCCACTTTCAGTTAAATATTGACAGGCCTATTTATCTCCCCGCTGTGGCCGGCCGATTCAAATATTGACAACATCTTGGTGTGTCTACACACACGAGGCCAGGGCATTGTGAAGGAGCAGCAGGTGGGGGCAGAGAGAAGGAGAGAAAGAGACAGAAGGTAAAAGTCAGGGCAGGTCAAGAGGGCAAGATGGTTTGGAACGTTGTGGAGGGTCAAATAAACAAGAGGTTGCAGAGAGAGAGAGAGCGAGAGAGAGAGAGAGAGAGAGAGAGGGATTACAAAAACAGTGAACAGGATAGTGTATAGGTATGAGAAGTGTATTTTTGCATGTGAATGAATCCACTGAATCCTACAATCATAGGGATTCATTAACTTATTCATATACATTTCTTTGCTGTGTTAATATCCCATAGAGAGTGAATCTAAAACTCATTCTTAACTTCAGATTGGTGTGAGTCAAAGGGAAATCTAGCCAATGGATAAAACATCACTGCTCTAATAGCCACACATACTTAATCTCACACACACACACACACACACACACACACACACACACACTTACCACTCACACATACAGGTGGAAACAAAGAACTCACATCTTATCAAATTTATTTGATAAGAATATTGGACATTACTACTGACAAGAGAGAGAGAGAGAAAGAGAGAGAGAGAGAGAGGGCCAAGGGCAAAGTTCTCCCTGAAAAAACAGAGATGATGTTTTTCTTCTTCTCTCTCTCAGGTCATCTTTCCTATCTTTCCTTCCTTCATTCTTCTGCTTTCTCTCTAGCTCAGTCTGTCTGTCTGCTTCCCCCCTGTCTCATACCATCCAAATCTCTTTTACCCCCTTCTTTCTCTTTCTCCCCCTAGTGCTTTTTGTTTCAAAAGTGAAACTGAGTACATTTAAAATCAGTTAGGTTGTGGATTTAATGGAATGAAATCACCATTTGTGTAAGGTTATTCTTTTTCAGCCAGCACATACTCCAACTGGTCTGAGGTCCATTCCAACTAGGTATTCAAAGAAGAGAGGGGGGAAATAGGTAGGTAGACAAAGAAAGAAAAGTGAGGGGGGCGTCTACCAAATACCTCACTGTCTAATAGACTTTGAACCTACCATTTACAGATAGGGGTACTGGCGTAGTGAGCATTTGATTTGGGTATGCATTTTTTGTTATTCACACTCAAGTTAGTTTTCTTTTCATTGTCTTCGGTCGTATAAACTGTGAGCAGGGTTATTTGTTTTCCTCGTCAGTCTTTGAACCAACTGCTCTTGTTAAATTCAGAGCCCCTCCCCCCTTTTTAAGATCAGTTGGTGCGGTCCTGGCCACAGTCTCGTGGATGGTAAATCAGTGAACTTCGAGACGGAGTCAAGACTAGCTAGGAGGCTTGTGACCGTTGAGGAGGGAGGAAAACAACAGCAGGGATACGACCGACAATAGTGTTGACTTTTTCATTTTTCCGTCTTAGTAATAGTCTTTTTGAGCTCTTCTCATGGTAATTTGTCAGACGTAAAGAAAGAAGAAAAGGTGTTTTTTTTTTCCTCTGCCGTCATATGTATTCACTGAATGGGACTCGTTAAAAGGTTTGTAACGGATCTCTTAAAATTCAGTGACTAGCTAGCTGAAATCTCAGTGGTCTCTCTCTCTCTCTCTCTCTCTCTCTCTCTCTCTCTCTCTCTCTCACTGTAATACGGCTGTGATGCTTTTGGCTGATTCAGCTTCCCACCAGACATCCCACTCTTTTGAGTTGTGTGAACATTGCTGTTTTCAAAACAACCTCACATGCTCTTTCAACAGGTTGGACATTGTTCTGTTGTCACAGTCTTATTTCCCCAGTTATCACCTCGAATCGATATAGTTTCAGGTTACCTTTGCGTCATAACAAACCGTTTGGATGGATAAACAGCATTTGTTCATCAGCTGACCTTAATTATTTCCCTTTATAAATCAGATAATTCTGGTCCTGAGTTCTGATTGGAAGCCGTTGTAAAATACATAATATACTCACACCTGTGGCTGCATTTAGATATTAATGCGCTGACCAGATATCACCTCTCGTGCTGGTACTTAGCAATCACACTTGGTTTATCTACTATTAACAACATTGCTTGACGAAAGAATAACACTTAACTGGTATCATTTTTTTCTAAGTTAAAAATGTAAGATTTTTTTGAAAAATTGCTTTCAAAACTTTTTAATATAATTGTGTGTTATGGCTGTTTTATAAGCCATTCGACATCGTGCTTCTCTAACGACTTTTAGCTTTCATAAAATCACTGCACAGCACAGCCTCACATGGCTTATTGCTTCAGCCAAATAGGAGGCTTGCGTCAGTGCTGCTATTGCAATAGCCACCGAATAGAATAAATTAAATTTCTGATTTACGACCAAAGTTTGGGAGTCTTTAGTCACAACTAGGCTCCAACTGGGTGGAGCATATTGTCTGCACTGTTTGATGGCATACCTCGGGGTCTAAATTAGCCGGCAAGTTCACAGACTGGTGTGAATGCATGTGACAAAGAGAAATAGCCCGCAGTTATAAAGACAGGCTCGGCGGTTAGGCTACCTGACACCTGAAAACAATACCTGGCCCATTGTTCTGAATGTTTTTGTATTCACAAGTCTTGCCCCTGCCAGCCTCTAGTGCATGCAGGCTTTTATTCCAACCTCACACTTTATTGTTAAGAAATGAGAAATGCAGGATTTTTAAACTGTTTTTGTATGTCCCCATATCTGTCTATCTCTCTTTCTGTCTGTCTGTTGGACCTGTATTACCTGGTTATTGATAGATCAAAAGTTTATACATGTGGTTGACTCCACAGACTTCCAATCTTCCAGAAGTGGGATGGATAGGTGGAGGCTTTATGTATGAGATTTGATGATTCAGGATTCAGTTGGGACACCAGTGTGTGTGTGTGTGAGAGAGAGAGATAGAGAGAAGATATCTAATCTATATTGAGCCCCCAGAGAGGGCTGTGTGTGTGTGTGAGTGTGCAAAAGAGAGAGAGACGATGTGAGTGATTGATGAACTAATCTACACCGACTCCCCTGAGAAAGACCAGTTTGTTTTTTTATGATGTTATTGCCAGACCCTCGTGGCCCACAGAGGGTTAATTTGTGGTTTTGGGGCCAATTTATACTCCCACTGGTGTGTGTGTGTGTGTGTGTGTGTCTTTGCATGTATGAGTAAATTCAGGTTACATCCAGTGACATGCAGATTTTAGCATACAGAGCAACAACTCTCAACATTTTGAAGGTGACCAGATTCTTGATTAATTTTTAGATATTTTGATAAAATAAAATAAGAATCTTTTTTTCTGACTACCCTGGGAATTTTGCAGCGTGGTTGCTATGCACGCTAAGCCTGACCATTGGTAGGTAACCGGTCTTCATCCAATCACATGTCCAACATTGGATCTTTGTAATTGGTTTATTTTTCATTCTAACATAATGGTCCCAATTTGGCAGTTCCTCTACTTAAGTTAACCAAATAGAGAAACAGTTTTGAGTTTCCCCTCCCATAACATTGTGGTGAGAGCGTAGTTTGGTTCTCTTAGATCTGTATAGGGAGAGAAATTGGCTCCAGACGCGATACAGCTCCTCCATCTGGGTCCTCAAAGACTCTGAGGTCTGACTTAGATGGCAAACTTTAAATTAGCCTATAAATGTATATACAGACTAATTTCAAGTTTTGTTGTTGTTGGAGAGGGCATGTGCATGTGTGTATGTGTGTGTTTGGGAGGATACGCTACATGTTTCGTCGTGGGAGGCAAACTTTAAATTTGCTAATAAATGAGTAAACCGATGAATGAGATGTGAACGTTTTTGTTGTGGATGGTATGTGTTTATGTGTGTGTATGGGGGAGTGGACATGTGTTTTTACGTAAGTTATTGTGGAAAGGAAACTTAAGGTTCGTCTATATACAAGCAGATAAGATTGGAGTTGTTTGGTGGGATGCAGGGGAGGCTGTGTGTGTGTGTGTGTGTGTTATCTTGTACTTTTAGCACCAATGGCAGTTTTTGGGGTGAGGATTAAGATAAGGTCAGGGAATTTCCTCACAAGCACAATAATGAGAGAGAGGGAGAGAGAGAGAGAGAGAGCTAACTATTTTCCATTTTGACACACTATTTCTCTCTCTTTGTCTCTTTTTCTCTGTCACACACACACGCTCCTTGTGTGTGTTTGTGTTGAGGATGGGAAGGAGGAGAGGATTAGCTTGTAGTTATTTGTTAGCTAAGGAGCTGAGAGGAAATTAGAAAGGGGGAGGGGTGGGGGGTCTGAACAAATAACGACGGCACACTTTGCCCTCCTCTTTAAAAGTGGCACATGGCGAGACTGTTGAGGGTAGGAAATTAGATTTTTACAAGAGTAGACTGCTGGAAGAGTGTGTGTGTGTGAGTGTGTGCCTGCATGAATGTTGGTGTCATGCTAAATACTGAAAGGTAATGTGAGTCATTAGGCCATCACTGTTACAAGTACACACACACACACACACACACACAGCATACACTCCATTTTTGAAGACATACACACATTACTCATGTCTGGCAATGAAACACACATATTATTAGAACTTGCTCACACAAGCATACATGAACACCCCCCTCCTGCCCTCTCTCCCTTTCTCGCTCTCTTTCTTTCTGTGTGTGTGTTGGTCTTCTCTTTCTCTCACACAGACACACTATAATCTTTTGATCTATCTGTGTGTCATGATGCCACTTCCTCACGGTGTGTGCCCGAACCTGCAAGATAGTGTTTACGCGAGCGTGTATTTGGGAAGTTCGCAGTCCAGCTGTGTAGACTAAACATTTCTTTCACTGTTTTTGTGTGTGTGTGTGTGTGTGTGTGTGTGTCCTGGCTTTTAGTCCTGAGAAAAGACCGCTATGAAGCCAAAAAATCTGCTTCAGCTGGATACACACACACACACACACACACACACATTCACTAAGGCAATGTCTAGACAGATATGACCTGTGTTCTAACCAATGTACTCATAACACATTGGGCCATTTTCACTGACATCGACAAAGCTAAGGCATAAACATGATTTTTCAGTGGAGATGTTGGTGAAACTGGACTTTTTAATTAAAGGCATCCCAGTCTGTCATCTTACACTGAGAATGTTAGAGGGTTAGAGAGAGTGAGAGAGAGGAGGAAAAAGAAAGAAAATGGATTCTGACATTTTTCCATTCAGTCTTTTTCCATTCCCTCTCTCTCCATCCCCCTCTTGCCTCAGTGGTTGTGTGTCTGACTTCAGGTCCAAGGAATCTGATGTAACTGGAAGGGCGCTATTAAGGAGATTTTTTAGTGTTTTACACACACACGCTAACGTTGTGGGGCTTTACTGTAATGCTTATCTGAACCCCCTACCCCCAGGGATGGAGTTGAAAGAACTGAGAGTGCAGTGAGTGTGTGTGTGTGTGTGTGTGTGTCTGTGTGTGTGTGAGAGAGAGAGAAGACAGAAATGATTCTTTATGTTTATCAGCCAGTGTTGTCATTCTCTCTCCTCTTCTCTGTCTGTCCATCCCTCTCTCTTTCACAATGTATCAGCATTTTCCTCTTTTCATCTCTGTTTTGCCATCTTTCTTTGTCTCTCTCTGTTTTTCACTTTTTTGGTGTCAGGCCTGCTGTGTGTGTGTGTGTGTGTGTGTGTGTGTGTCGGCTTCGCTCACTCTCTCCCGTCCTTTCTGAGGTATTTGGACAGCTGCGGCTGTCTGTGTGTATTATAGAGGTTGTGACCCTGACATCTTGTTTAATGCCTGGCCCTCTCAGCCTAATTGATGGCCAGAGCAAACACTGTGGTCTGGAATGGCTGACTGCGCGTGAGGGTGTGTGTGTGTGTGTGTGTGTGTGTGTCTTTTACCGTGGATAAATATCCAGGCTCATACAAATGTGAAGCTGTACTTATACCTGCTTGTGCATACATTACATGTGGATGTGTATACAATATACTGTATGTATGACCATGGTCTAATTACTTTGTCCATATTCTTTGCAAGAATCCTTTTTCTGTGTGCCTGAATCTGACAGTGTGCATGTGTGCATGTGTAGTTCTTCAAGCAAGAAGCACCTGTAGGCATTCATACAGTTGTGAAGGAATTACAATCTGTACACATAAAACCAAAGGCTAATATACGCACACTTTCATAGGACATCAAGTGCATCAAATTTGGTTGACACGCCCTCAACAATGCAGCCTAGGTGGTTTCAACCCATACAACGCAGAATTTGTCAGATGCCAAATGTCCCATGTGAATGTCGGCTAATACAAACACTAAGAATTACATGCAAATACTTTTTGTCCCAGGCCTGAGTGTATGTACATATAATGATCTATTTTACCCTCTGTCACAGTGAATTTGCATTGTATCACTAATTTGACTGTGACATTTGTGTGTGTGTTTGTGTGTGTTTTCTCTCCAGGTTACTCCCTGTGTCTGGGTAAGTCCTATTTCTTCCGCTTCAACCATCCTGAGGAGGCCAGCAGAATGAAGAGCATGCTTCCACAAAAGAGTCCTGTGTCCCCGCTAGCCTACAACACAGGTACACACACACACACACACACACACACACAGTCGCCCTACGTGGCGTGAACTCTTGAACCCTTTCTCTGACCCCTGAACTGCACTTGATCCCAGGCCTTTTTTCTCTGTTCCTCCTCTCTGCCTCTGTTCTGCCATATCACCATCTCTCTCTCTCTCTCTCTCTCTCTCTCTCTCTCTCTCTCTCTCTCTCTCTCTCTCTCTCTCTCTCTCTCTCTCCCTCCCTCCCCCCTCTCCACCTCCATCCCTCATCATCCTCTCCTCCTCCATCTATCTGCTTTTGGCTCCTCCTACCACACTCATTCCCTCACCACTTTCTCCCCCTAATGTAATACATATGCCCCCCCATCTGCGAACCCTTTGCTGATATGGATGTCAGGGTAAAGTTACAGGTAGACACAACCCAGACAGGTGTGTGAGATTGGGATGTCGGTGTTGAGTGTGTGTGTGTGTGTGTGTTAGAGAGACAGAATGAAGGCGGATGTGACACAGTTATCATATTAAAGTGAGGAGTTTTGTTTTAGCCCTCTCCTAAATCTTTGTTAAAGACATACTCACTGATGCACACATACTCACACTTAAATTCAAAGCGTATTGGAATGTTTTTGTCATCTGGTGCCTCTCGATTGCCATGGTGATACAGCTGGATTCTGCTGTCTCCTTGGTGATTGATCGGGCTGTGTGAGCAAGGTGTGTGTGTGCCATATATCAGTGGGATCCTTGCTCTTTAAGCTGCTAGACAGCAGGAATGCACCGGTCTCTCTCCCTCTTTCTCTGATATTTTCTTAGAGATGACTGTCCTCTCTCTCTCTCTCTCTCTCTCTCTCTCACTCACTCACTCTCCCTCACACACACACAACCACACACACACCAACACGGTTTTTACAGATACTCAAAGGTTTTTACCTTTATCCCATAGATAAACAAGACACACACACTGCAGCACACACTTGTGGGAAAGACTTCCTCACACAGCGAGACTAGTTGAGCATAGAGGAGAAGAGAGAAATAGTCTTGATAGAAGAGAGTTGATACAAGCCAGGCCTCAAGCATAAATCTGCCCATGTATGGACACAAACACCCTGTGAGTGTGTGTGTGTGTCTGTATGTGTGTGCGTGTGTGTGTGTGTGGGTTTCCAGATCTTTAGTTTCTGCCCCATTTCTCTCCACCATGTAAGGTTGACGTTCTCTCACACACATTAAGACTCAGCTGTAACACACACTCTTATATTCTTATAAACAAGCAAACTCCTTTTAATACACACACTGTTACCTACAGTAGCTTTGCTCTTCTAAAGTAGCTTTGCATGCAATTCAAATGTGCACATACACACACACACACACACACACTGCTCTCACTCCTGCCTAGATTCTTTAACACGTATGCAATCTTGGCATGTGTACATGGAACATACACATTTGTATGTCAGTCTCAGGCAGAGCCACATGTGTCAGTGTTAAAGCTCTATGTGTGTGTGTGTGTGTGTGTGTGTGTGTGTGGTAGTTAAACGCTGGGTGGTCTAAGTCTTAACATTGTAATAGCTCTTTTTCCACATAAAACCACTGATAAGTACAAAACCTGGATAGGTTTTTCACATATTGCTTTCACCTACCCATGTATTTTTACATCTGTGATGATAGAGATGGTATTTAGGGAGGGCCTTTTGGAATCCTGCACAGGAAGGTGGGACTGGACTGGAGCCATCAATCTAATGTTCTGCTGCTGAAATCAGCAAGGCCTTAACAGTTCCCAACACCTACTTGAATGTTCAATAAGCTAATGGTGCCAAGCAAAAAATAGTTTTGGCTAATATTGCTTAGTAAAATGTATCTAAGTAAAAGCTCACTGTTGCAACCGTTTTAAAAACAAGTCTTTGGGCAGGGCGGGGGGCCTCTTGAGGGAATTCCAGAGTGTTCTGTGGTCTTTTTCATTTCCCAAAATCCCAAACTAAGGAACTGGACTCGAGTTAGACTTAAACTGCCACATGTGTGTTTGTTTTGGATCAGAGGGATGGTTTTGTGCGAGTATGTATTTGCATGCAGTGTGTGTGTGTGGTGCGCACGTTGGCTCCTATTCTGGGTGATTTGCTGCCAGTTGTTTGGGTTGGGTTTGTTCTGCCAAGGGCCCCATCTATGAATAGCTTCGGCTTCAGGTACACTCACCAAGCCTCAAATTTTTGACTTCCTCTCTCTGTCTCTCTCTCTCTCTCATTCACCCTTTATTACTCTTCCTCCCCTCCCTCTTTTCCACCATCTCTGTTGCTCTTTTCCTGTTGCTGATCTCTCAACCGTTTTCCACAAACTAAATAGAAAATGGATGGATAATGTAATTGCTAGAGTACGGTTGCTCCCACTGTTCATAATGGTTTTATTTTGGTTTCTCTTCCTCCCTCCCTTCATGTCTACTGTCGTCCTCTTTTTTTCATTTTCATTGTTCATTTGACTCTTTTTTCTTTTGCCTTTCTGTCTCTCTTTCTCTTTACACAAACACTCTGCTTTATCCATTTATTACCACTTCAATTTCCTTCCTTCTCTCCATTTCCCCTCCATACTCTTCCCTCTCTTTTTCCCCTCCTCTTACCCATGATTGCTCTCGTGTATGTATCTCCACTTTCCTCTGCTCTCCATTTTCTATTCCATTCTCTCTCTCTCTTTCCCCTCCAGACTACCTGAAGTTTAGCAGTGACTACAGCCATGCGGTGGTGGGTGGAGCCAGCAGCGCTAGGGGCATGCGATCAGCCTCCGAGCTCCGGGATTTGATGGACACCCTGCAGCGGAAGAAGATCGCCCTGGAGAACAGCCTGAGAGCCAACGGGGACGCAAACCCCTCCTACTTCAGCATGACACAGGTCAGGATCATTCAGCTCATCACTTGGCTCCACTACAGGGCTTATTATCCTGGTTTCTACTACACACAGGGCTTACAGACCTTTTTCATTAGCCTGGTTTCCATTGCAGGGCCAAACAGGGATAACCAGGGTGTATTCATTACCTGATTTTCCATTACAGGGCCTAACCAGGGCTCACCCATTATCCTGGTTTCTGCTACAGGGTCAAATAGGGCTCCCAGGGTTTTCAAATTGCCTTTTAGTGTTGTCTTTTCAATGTTCTGTTTATTTCTGTCTTATTTAATTTTATATTCACTAGATATTATATTATGACAAAATATTAAAATATTTCCTAGTAATTTGTTCCCACATCTTCCTCTCTCTTTTTCTGTCTCTCAGTCTCCTCCCACCACACCTATCACAACTCCTGCCTCATCCTCGTCAGCCTATCAGGAACAGGCGAGGCGTTTCTATGGTTCTGATCGCCCGCCCCTGTCCATCAAATCTGCCGCCCCTCCCTCCCCTTCCCGGCGCTCAGACCACTCCTCATCTCTGACCTCCCGCTCCTCTGTAGGCCGCAACCAGGATAGCTTCCTGCTTGGCCTCAGCGATGGCCGGCGGCCACACAACCTGAGCTCCTCCCCTTTACTGTCCATGTGGAATGGCGGAGGCTCTTCAACTTCTGTTTCTGGTAGTGAAAGCTTCCTCCTCTCTCCTCCTCCCTCCTCCTCATCCCGCACTCCGTCGGCAGGAGGCGCGACCAGCATGCCCTCAAGCCCCCGTCTTGGACGCCGTAGCTACGGCAACCAAGAGCCGTCACCCAGCAGCCGAACCCGGAAGTACTCAGCAGGTTCGCTGAGTGGGATGGTGGGAGGGGGGCACAGTCGCTCTCTGCCACGCCTCTGCCCCTCCCCTTCTCCCCGTGACCACAACAAAGGAGTGATGACACTGACGACACTGCCCCCGCGACGGTCCGATATCATCGGGGGTTACAAACTCAGCAAAGACCATTACAACTACAATAACAGCAGCAGCTGTAGCCAAAATGCCAGTCCAGACCTCAATCACAGCTCTAGTAATTCCAACAGGAATCAAATCCAGAACACGACACAGGGAGAAGGGGTCGTGTCCATCTCCCTCTCCTCCCCTAAGACCATCTCCTCCCCCACCTCCTCCATCTCCTCTACCTCCGCCCCACCTGATGTGACCATCCCATCTAGGGCAGGGGGCTCCTCTTCCCCTCGCGTGGCCAAAAAACTCAGCCTGACCTCCACCAGCTCAGTGGGCTCCCTCAGCTCCACGGGTTCCAGCCCTCCAGAACCGGAAAGGCCGGCCAGCCGCGGAGTGTCCGCAGGAACGGAGCTCTCTCTGGGGGAGAGGGAGCGGCGTGGGGTGGGCCTGGAGCTCAGCAACACCATGGGGCTTGGACTCGGAGAGAGGAGGTCTTCATTTGGCAAGGGGGGCCTGGAGCCTGGGCTGGGGCTGGGGGAGAGGAGGCAGTCATTCGGAAAGGCGGGAATGACCCCACCAGGGGGTTTCAGGGAAAGAAGGGGGAGCATCAGCTCGCTGAGTGGGAAGGAGGAACTGACCGACTACCACCAACACCAGAGAGATGAGAGGCTCCGTGAGCAGGAGGTGGAGAGACTGGTGAGTTTGTGTGTTTGTCTGTCTTTATATACAGGCCATCATAATTTTCCCCCCAAGCATTTGCCAATGGCCTCATTTGAATCATAATGCAACATATTGTCATTTCAATCAAATGATAATATGTTGGCATTATACATCTTGCCTGTGTCCCATGTTGTAACCTATGTCTATCAATGAAGTTTACTGATGGTTAGACTGTAAAAATTACTAAAAGAACAGAGACAGGAATGTGATTTTTCATTTGCAATGGGAGATTACTGTTGCTTCACGTTTTTCCACCTTTTTTGTGTTGCTGATAACATCACCGAGGACAATTTTACACACACTCACGCACACACACAGAAAAGGAGAGGGAGTGAATACAGGAATGCCTTCCTTCACTCTAACCTCCTTGTCCTCCTAAACATACTCTCTCAGGGAGATTAACACACACACACACACACATATACACGAAGGGAGGTTCACCACTAGGCAGATGCCTCTGGCTGCTAGCCCGTACTAACAGGGCTATTCTTACCCCCGTGATTGGGTTGTGTGTGTGTGTGTGTGTGTGTGTGTGTGTGTGTTTATGTCAGTCATCTGGAGGTCCTCCCAGCGTGGTTCGGACCACTGAAGAGCCACAGAACACATCAGTCAGATGTGGGCTAGAGAAAGCAAGTAGATTAGAGAGCAGAACTATAGTATAGCAGGTGGAAAAACACACAGATGCCCGCACACACACACGCATGCCTGCACATACAAATGCTCAGCTTATACTGAGTCTTGGACTCATAATCGCTCTATCCTTTTCTCTTTGTTTGTCTCTCTTTCACATAGCTATGTTCTGACGCATGCAAATTGAACTTTGGAAGTTCGAAATTAGATAATGTTTGGTGTTCGGTTAACTATAACAAGTAGTTTTTGTACAAGTGCTGCACAATCCAAATTGCCTTTAGTGAGCTACAAAGTGGCTTTTATCCAGTTTCCAGAAGGTTTGAACTGTAGTTATGAGAAACTTGGCATCTTTTGAGAGCCAATCCTCTCCCACCCAACCCAATATCAAGGAGATAAAATACTGTTCTAAACCCAGCAACACTCCGCAAGGTTCTGATTTCAGCAAACTTAAATAAATTTGGTTTCAACCGCCTGCACAGCTTTTGCTCTTCTTATGAGTTTGCCCAATTCCCCCCAAATTGTATATAAATCTGTGGTTATGGGGCTGACCCATTCAACATCAGTGTTTTAGGACCAGGACCTAGAATTGGGCCTCGGTCTGTTTCTGGTGAATCCCCATGTGATGAGAGCTAGTATGTTTTTAATTGTTTTTAATTTTTAAATAATTTTTTTTTTTTGCTTTTACAAGCAAATATGGGCTGGGCACTGATCTTTGTGAGCAAGATACAAGCATCTCTGGCTCAAACTCATGTATGCTTTGGCCCTAACAAATCAGAGAAAGCTTCTCTGAGTTTTCTTAACTTAGTCTGCCCTCAAGTGGTTGGATAGGTAAACTGCATTCTATCCATGCCAAGATATGTGTGTGTGTGTGTTGCTTGTTTCCATTTCTGCGACATGTGCCAGGATGCATCCAGATGCTTATAGATTGATTGACACACAGATGCAAAAAGTTTAGGCTTAAAGTGGGAACCAACACTCTAAACTGTGATGCCTTTAGGATGTAGGTTAGATACATTTGGTTAGGTTTGGGGTTAGCATTGTTAGGTTTTTCCTGGATTACAGTATTGTTCTCCATCAGTCCATATCTACAAGTTGGTAGTGAACAAAGAAACATAAAGGGGTACTTAATTCTGAAAATGGAAAGTAGCTTGGCTTGCTAATGGAAACAGGTTTATCTTTAGAAAGGGAAATAGAAGAGAAATGTAATGTTTGCTACAAACAAGGGAGCACAGAAAAGACGTCAAGAGGGGAAAGACAGGCTAGAGAGGGAGAAAGAGAGATAAAGAGGTTGAGAGATGAAGAGGTGGAGAGAGAGGAATGTCTACCCTCACTCTAGGGAAATATTTTCTAGATGTGATGCTCTTTAATGAAACATCTCACTTAAAAAGCACAAGGAGAGAGAGAGCAGAATGCTTTAATCTCCATGCTCCTATATTAGTCCACTATGTGCCAGGCTGCTAAAGCACCAGCTCATATTTCTCCAGTTGTTTCCTCTCTCACTCTCTCCTTCCTCACACACACCCTCTCTTTCCCTCTCTCTTCCTCTCTTTCTCGCTTTCTCTCCGGCTTTCTGTCCATCCCGTCTTTCTCTAGTTGCGGTCTTTCTTGATGTTTCAGTCTCTCTCTCTCTCTCTCTCTCTCTCTCTCTCTCTCTCTTCTCTCTCTCTCTCTCTCTCTCTCTCTCTCTCTCTCTCTTTCTCTCTTTCTCTCTTTCTCTCTCTCTCTCTTTCTCTCTCTCTCACTCTCTCTTGTGTGCGCTTGGTCTTGCTCTCTCTATTTGACAGCTGATTACTATAACGGCTCTACAGAGGCTTGTGCCCATTAGAATAGAACAAGGTGACAAACTGACACAGGCTACCACTGCTGGTCTGCATTATACACTATGAAAGGAATTAAATTAGGCCTACTCATTTGATCAACGATTTGTGCCTTGGAAAATTGTGTGTCGCTTATACTATTACATATATTGACTTGAATGAGTTAAGTTATGATCGACTATAGCAAACTTTCTCTCCTTCCCTGTTTCTGATCCCAACACTCCTCCCTTCTTTACTCATTCTTCTCACATTCTGAGTGCAAGTTAAATTCTGTATACTAAAATATTGTGTTAAAATTGATTAAGCCAAATATGTATAGGGCTATGGTGTTTTTCCTTAATAAGATTTCTCTCTTATCAGCCTGTCTGATAGGACAGAAGACTGTACAGTTAGTCTCTGTTAGTTTCTGAGTTTTTTTAAACTTTTAATGGTCCAGACTCCATCCGGTTCAGATTCCATCCTAGAGCAGGATTCCCTGGAAAGTCTCTTGTTGCCTAAGTGCCAATACACACACACACACACACACACACACACACACACACACACACACACAGGCACATACACATCCACATTCCTGTATTTGGAGACACGGCTTGTTCTCATGCACACTTCCGATCACAGTTGACAGTTGTCCACCTTCTCATTAGCACTCTCTCTCTCTCTCTCTCTCTCTCTCTCTCTCTCTCTCTCTCTCTCTCTCTCTCTCTCTCTCTCTCTCTCTCTCTCTCTCTCCCCCTCTGTCACATCTCTGTTCTCGTTCCTTTTTTTTTAACCCCCTCCTTCTTTCCTTCTCTCTCATTCCCTTATCTTTCCCTCTCTAATATTACACACACAGGCTTGCTGTGTGGCTTATATTTCCCTGAACCTACAGCTGAACCTATAGGGCAGTATTTTGACACTTTGCAGCCTCCGTAGCTCACCCCCTCTAAAGCTTGTGTTGGGGGCAGCAGGCAGAATCGTGGCAAGGAGAGTGAGCTCTTCTTACAGGGGTTCTCAGTGAGGGAAAAACACACTTTCTAGATTACACAGATTAATTACTAGATTATTTAGACCATATAGAGGGATTTTGAAGGACTGTTACTGAGTGTATGTCAGAGTAAACAAGGACATTTTAACCAGAGGAATTGACTGCTGCGATGCTTCCTCAGGTAACCTGAGTAATGGAAACTTGAGGATAATACCCTGTGGCTCAGTTACTGTGATTCTTCCATTCTAATATGCAATGTAGTAGAAAGTTTTTGGGTATTTTGTTAATTTAGTTCTTTGTATTTATTTGACCAATTCAAAAACACATAGAAAAAATGTCAAGGATACTATGAAAAAGTTGCATACAAATTGTTTTGTATAGCTTAGTTTTGACTTGGGCAAAAATGCATTTTAATTTGAATATGATCTCCCATTATTCTTCTGAGTTGTGCTTGATTTGTCACACCTTGTAATATATGCCATTCAGGGGATACATCCAGCACTTTATGGTATTATAACCGCCTGGATTTTGGCTGCAGTGCAAATCAAAATTGTTTCTCTTATAGTGTCAGTGCTATTGAATGATACAGGATTACATCTCTACTTGCTGTAACTCTTGTGTGTGTGTTCATCTCAGGAGCGCCAGCGGCTAGAGACCATCTTGTCTCTGTGTTCAGAGTTGGGCCGGGCTGAGAGGGACGGAGGGGGCACGGGTACTGAGCGGAGTCCTGGTTCTGCCGTGGCAGACCTCCAAAAGATCAACCGGGAGCTTGAGAAGCTCCAACTGAATGATGACGACGATGACGCACCGGAGTCTGTCTTCTCCGATTCTTCAGCCATTAATGGAACGACCAGGAATGGACACATCACCTCTACCGGTTCAGAGAACGGTTACTATGATGATGATCTGCAGGTACGACGGAGGCGCAGCAGCGGAAACCGTGACAACAGGGCGGAGTCGCCAGCCATCAGTCTGCGAAGCTCTGGCCCCTCTCCCTCTCCACGTGCACAGAGGACCAATGAGGTAAGAAATACGGTGCTTACTTCCTCAAATGTGAATGTCACTATTGTGCTGATACAATGATACAATATCAAATATTGTGTAGTATCAAAGCTTTATTTATTGTAACATTTTAAGCAGTCACAGTCAGAGACAGGTTATTGGTAAGTCAGAATCAGAATCGCTTTACAAAATGTAATGAATGTGCAGAAAATTGTACTTTATACAAACACACATACATACAGAGCTCTTGTCCAGCTTCACACCTTTAATGGATGTGAGTGTAAAGTGAAGTGCAGAGTGCAGAGTTGCCAGCTCATCACCTACCTTCATGTTAACAAGACTGCTAGAGTAGCACCTTTGGACAGCTTTATCAAAGCTTAATCAGACTTAATGTGGTAAGTGATACGCTCTTCTTTCTTGGAGAGATGAGAGTGACAAGGATCACTCCTATTGATACTTCCAATGCAACTACACACACATCTTTCACATACACAGATGCGTACACAGATGGGAGATATTTACAGTCCACTTATTAGATTAGAGAGGGCTAAGAGTGGCCATTTAGAATTGACAGCTGGCGTTCATGTGTGAGCGTGTGTGTGTACGTGCTTGTATGTGGGAGCGAATGCGTGTATTTGCACTTGGTTCTTGTCTTGCTATTATTTAAGGTTTAGACATATTGCAGTGAATGTGTCCAGTGGGCAAACTGTTGAAAAGTAACAAGGGAGAAGATGGGCAGGTGAATTGTCATTTTTCCTAATCAGATTTCACTCATGAATTAGTTGGTAATAAAGGTGGGGGCATTTCTTATGTCTTAACTTATGCCAACGGTATACTATAGAGATACCATTCCCACAACCATTCCTCTTCAGATCACCACATTATTGAGTTGATGATGTCAAGTTGTCAGTGATTATAATAGAGAGGTAACACACACCAAAAATATGTTGAGAGGTGCTGATCACTGGAGGTCAACAGGAGAAAACAAGAAAAGGTGTGTTGCACACTCCAGCTCCATAGAAAATACTCTTTATTGGATAATGTTTCGGCCTTGCGGCCTTCTTCACGATCAAGAGTAAAAGCACACAAGCACTGGTAAACTATATAGACCAACACCACCATGCTAATCATGCAATCAAGCTAAACCATTCAGGGCAAAGTAGACGGACCAAGGCCAATCAAATTAATTTTAAGAAAACAATGACAGACAGAAAGTTGTCAGTGGTTATCACAACTAATGCTTTACCATGAATCCCCAGTATCCCGTCTCATAAAGTTATCAGTACTATTACAACCTTTGCTGATGATGTCATCAACAGGTGCTTGAGGATGGAGTTCGTCGTCGGGGAGAGGAAATGAGGCGTGCAGAGGAGGAAGTGAGGCGCGTGGAGGAAGAGAGGATCCAGGTGCTGAACAACATGGAGGAGCTGGAGCAAAAGATCAAAGAACTGGACAACCAGATGGAGGAATCTGTCCGAGAGGTAGAGAGATAAGATAAAGGGAGGGATGGAGGCAGTATGGAAAGTTACATAGAGAAGCACACTGCAAATTCATTTAGTCTCATGTTGAGTCTTGAAATCTGACTGGTGTGTATCCAAGGTGGAGGTTGAGCGAGCTCTGGTGGAGGCTGAACAGGATTCTGAGCTAGCTGCTCTCCAGCAGGAAAAAGACACTCTGGAGACACTCCACAACAAGATGGCTGACCTAGAGACCAAGTCCCAACAGGAAAAAGACAAGGTATTGAACAGTATGCGTTAAAGTATCTTAAACACAGTGAACTAACCCTTCAAACACTGAATGACAAAATGGCTAACATGGAGACCAAGACCCAGCAAGAAAGAGAAGGTAGGAAAGAGAGTTTACACTGTTGGGTTAACATTCAAGGGTGAGAGGACACTTGAGATGCTTCACACCAAGAGGGCCCATAACAGACTAAGGTGTTTAATGATGCATTTTCTGCAAATTGTTTGAATTTTTTTCCAATAGACTGGTAAGTGGTGTTTATAATCAAGCAGAGAAGAGAAACACACTGCTCCCGATGAGGGAAAAAGGTCTTTAAAAAAGTCTTTAAAAAGTCTTTAAAACCCTACATACCATCTCATCTTTAAACATGTACAGTTAACAAAGGACGCAACCAGCGCATTTGTATATGTGTATGTGTGTGTGTGTGTGTGACACACACACACACACACACACACACACACACACACACACACCACATACATTGAAGGGTCATGTGACTAACTGGTAGGTGTTAATCCTTCTCATGCTGTCCCTGCTGCTCCAAATATATAACTGCTAATACTGCCCAGGGTATAGCGGTCACCAAGCCATCCTATCTTACACTCACTGCAGTGAGAGAGCCTTGTGTGTGTGTGGGGTGTGTGTCTGCATTTATACCAATATAGAATATCAATGACAGTGTGGGAGGTGTAAGTGGATAAATGGGTGGAATTTTGTGTGTGTGTGTGTTTTGGGTTGGCACCTTCTCCTCTGTTGGATTGAGTCCTGGCCTGCTTCTGAAATTTCCATCGACCCCACAGCTGGTAGATACATGATAAAACACCACCATGCTACTGAGAGAGAGGGTGAGAGAGCAAGAATGATTTGATTAGATGGTGTTGCGCTGATTCTTCAAAATGCTACCATAGAGTAGGCGAAGTTGTGTGCTTGTACGGAATTTGGACGACTGTGTCTGTTGTAATATATGTAGAGAGGACCATTAACGTGTCCATTAGTCCACCCTCCATTGAACCATTCGACATCTCCCCCCTCTCCCTCCCTAACCCTTCCCTTCTTCTACCCTTCCCTCCCTCCTTTCCATCGCCCTCCTGGAACAGATAGAGGAAATGAAGGCAGGAGGCAGGACTCAGGATACTTTTCTTACATCCCTCCTGCCTTTATTCCCTGTTCCTCTCCCCTTCTCCATCCTTTTATTTTTTCCCTCAAGCTCAACCTCCCTCCCTCCCTTCCCTCTAGGCCAATCTTGCAGCCCTGGTCGCCGTAGTAACTAACTGTGGCTCCCTAGTCCCACTAACGCTGCCATCCTCTCTCTGTCCTGTGTGTGCGTATTTGTGTGTGTGTGTGTGTTTGCATGTACACATAAACAAATGTGTACATGCATGTATGTGTGTTTACGTGTGCACATATGGATGTGTGCGTGCCTATGCCAGGCGTGCGAGTTGCTGCGGGCAGAGAAGGGCAGGGTAGAGAGGTTGGCTCAGAGTGTGTGTGAGCAGCGCTCCCAGCTGGACAGCTGCCCTGAGGCCACCAAGGAACCCCTGCAGGAGCAGCTAGCCAGGGTCAGTACACGTGCGCACACACACACACACACACACAGGCACGCACATGCACAGGAAGATACGCACCTGCATGTGTGAACACACAAATGCGTATCCATGCAGACAAAATGTAGGTAGGCATGCAAAAACACACTCACACACACACACACACACACACACACACACACACACACATATACACATGTACATATATACAGGGAAACACACACAGGCATGCATGGACACACAAGTACACACTCACACATGAAAAACTGGTACGTAAACATAAATACATGCATATGTAATCACACTTACAAATACATACACACACACTCAAAACACAGTACACACCCACTCAAAACACAGTACAAACACACAGGTTCATGTTCACATGAACCGACTCGAACAAAGAAATACGCTATTATAATATTATACTTGTTATAGTTGAACATGCATGTGAACATGCACACATTTGCATGAAAATGTGTTTTTTTTTACTGAGCTAACTCTCTGCTCACTGCTGTCTTTGATCTTACACTTCCTTCATTCCCTCTCTTCTCTCTATCACTTTCCCTTTAATTTTGATACACGTCTGATCATTATTTCACCAGAGATTTTCATAAAGTATCTCAGAGTTAAGGTCTGAGACCTATTTGCCTGTTATAGTAATACACTGACTTTTGGACAAATGAGCTCTATGATTGGCCTATCACTGCTCTTTGATCACCATACCCACAACAGGATTAGTGGCAAATTCACCATGTGTGTTTCCAGATTTCATTTAGTTTGCTGCAGTGTCTGCTAAAGCTTTACTGCACACTGTGTATGTTAAGTGGACAGTGCACCATAACATACCAAATACTGAACACAAAGAAGTGAAACTGCCACTAATCTTCTCGACACACAATAAGTTGATCAATTACTTAATTTGTCAAAAAGTCAGTGTATTCCTTGAGGATTTTGTGATCATTGACCAGTAATTCTAGACCAGTAGTAGCTTATATTGTTTTGGAGAAACTGCACCAATAAAATGTCTCTATTCTGGGGGAATGCTTATGCAACATGTTGCATGTTGACTCAAATGCTGGTTTTGTTGTGGTGGTGTTCTCTGCATGACTGTTCAGAAACATCATGGATCTGTGTGTCTGGTTTGCTGTCTGTGTCTGTGCATTTTGGGATGAGATGGTGCTTTTTAATATCTGATTTCAGACATATTCCTTTGTGTCCCAAGTAGTTTCATTTTCTCTCACAGGGTTTTTACAAGACATACAAAATGCACCTACTCAGACAATCATATCACCCCTTTGAGCATAAATCTCATACTACTATGAAGTTTTTCAGAAATTAAAATTGGCGTTGTGAGGTTTTCACCCAACAGTGATATTTTCTACATCTTCATCATTTTGTGAGTTGAAAAGGTTTTTCTGCACTTTTGTATGCGAGTCTGTCCTATTTTAAAGTGCTCCACGAGATAATTCATATGATTTGTTTCACATGAGAGATTAAGTGTTCACGAGCTTCTCCTCATTTATGCCTTAGGATAGGGTCTTACTAAACATTTAGTCAAACGGTCTGTGTTTCTGTGTGTTTGTGTTTGCATGCATGTTATTGTCATGTTTGTATCCTGTATTGGCCCTGTATTTGCATGTGTCCAATAATTCTGTGTGTGTGTGTGCACAGGTCCTTTGGGCTTGTATATGTTCTTGTTTATCTTCCTGTATCAGTCTGCCTGCATGTTTCCTTATGTGTGTGTGTCTATACGCTTGTGCGCGTGTATACATGCATTTCTCTCTTTGTCTTACCTTTGTTTATGCCTGCATTTGTGTGTGTGTGTCAGGACTGCGAGGTGCTGGAGGCAGAGACAAAGCGTTTTGAGGACCTGGAGTTCCAGCAGCTGGAGAGAGAGAGCAGGCAGGACGAGGAGAAGGAGATCCACACACAGCAGCTTCTCCGGGAGATCGCAGACTACCAGCGCAGCACCGTCACACGCAAGGTAACAGCTATATGTGCGTGTGTGTGCACGCGCATGTGTGTCAAACCTGGGCAAAAACTGTATACAGTACAGTATTACAATATTTGGTTTATGGGAAATCCATAATCCTCTGAAATCCATAAAAATTCCAATCATGGCATATTTTTAACTATGTTCAGCCTTCTCCTAATTGCTAAGAAGGACTGGCTGTGGTGCCACAGACTAGTTTGAACTGTTGTTTCGGTTGAAACGCTATGTTTGAAATAGTTTTAAATATCTGAAAGCATCCAAACCCATTTGGTTTCCCAACATTTCCAGTAGTGCCATTGCCATGCTCTATCCAGTGAGCTACACAGAACCGCATAATAAGCACTATATCACTATTGCTGCAGGAGCGGTTGCTGACTCTGAAGAAGCAGGCAGCACAGATTTCCCAGCAGGCTCAGCGAGAGAAGGACAGCTTCCTGAAGGAGAGGAGCAACCTCGAAGTGATGCTGCAGAGGGTATGAGGGCATGTGTCTTTGCATGCGTGTGTGTGTGTGTGTGTGTGTGTGTGTGTGTGTGTGTGTGTGTGTGTGTGTGCCCATGCTTGTGTATGTTCGCTGTCTACTTTAGTTTAATTTACTACATTTCAAAATGCAATAAATATATTGTGCATATGAATGTCAAGAATAACTCCCTTTTTCTGTCTTTTAGGAGAAAGAAAATCTTGGCACTCTGGAACGAAAATACGCTGACCTTACTGGTGGGCGGGGTTTCACTCTGAAGGAGGTACGTTTGGTTGACAGCTGTCAGTTACAACGAGTCCTGTCCTACTCTTTGGACTCTTGAAGACTCCTAAAGATGGCAAGCCCCTCACACCTGGGTGGGATTTCCTTCTCTGCTTCCTAGGATACAGCCTCACTGGCTGATGTGTGTCGGTCCCCTAGCGATCGTTGCTGTGGCACCACCTCTGCCGCTTTCTCTCCTCCTGCCAACTTGCGGGCCCTCTCGTCCCTCCTTTCCTCTCTTTCTATCAAGAGCGTTGAGGTACCCTCTCTTTATCTCTTTTTCCTCGCAGATGTTCTGTTTAAATCAAGCCTTCCTTCCTTCCTTCCTTCTTTCCTTCCTTCCTTCCTTCCTTCCTTCCTGTCTTCTCCTCTTTTCTTCCATCTCTTAATTGAAGGGACTGGAATTTAAATCCAATTGCCTGTTCAAGTGCCAGTCACAGGAAGCCCGGAAGGAAAGGGTGAATGATACAGTTCTAGGAATTTGGGCAGAGACTTTTCATTTCCTTGATCCGCTCACCCTAACTACAGCTCATACTCACACATGTGTCTTAACATTGAGATAACCATGTAAGAATGTTCTGCAAGAGTAACCTCATTGTCTTGTGTGCTCCTTTCATTTAATGTTAACAGTATGGTGTCAAAGTAACTTGTTTATTACTGCTGTTTATAATATGACTGTTTTTGTTCTGATTTTTGCTTTGAAACTGATAAGAACGCAAACAAATGCTGCATCGATCTAACAACTAATTCTAAAGTTTCCACTCACTACCAAATTGCTGAAATAACATGTCTTAATATGGCTGAATCACTCCATGCTATGCCTCACCCTGTCTTTCTCCCTGTTTCTCCACATGCTATGTTCCAGGGCTATGTCACAGTCAGTGAAATCAATGAGCTTTACTCACAGCTTGGGGGGGACCCTAAACCCGCCCCTCGCCCCATTCTGGCCAATCCCTCCCCTGCACCCGAGCCTAGCCCCTCCCCTGACGACAGCACCCCCAAACCAGCGGAGGATGAGGTGTGTGTGTAGGGGTGTTAAGGGCTTGCGTGTGTATTTTAGTACGCAAACCTACATACATGTAAAGTGTGTGTATGAGAGTGTTGTTATCCAGTACAGATTCTTGTTCATTTTAATTTTCCTTCCTACATAGTACGTTGTAATCTTCCCTCTCTGCTTTTTTCTCCCTTTTTCTCAGTTCTCTTACACTCTTTCAGTTTTCTGACAGTATTCCTCTCTTCTTTTCAAAGCTCTGTCATTCCTCCTCTCATGCCGACTGTCACTCCTCTTCCTCTTCCTCCTCCTCCTCTTCCTCCTGCCATCTGAATCCCCGCCCCCTCCCCAAAACACCCTCCGTTCATTGGCCAGAGAACATGGTGACGTACCGAGACCCCTCCCCCCTCCCCGACTCCCCTCCTCCCCCCCTTCCTGTCAAAAAACACCATCACCGACACAGGCAGGTAAAGTGTGTGTGTGTGTGTGTGTGTGTGTGTGTGTGTGTGTCAGTCAGTATGTATGTGTTTATTTGTCTGTCTGTCTTTACATATGTGGCTGAGAACAGAGTAGTAGAAATATCTGTAAGAGAGTGTGTGTGTGTGTGTGTGTGTACGGAATTGTGTGGGCAGGGACAATGTAGAAAGAGTGTGACTAAATCTGAAAATTGTACCCTGTGTTGTTGTTGTGATGTGTGTGTGTGTGATCAGCACTTCCGTCTGCTGGAGGAGAGGAAGAGGTGTGAGAAAGAAGGCGGGTCTCATCTGAGTGACACATTACCCCGAAAGAAAACCACACCCACCATGCCCCCCCAGTTCACCTGTGCAACACTGGGACGCAGCTTCCCTAACAAGGTACACACACACACACACACACACACAACATACAGTACATGACACAAAACAACATAACTCACCCGATGTCATACTTTGACTTTCTGTTGGTCTGTCTGTATTCTATAGTCTATTTTCCCATTTGACTGTATGTACAAAGTTGCAAGATGCTTTAATATAGAGCCAAAAAAATTGTAATAAAAGAAGCATGGAAATACTGATTTGAGGCTTTCTCTCTCCATGGTCCTCTGCAGTCCCATCAGCCCCTGATGCAGAGCTCCAGCTGTGGCAGTATTCTACCCAGAATGCTCTCTATATCCAACAAGGAAACAGAATCTCGACGTCTGCATAAAGGTACACACACACACAGCAGCACTCACCAGTGCACACATACACAAAGTGCTCACACTTACGAACATACACACACTGAGAGGCATGTAACTTCACACACAAAGACGCATATATACAGACTCAAATAGACATACTCAGACTCTTTCTCTGGCTCTCTCACATTCTGTTTCTCTCTCTCTCGACATACACTCGACTCTCCAACGCACACATCAACTCATTTCTGTAATATCAAAATGTCCCATATATGGTCACATCATTCCCTATTTGAGGTTTTGTGTGTGAGTGTGGGTGTGCCCACATGCATATGCCTCCTTGTGTGTGTGTGTGTGTGTGTGTGTGTTTGTGTGTTTTGGTGGATTAGACTGTGTCTCATTTGTTTATTTGTCTGTGGAGATAGCGTAGGAATGAGTGGAGGAGGGCAACTCCATCAAGCGGTTTCAGTATGGTGTGTGTGTGTGTGTGTGTGTGTGTGTGGGGTGTTTATCCAAATCTCTGAAAAGCAGAAATATGCAAGCACATTCACTCTAGGTGCTGAAATGAGTGGGAAACAACTGTATTGTTAATACAATTAATACAATTTTTTTTTTAGCTTTTTAGCGTTTCCCATCAGTGTTGTCTATTTCTAGATAATTGTTTTATTACAGTATTTCTATGAGACAGATATTCAGAAAGAAGATCAGTGTTTTGAAATATTTGCAGAGTATTTTTGTATCTTTAGTTCCTGGCACTGGCACATTTATCTGGTGGTCCCTTTGGTCCCTTGAGCTGGGTCATCAGATGGGTGGGTCTGCCTTCTGGGGTAGATGGTATCACACGTATGTGTGTGTGTTTCCTGTAGCCAGTAGATGAGCTTCTCTCTCCAAAGTATCTGGGCCGTGATTTTGTCGCCCCTCTGTCTATTTCTAAGGATATGTCATTTTCTTTCTGGACTACTTTTTTGTTAATGTTGTTGTGGTTATGATGTGTGGATTGCACAGATTTCTCCTACCTCCTTTTTGAATTACATGTATCATACTGTTTGATACAGTGTATTTTTTTGTGAGTCCTGCCATTTGGACACATTTTGAACCTGAAGCAGTTGCATCTCTCAGGTGTGTGAAGTGTTAATTGGTGTGTGAGTGTTTTTCACGGTGGCGGGGCATTGTGATCCGAAGTTGGTGCCCTCTGGGCAAACTGTAGTCCCAGAGGGAGGGGCGCAGACAGGTAAAAAACACACACACACACACACACACAAACTTAAAGAGTAAGTTACTGCATGTTACTGAAGCAGATTTTCTTTTCTCTTTCTGTGTGTGTGTTTGTGTGTGTGTGTGTGTGTGTGTGTGTGTTCAGGTCAGCCTAGCTCGCGGGCAGCCTCCCAGACCAACGTTTACCTCGATGCCTTTGGTTACCGTGACAACCAGGCCTTTGACACAATGAGTGTGGACAGCTCAGACTCCATAGAAACCAGCATCTCCGCCTGCTCCCCCGACAACGTCTCCAGGTGAGTGATTGTGGTGTGTGTGTATATGCAAATGTGTGCACATCTGTGGGTATTAATAGTGGTACTAGTAGAAAGAAAGATGAAGGCTGTGTGTGGTGTGAGTGTTTCTGCGTTGTGTGTACAAGTGGACATTACCAATCATCACAAAGAAAAATGAAAAGTTGTTTAGCCTGTATTTTTCTGTGTGTGCCAGTATGTACCGATGAACTTACAGTGCTCTCACTCATCATTTCCTCTCTTTGTATGATGTGAAAAATGGAGCCGAGAGACAGACAGACAGAGAGGAGAGACAGAAAGAGAGATTGTGATCAGGATGACAGACAAAGCAAGGAAACAGTCTCAGTGAATGGAAGTTGAATGTTGAAAAAAAAAAAATATTATCTTGTGAAAACCCTGAAAGAGCACATTTGTGGACAGACACAAGATAGACCACACAATAGAGAAAAAGTCCCTTTGTTTTTATAATATGAAACATTGACTATAGAAGGAAGGGGGAGGGGGGGCAACAAAGAGAGAGGAGAAAGTGAGTTAATGTAAAAAGTGTGTGGAGCTGCAAAGCAGAGGTTTCCCGCCTTTCATGGTCTCTCCTCTGAGAATAGGATACGTAGAGCTGTGTGTGTGTGTGTGTGTGTGTGTTGTGGGGAAGTCTTGATTAGTGTTCTAGGGGTCAGGTTACGGAACAAGGAAAACACGAAGCTGTGTGTGTGTGTGTGTGTGTGTGTGTGTGTGTGTACATTCAACCCCCTCAGGTTCAGATGAACTGAGCAAACCAGCATGAATGTGGAGGTAGATTCGGGGGTCCAGCCCCCCATCTGGACTAAAACCATGTGTGGTGCTCTTCCTTCTCTCCTATTTACAGTGGTTGAGTCCTTTTTTCTCCCCTCCCCTTGTTTCCCTGAATGGTACAGTCTTGTTTCTGCAGATAGATTTTGTATGGTCCCAAACCATTTGCAGGTTGACCTCTCTGCATTGTAAAAGTTTGCCTGGAATAGCTTGCTCCATTTGGATTGCGTTACACTCGGCTGGATTGGATTGGACTGGAATTAATGTGTGGGAGTAACTGGATCAGTGCTGGACAGAATAGTAGCAAAATACATTTTGAAGGCTTGAAAATACATGCAGAGGACTTGATTCGTCTCATCTTGCCAGTGATGTGTCCAGTTTTGAGGAGGTACAAGTGTCGGAACAAGACAAACCAAGCGCTCCTCAAGTAGTCCAAATATTTGAAGCCGGAGTCAAATACAGATTTTAACTGAGCTGGTCTACGATGACTATGAGCGCAATTCCCTCTCATCGACTGAGGTAAGGGAATCATAGTGGGATGAGGGGATGAGGGGGAGGAAGGGAGGGAAGGATGGATGGATGTTAAAGATAAAATAGGATGAATAAATACTGGTGTGAGTGATGGGAGGGAGATAGGGGAAGTTTGACTGGCATAAGCTGGTTTAGGAAAGGCCACTAATATATTTTAATCAGCGGGATAATACATTGTAGTATACAAACTTAAACAGTGATGTAATCTGATTACTTCCAGGTACTTTGGTTTAAATACGTATATGACTCTTGTGCTGAAAAATCTAACTCTTTGTGATTGACAGTGCAATGTTCTGATTTTACAGTTAACTACTAGACTGAAATATAGCAGATATTGCAGATGAGGGCATTAAAATTATTTCAAGTCAAACGACTACATTGGCTTGTGGAATGAAGAATTTTGCACCCTCCAGAGTAGTTTTTATAATGAAAGGGAATGATGATGAACAGGCTGGCTACCTGCCAAAGTGGCTAACTCAATCAAAAATTTCCTACAATGTAGTTGGTGGTTGGTGTTAATTTTAAGCCATGGCAAAGTATAGAGTGAGAGGTGTGGGGATGATTTAGCTTATGAAACTGTCAACTGTTGAAGCCGATTAGGAAGAATTACAAGAGAGCGGGAAACCCTTCTCCTCTCGTTCCTTTCTTTTTTTGGTTTTCTCTCTTCCCTCTCTCTCTCCCAACCTGTCTCCCTCTCTCCTTTACTTAATCTACTTCTCTCCCTCCATCCCTCCCTGGTTTGTTTAGACTGAGTCTAATGTGGACCATTCATCTGAACAATGTTGTGACATCAGCACAGAAACACACTGGATATCTGTTTGCCTCTGGCTCTGGATGAAAGAGAGATAAAGAGAGAGAGAGAGGGGTAATGGAGTGAAAAGAGAAAATGAGGGAGAGGTAGAAATTAGATTTGTTATGACAAAGACGCACACAGACACACACACACACACATCCCTTCCCTGTGATGTAGCGTCAATTGAGAATGTATACCATGTGTATACCAGCTGTCTGCAGTCTGGGAGTCCTGGAACTAGACAGTGACACAGCAGAGTGTCAAAAAAACCTACGAGAGAGAGAGAGAGAGAGAGAGAGAGCGAGAGGAAGAGAAAGATGGTGTGATCCTTAAGTTGCCTTGACATCCAGGCTGCCATTCCTAATGAATTTCCTCTTTGATAGAATAATCAGAGTATTCTCAGGAGAGAGTAGCTTTGGGGTTGGAATGCCAAACGGAATGCTTTATTAAGCCGTGTGTGTGTGTGTGCGTGTGCGTGTGTGTGTGTGTGTGTGTGAGTGTGTGATTACGTGGCAGTTATCACACAGACTGAGGGCCTGTTTCTCAGACATGGATTAAGCCTTGTCAGAAACCAATATTCAATAAATCCTCCAGAACTCTGAAACTGGCCCAGAGATTCCTAGAAACAACAACACCTGAAAAAACAGACACTAAAAAAATAAGAAAAAAATGATTTGTGTGAGAAAGCAACGGTAGCTACATTTGCAAAGCTTATATTATATATTATGATGATGACAGGCAGCACAACAGTTGGGTAGTTGCTTGCAATATATCATTGTGGCTGGCTATATCTGCCTTTGTAGAAATAAACAATTTGTATACGCATACACATAGGATGAGTGTGAGAGAGGGAGTGAAGTGGAAAGTAGGGGCAAAGGGAATGAAGGTGAGGCAGAACTGTTATTTACTATATATTTGACACTGGAATCTGTGAGGCCCTGATAGTTCCCTGTGCATCCTGTTCAGTAAGCTGATAGAGCCAGTAAGCACACACAAGTCCGGTAAGATAAAATTCCACATACAGTCACTGCCAGTAAGCCGTTTTGGGCTAATTTCTTACCAGCACAGCATAGCTCCAGCGCCAGGAAGCAAAACCTGAATCACTGGAAGCTTGGAAAAAGTTCCAGACCTCTTAATGCCAGAGTTTTTTCATACAGTCCAGTAGTCAGATTGAGGGAATGATACAGGGAAAGAAGGCGGAGGCAGATGGAGGGAGAGAGGAGGTGGGGTGGACAGAAGAAGAGACAGGAGGTGAGGTGGATGAAGGAAGAGAGGAGGTGGGGGGGAGGGGGGAGTGTATGAGGTTACCATCCGACTTGTTCCAGGTGTTCCTTTGAAGTGAAATGAAAGTGAAATGAACAGCAGCAGAATTCTTTTAGTCTAGACTCTAGCCAGCACACACACACACTCATAACATTACGCAAAGTTTTCAGGCCTGCTGGAATACATCAGGAATGTAATACATGCCTGCTGGAATACAGAAGAACATAGTGTGTGTGTCTCATAGTCAACCTCTGGAAAGTTGCTTTAGTTGTTTGTGTTGGCTTGAATATAAACTGAGTGGTTGATTGTACAAGACACATTTTACATGTTTTAATGTGTGTGTGTGTGCGTGTGTGTGTGTGTGTTGCAGTGCCAGTACCTCAAATGTGGCCAAGCTGGAGGAGATGGAGCGTCTGCTGAGAGAAGCCCAGGCTGAGAAGAACCGCCTCCTTGAACACAAGGTCACTAACACACACACACACAGTACATACATACACATGTGCACACTCTCACTCTCTCCACTGAAGACCACATAGTGAATGAGCGCGTTTCATGTGTATCCCCTGGGTACAGATAAGCATGATATTTTAAAGTTTATACATTTATATATTCTGATCAAATCACTCTCTTGCTCACTCATGCTCACACTCACTCACTCACTCTCTCACTCACTCTCACACACAAACACACACACACACACACACACACACGCACACACACGCACACACACACACACACACACACACTCTGTTCTGCCTGATTGTAACACACCTATTGTAAGGCAGAATGTGTCCATACATAATAAGTTTGTGTCCATACAGAATAAGTCAAATGTACAGTCAAGCATTGGGATAGTAAGCTAAAATTGGTATTATACTGTTGAATCCTCTTGTGTAAAATACAAATGTTAGACAAAAGAACAGACTGTGAGCTTTTATAGCATCATGCCTGTTAGTACTTAAGATCTTTTTATTGTTACTCTTTACAGCCTGTTGACAGAAGAGCCAAATATGTAAAAGTCAGCATGGCTAACAACACAATAGGCTACAAAAG
Source organism: Centroberyx affinis (assembly GCF_046629955.1). Lineage (NCBI taxonomy): Eukaryota > Metazoa > Chordata > Actinopteri > Beryciformes > Berycidae > Centroberyx > Centroberyx affinis. The sequence continues at coordinate 126,981 of NW_027282725.1, forward strand.
AAGTACAGTAAAACTTGTTTACAATGTGCTATCATGCTTCTTCCTGTTTGTTTTTTCCTTTTTCTTATCCCCAATTAAATGTTTTGTACATGTGAAAGTCCCTTTCACATGTACAAGGACATGCCATTTTGATAAATGCCCACACTTATACTGTAGAGGCACTACCTTACCTCATAACATCCTTTAAAAATGGTCAGGGATTGCCGTTTTCATAAAACATTACATGATTGAGTGTTTTGCAATGCATTGTAATGTTTCGATCATCCCTCAGGAGCGAGAGATGGAGGTTCGAAAGCATGCCTTGGATGAGGAGAGGAAAAGAAGGGAGGAGCTGGAGAAAAGGCTGCAGGAGGAGACGAGCAGACGACAGAAACTCATCGACCGCGAGGTGAAGCTGCGAGAGAAGCAGAGGGCACAGGTGAGAGAGAAAGAGAGGGAAGGAAAGAGGCTTGGAAGATGCGCTTCTATGTGCTTCTATTACAGTCAAATGAAATATTTTGTGGTATAGCAGAGTTATTTTTAGTCCATCTATAGGCTCACTCATATTGCATGACTATCATTGCAGCTAGTCTGCAAGTAGAGAAGTGCCAAAAGTACAGAATTAAGAATTATGTTTTTTCTCAACAGTATAAGGAGCATTTTATCATATATTTTACTAGTTTTACTAGACAATTTTGAACCCCTTTCCTCCATTGTCCTCTCATTATGCACACAGGAATTTGATGTCAACTTTTTCATGTTTTTTTTTTTTGGAGCATTCCCGCACAGCATTCCCTTTCATTTCGGCAACTCATTTTTCTGCTTGATTTATTATTTCCTCCTTTTTGTATGACTCTGATCCCTACCCTGCTGACAGTATTCAGTATAAGCTACATTCATCATCTATTGCTCTCTTGGCAGTAGAAGAAAGAGAACAAGTACGCATTATCATACGCTTTAATTCAGATTTATATATGATATAAAACTATATGCATTATATTAATTATATAAACATAAAAGAAAATTCTTAATCTGTTTCAAGACTTTTAGAGTAATGGCATTGTTCCTGGTTACATTTCTGTTCCTCCAAAAATATTGCTCTGTTGTAATCTGAACCATTTCCTCACTGTACTCGTTAACTCTTTCCTCTCCAGTCCCGGCCACTAACCCGCTACCTGCCGGTGCGAAAGGACGATTTTGACCTGCGGGCTCACATCGAGTCGGCGGGCCACAGCGCAGACACATGCTTCCACCTGTCCATCACCGAAAAGACCTGCCGAGGCTACCTGGTCAAGATGGGAGGCAAGATCAAGACCTGGAAGAAACGCTGGTTCGTCTTCGACCGCAACCGACGCACACTCTCCTACTACGCAGGTAGGACCGACCGAGGGCATACAGTATGTACTATACTGTACTGTACAATACTGTATATTGTACATGTATAGACACAGAATACACACCCACGGCTACAGTGCATTTCTCTCCTCTCTGTTTCCACCATTGTGTGCGGTGTTATATCTATTGTTGTGATTTTCTTTCCTGCAGACAAGCATGAAGCCAAGCTGAAAGGAGTCATCTACTTCCAAGCCATTGAGGAAGTGTATTACGACCACTTGAAGAACGCACATAAGGTATGTGTGTGCATGTGTGTGGGTGTGTAAGAGATAAAGGAGAGTGATGCATGATAGTCCTGTGCCATTAAAAAATGCAATATTTCAATATCTTCCACCTACCAACTCTCCTTCTTCCCTTCCTCTTTCTATCACCCACTCATCATTCTGCATTCCCTCACTTTCGCTTTCTCCTACACTCTCTCCCTGTTCCTCCTTCTTTTCTCCATCCCTTTCCCTATCTTCCTCTCTCCTTCCTTTTTTCTTCCCTCACTACCTTCTCCCTTCCTTCTCTCTCCCTCTCCCTCTCCCTCCTTTCTCTCCATCAGAGCCCCAACCCGTCCCTGACCTTCAGTGTAAAGACCCACGACAGGGTTTACTACATGGTTGCTCCCTCTCCCGAGGCCATGAGGATCTGGATGGACGTCATCGTCACCGGTGCGGAAGGATACACCCAGTTCATGGTGTAGCGATGAGGCCATGGGCGGCGGGATATGGCCAACGCACTGCAGGACAAGCTTCCAATCGCTGTCTTTGTGGTTTTACTGAGCTTTATTTTCCTTCTTCATTCTTGGATTTTTTTTAAGTATCCGGATGGACATTTTTGTCATCTGCACCGAGGGATTTACTCATTTGTTGGTGTGTAGAAAGAGCAGCCTTGAGTCTGTCAAGCCACTTTCATCATTTTATTGCAAGATGGGCAGGGTTGACAATTGTATGTGATGTGTTCAGGTGAAATTGTAGGCAGATAAAAGATAATTATAGTGTTTTAGGCAATCTGCTTCCATTGTGGCCAGGCAAGAGCAGTCAATTCTCGAAAAGTAAGAGTTCAGGGGTTCTGAAATGGTGCTGTGGTCCACCAGTGTGCCTTGGAGTGAGCTCAGGTGTACCTTGAGATTTTGCTCAAGTGTAAAGGACATTAAAAAGGTTTCCCTGACTTCACTCTTATTCAAACAGATAAGCTTATTACAACACATTGTCTTTGGTTTAGCAGATCATTTTTTGGGCCACACACGCTTTATGTGATTAAGAATGTTTTTGAGGGTTTTTTCCCCAATTTAAAAACATGGCTGTGCCATGAATTGTTTAACTTGCTGAAGTCCACAGCAGCACCAAAAGGGTTAATAATCCCATATTTGTTCCAGGGCCTTACTGTTCAACAGCATAATTCTTTGTAGATGATTGCTCTGGCTGGGACAAGCTCTTACTCCTCATATTTGTGACTTTTCAGACTAAGTCTCATTTTCTTTGTTTTTTCATAAGGAATTTTTATGCCAAGGTGCCTTTGAAAAATAGCAATGCTGAACTTGGCCAGTTGTTTTGAGTTCTATATTATGCTGACGTTGCATGAGGGTTAGTCATTATCAACATTTTAAGAAAAACATTACAGTGAATGAATAGTTGTTTTTAGAAAAGATAAGTGCCATATAAGAGCCTACACAGGTTCCTCCGAACATGTGTCATGTAAGGACTTATGGTAAACATTTGATGGTTTTTATTTTTTAGACAATTTCAAGTGTGTGTAGACTACATAATGCATAATGTTTTACCAGAAATGTAATTGAAAGAACATTGTATTATAGTTTGATACTTTTTTCAGCTTGATTTCATTGCAGTTATATCATGGAGAGAAATGTTACTGTCACATCCTCAGGTCTTAACTGTGCGTGCACATAATGCATGCACCACGTGATCGTGTGTGTATTTATATACATATGTGCTAAGAAGTTCCCTTATGTATGCACCTCCATTTACTGTGACTTTGTCACAGATGTAGCTCCAAGGTGCTATTCTTCCACAGTGAACTACACTCATACTCCAAGCCAATAACACCCTGATATACACTAACAGTTTAAACTTGGGTGTAATGATATGCTCGACTCATGACGAAGATTGATTGCCATGCTGGGTTTACAAGCCACAGTATCAGAAACGAAGCTGAAACTGTGAAACAGCGGCGTAAACAAAAGAGTCGGGTGACTTTCCATTACAAGGAATTAAATGAGCAAGGAGAACAATGGAGAACAATGACTTGTTACTTCAGCACAAAATTGTGATATTTGTTTGTAAATTTTGTTTCCCAGTTGTAGTTATGTAATAGATTATTATATCATGATACATTGTCAGCTCCACAGTGCCTTTTTCATATCATTTTTTGTGTTTTGTGTGACAGTATGTTTTGACATGAATATTATCCATTATTTCCCCAGAGCTAGATGTATCTGTATATCCAATGCCAAACTGTCTGTGGTAAGAAGAAAAAAAGCAAATACAAAAACATGGTCCACATTGTTTCTGTGAGAAAATAGCTTCATAGGATTAGGTCTTTTGAGATGTCAGACAGACAAAATCTATGGTACACATAAACACTTAATGGCTTCTGCTCTAATCATATAAAACTGATTATTATGCTGCTTTGGTCCACTAGGTCTCATTGCTTTGATTACCACTACTTCACTTTAATGTATTTGCTAAATTGACTATTCCACATTGATCAGTAATGCCGGTTTTGTGCTGTATATCATCAGATAGTCATGTAATATTGGTGTATTATTTGAAAGATATGCTTTTTGTGCTTTTTTGTAAACTATGTTTTCATCCTACATCCCAATATTTCAGGGTGGGAGGCAGCCCACTGGTCATCAATTTGTTTTCATCTCCTTGGCTCTTGGCATTGGTTCTTGGTTCTTGGTTCTGTTCTTCTGACCAAAGCATATGTTCATGCGGCAAAATGTATTTATATTTGGTTTCTTTGCTTTGACTGCTTCTTCTCCAAATGTTGTCATATTGTGGAATGTCTCAAATCAAAATTGTCATTAAGGTTGTTTTTGTTTTTTTAATTGTATGAATAGCTCATTTCTATTTAGATCACACTATATTTATGCCATTACCAATGCATGTACCTTAATTTTGTATTTCCATATGGATAATAAAAAATGATATATTTTACCGATATATTTAGTGTTTGTGTCTGAATAAGTGAGCTCCAGTGAGTGTACTTCCTCCTTAAGTCCTGAAATAAACTAGAATACCACTGTCATTTGATTCTTTACTATATATATATATATATATATATAGTATAGGATTCCTAATATTGTGTAACCATCTTGTAACGTGTCAGCACCACAGGACAAGTCAAATTTCTAGTGCACCCGTTGTACAAGGTGAAAAAGAGAAATTCTGATTCTGAACTTCTGGAGTTCCCTCCACAGGAATGTGATCAGGAACACAAAAAAATCAGGAAAACAGTAATGTCCCATCAATGTCTGTTTTTATTGACAGAAATCAATGCATCACAGGTATAGAAAGTTCAACAAGTACATACACCTTCACCACAGTAATAAGGAAAACAACTGCAGGGAAAATGAAACAAAATATAGACAATCAGTTTCACAATGAAAATACCATTACAGGGGTTTAACAATGATAACATTCTTCTTCTTGACCATTTGTAATTATTCTGTAAGATATTAAGAAAACATTTCTTTGAAAACGTGTTTGTGCATAAACATTTAGAGGCAAAGATAAAATAAACACACGTTTCAGTGGACTTACTTAAAGCAGTATGAAGTATTTATAAAATTAAAGACATGAGTAAGTTTTTCTCAGAAGCCATCCAGCACTTAATAGGAATAGAACAGTGGCTTTTGGTCTTCAGGACCAGAGTACTGTTGGTTTTCTGTCCTACCAGCTAGTTAATTGCAGTTAATTGCATTCACCTGGCATCCCAGGTGTAAATTAGTCACTGATTAGATGGCTAGAATGACAACCAGCAGGGTTCTGGGTCCTGAAGACCTGATGAAAACCATTGGAATAGAATAGAAAAAGAGAAAAATAGCAGAATCATCACCATGGATTTACAAGGATATACTGTATCTAATGCAGTATTTTGAAATGAACTTCTTTGGATTTGGATTTAATACAATACTTGTAGGGCATCCACCAAACCATTTTCGAATTAATGTCATACCTGGATCCCAAAGGAATTCCCTCTAGGACAGAATTAACTGATCTATCTATCCAGTTAGGCCAAACAACATGGGCGTGGAGCTCCTCCATGTGGTAGAAGTCGGTACTGCAGCAGGACAGCGACCTTGTATAATTACTGTATCCATCCAGCATCACAACAATTCATCTTCTTTATGAACCTCAGATGTGGCAACAATTACATGCAGATTTCCTTCATACAAAGATCTTGGCCTATTTTGAGCGGGGGATACTGGTGTTTTTTTGTTATGTTTTCTTTTGTTATTTTTATACCTTTTTTTTCTAGATTGTACTGACTGACAGCCAGTGAGGTTTAGCAGGAATATCCCATCATGCTTTGCAATTTTAGCAAGTAAATACCAAAATATTTATATTAAAAAATAAATAATAGCCTACATATTATAAACTCTCAGAAATGCAATTCTTGTGGTATATAGGCTGTATATATTAGGCAGGGTTGCATCGTTTAACCACCATGACTGGGACATTTATGCAGATGTAGTGAGGTATATACACCTCAGTTTAATATGCTTTTCTGACTGGTCCGACCGTAGTGCGCTCCAATGATTGATACTTCTCTCAGACAGTTTAACTACAGCCCTTGATTGTTACCCTTTCCCGCACACTACGCAATTTGACTAGTCTTTTGTCAGCAGGATGGATTTATTAATTGTACAAATGATAACGCATGCAGACACCGCCCCGTCTAATGCCTCTATAGCTTACTTACCGACGAATACTACTATTATAGTTCACGCCTATACTAAAACTGAACATAATGAAACTCGACTGACCGTGTTTATATTGTAGAGCAAGATTTGATTTGACACGCCTACCTCGTCTTGCATCTTACCCATGGTGCATTGCGACTATAAAGCTGTGATTGGAACTGTAAACAAATATGCAACTTGTCAATTCAAATTACTTTTCTCGGTGTGTTCGAGCATAGAAGTGATTAAAAGTCGAGTCTATGGTAAAGCGGGGAATGGTAGTCTAAATTAACGATGACACCCTTACTCACTGTCACATATCGACCGGGACCTATTTAAATGCTGTGCACTCATAACAATATCGGTTGGTCCGAAGGCAGTGGGATCACAAATGATTGCTACAGTCAGTTACAGAACTCCTTGTTTCTCTCCCCTCTCCCACTGCCGGCCTCGACTAGCCTTTTACAGATCATCCTTGTACTAGTCTCTGACTGGCAGTCACATTTAAATTCGTTGTAAAATACCCGGTAAACGCACACCGCACCGCCTGGAAGTTGATTCAAATATTAATGCGCCAGCCGAAAATCACCATTCATGCCGCTGTTTAGATGTCGCTTAACCACTTTGCAATTTACTACACTGCCTTGCAGAAATCATTAACTATTATTAAAGCACTTTCTTACTGATTCAAAACAAAAGATTGATTGAATGCCTACTATGGCGCCTGACACCTCTCTTGTCTCCACTTCTTTCGACACCATAACATCAGCCTACCAATAACTTCATAAGTGAAGGACTACAGTAAACATGCTACAGTGCAGTCCGGGGGCCAAAGTTCTTCAAACGCACAACTAAGTTAGTAGCCTATTCTTGGTCTGTGGGAATAAAAAATACAGACCTACAACACACAAATCTACCTGTAAACGTTAACGTACTATTCCGATTCAATTTCTGCTATCAAACGTTATGTCCGACATGTATCACTTCGGCTACAGGCTGAATACAGTTAACTTCCATTTAAATCATCTAAGAATATAAATTCAAGGAATAACCTGCAATTCATTAACGTTAACGAATGATGTAGCATTCGTTTTTTGAGATATTTGACAAAACATTTACATTTATGAGAATATAACAGTTTTCAAAACTGAGTTTAGGTCATAGGTTAACAAAAAGAAAACTCACTTCCTGAACGAGCCAATGTGGAACGGCGGTGAAACAGAGGAAAGTTAGAAAGACATTACCTTGGCGTTTTCAAATAGTCTGAAAACACTGTTATCATCCCTGTACTCTTAATAATATAAAGCTACAATATCATTTTTCACAAATACATCGTAAACTAACGACGAAACCTTAACCTTTGGCTTCAATTACCTGAAGCAGAGTCGGACCTCATGGCAGCGTCAACAAACTGTTTCAGCAGGTGAAGTAACTCTGCCCCCATCCGGTGACACGGTGATACTACAGGCTGAACCACACAACACCATGCTCATTGGAAAACAAACAGTAACTGAATCAATAAGGGATGCATAGCACAAAATAGTGAAAGTAGCTGGGCTGCCTTCTCCTGCAGTGGTCAGCGATGCAGTGGAGAGTAGACCAAGTTTACCCTACCTTCTTCCTTTCTAACCCTATGCAGAATACAATGTACCTACTTTTTTTTTAGGCTGACCTAAATCTTTCTGATATAAGTTCATAGGCTATGTTTAAGGGTTTCCCAAACGTTTTCATGTTAAGGACAATAAACTTTTAATCAATTTTATTTCCTCTGGCTTTTTATTTGTAGTGTAGTATGTAGTTCCACCACTGGTCCAGCAGAGGGAGCTTTATCTGGTCAGTCGGGTCAGTATTGACAGTAAAGAGTAGCTGTTGCGTTGGTAACAACTAATGGGGATCCAAATAAACAATGAACAATAAATTAACTTGTAGACCCATTACTTTTATTGATATTTAAGATTATATTGTTTTTTATGAATATAAAAAAATAAACTAAAATATAAACATTTTAAAATGAAGTTTTATAACTGGTAAAATTCCAGCGGTATGGAAATCAGCTCAGGTTGCTTACACAAGGTTGGTGATATCAGCAACTTCGACAATTATTGTCTAATATCAAAGCTTTCATAGCCAAAATCTTAGAATCAATGGTTAATTCTCAACTGTGTTCCTTCTTGGATGTGAATAATTCACTACAGCCACAACAATCAGAGTTTAGACCAGGCCACAGTACAGTAACTGCTGCACCCCTTGTAACGGATGATATCGATACATCTTTGGATAAAAAACAACATTGTGCTGCTCTCTTCTTTGACCCATCAAAGGCATTTGATACTGTAGATCATAATATTTTACCGAACAAGCTGCTTTCTATTGGACTGAAAGATACTGCATGTAAGATTTCAAGGTATTATTGCTGATGGTATTAAATCAAATCAAGCTCTCTTGAAATCTGGAAAGGTGTTCCACAATGGTCTATTTTTGATCCATTGATATTGATGTTATATATAAATAACATTGTTTTTCCATCAAATTTAATGTCTGTTTTACGCTGGTGTTAAAATCCTATATGCCACTGGCTCTACTGCACACTCTCTGCATATGAGATGGCACATATGACACTTTTCATGTTTGTTCTTCTAATGATATAGTGATACAGTGAACAAATAATAATGCACATATGTTTTGCACACTTCCCTTTTTTCTGAACAATGGCACCTCCACCCTAGAGCCTTTTTACATAGGACATCTGCTAACGCATGTATCTAGAAGGCACATTCTCTTATGTATTTAATAAAGGCATATAGATTATTTACTGCGCTAGTCTGCAAGCCACAACACTTTGTTTACATATGGCCCTCTGCAGACTGTAAATGTGAATTCAATGCACATTTACACATTATATACATTGTTTTATTGCTTTATTGTTTTATCTTCCATTGTTTTTCATTGTTGTCTTGCTTTTTATACTTTATTTTTCTCTATTGACGTCTATTACTTTTGATGCAGGTGTGCAAGACTCAAAAGGAAATATTACCAAGAAATATTACCAAGTCACATTGACTGAACATTTTAAATACAGCTTGCACTGTGATGTTACTGGGTTCCTGTAATGTCAGTAGAGGTTTTATGAGGTCAAAGAAAAAAGTTTTTATGAGTTCAAAGAGTGATTATGAGGTCACAGATGAGTTAATAAGGTTTCCTAGAGGTCTTCCTTAACACGACTTGAATTAGGCTGTATTGTATCTTTATGATTATGATATACGTATGATACTATAAAGAGATGATACAAGAGGTGTTTTAAGGAAGGAGGCATTTTGCTGACATTTACCTCTGAAGGTTAACTCAGTACACAAACTTATCAGCCACATACACCCAAAACTTTCCAGCATCTAACTGGCCGAATGTCCTCCTCAAATCATGACCAAATAAGGAATTTCATAAAATGTACAGTGACAAAGCAGCAGACCTTGTACAGTAAATAAGCAGTGAGGCACCTGTCTGCGCTGTCTTTGCTCATACCCCTATGGATGTTTGTTGAGTCTGTTGGACATGTGGTGATTCTCAGAAACTTTGTCAACCCGTCCTTGCATATGTCTGAGTTAATGATTTACAACAGTGGTATAGTGGTAGTTGAGGTAAAGGGTATACTGAGGGGTTGGGATGAATTCTGATTTGGGGATGAGACAACTTTCAGATTGTCTTTGTCAGTGGTGAGTCCACTGTTGATTGTGTGATGTCACAAAGACCAATGTCAAATGCCTAGTGGAATCATATCATTGCATAGACTGTGGCATAACAATGAAGCCTCTCATTCATCTGGAGAATTCCCAACTCCATGAGAGTGAGCAGGCTGAGTTTACAGACAGCTAGTAGTGCTTTGTCACTATGCTTCATCCTCTTTAATCTTGTTTTATATTTCCTTACGCTGTCTACCTATACCATGCACATTAGGTCTATATAAACTCACCAACTCACCCTGGAAGCAATTTCCAAAATGTATTAAATGAATGTAATTTAATATACATTTTCTATAAGCTTTTTTGTGTTTTGTTTTGTTTTGTTTTGAGGGATTTTTCATATTTATGATGTTAAGCCAATAAAACATTTCACTGAATGGCCAGGATATTTCAGGAAGGATCTACCAACTCCATCTTCCATACATTTACACACTAATCCTTATCAGGTCCCTTTGGGCAAATGATTAATCCCAAGGCCAAGTACCATTGTAGTGTAGTGATTATTTGTGGCAAATATTCACATGGGCTACTGAGACTAATGTACAAATGGGTTGATGATCAAAGTAAAGGTATAGATTAAAAGCCTAATTAATTCATTTATATTATTCATTTATGTTAAGACCAGTGGGACTTGGTTAGCTGCAGTTTGCTTTTTTTGTCTGATTTATCCTGGATCAGTTCAACAAGAAGACTAGGCCTTGGCTAAAAATAGGCACAATTGAGTCTTCCTGGGCAGACCACTGTGTGTGTGTGTGTGTGTGTGTGTGTGTGTGTGTGTGTGTGTGTGTGTGTGTGTGTGTGTGTGTGTGTGTGTCTTTAAGAATTCCGCTGTAATTCGATCCCTATAGGCGAGAGCGAAAGAGAGAGAGGGAGAGAGAGAGAAAGAGAGAGAGAGAGAGAGAGAGAGAGAGAGAGAGAGAGAGAGAGAGAGTGTTACCCTACAGTAACCCCCCCTCCATCATCTCCATAATCGAGCGTCGAGCTGCGTGATCCGCACCGCTGCAATTATGCATGTTTTGCGTTGGATGCGATTATTAGTAAACACTGCAAACCGTGCACGGGGCTCCGGTTCCAGCCCGTTCCCCACAAGTTGTTAGCATGTCTGTTTAGGTGGAGGCGGGCTGTCTTGTTTATCAAAAATGACTCAACATGGCTTGGGCTTTGACTCAACATATGGCTTTCGACCGACCCTCGAAACCATAACCAGTTGAGAGTGTCAGGCGCAGATCATCTTAATGAAAGTCATAAGGTAAGTCCAGCCGTAATCTTATATTTTGATTGGTTTTGGTTTTTTTTCATATCCATGGCTGGTAGGTAGAAAGACGACCAGGCCAGTGTTATTTTCACACAGCATTGCAATAGCAGCTGGCCAGGCAATGCGGCGTGAGCTGGCCTTGCATGTGCTGTTGATATCGTATTTTGTTGTAAAACCCCAGCAAGATATTTCGTTGAATAGCACGTTTAGTATTCTGTACAGGATCTCTGAAATGCGATCTAATGATGCAGCCAAGTTATTTTCGTAAGGCTATAATTTCCTCGCTGGTTAAAAACGATCCACCCGTCTTACGCAAGCGCATTTTAACGCTACCTACCAAAACATTATAGGGGCATATGAGGCTGGCCAAATACACAACAAAGACAGAAACCTGTTTCAGTCCTACACAGTCCAGCACACAAATCATTACCAAGAAAATATAGACCATACTCTATAAGGCGGGCCCTCACATGCCATTGTTTTGTAAATACCACTCTGTCCAAATGGAGACATCTCTGTTAAGGTCATTCGCATATGTTCATTCTGATATAAATCTACTACCAGATGTAAATTCAGACTGTACATCATAGTAATTCATATGAAACTGATGTAAGTCATGAGGATGGGGTATTTTAAGAAAAAAGAAAGCAATGCGTTGCTGAAAATACACTTGATTTCTGTTTATTGTAGTGGTAGTGATGCCTTATGGTGACTTGATTGGAGGATATAGTTTTTTGTTTTTTTTACCACTACATCGCTGTCTTGAACTAACCTGCGTGGGCATCAGAAAGCCAGTCTGATAAAGCCTGAACAGGTATATCAGGAAGCACTCCACACGTGTGAGGAGGTTGGTTTCTTTTACCTCCACAAAGCTTCTTTTGTGATTCCTCCCTTGTTGACATCTTCACAATCTGCCCTTTTGCTTTCATTTCATTAACATCGATATTCATGTCGGATCAACTTCTCCGGCTCCTAAGAACCGTAGCAGATCCACAGACTGTTATTGTATGGGCTTTAGAATCAATAAGTGTTTACCATAGAGGCACGCTGAAGACTCAGCAGAAATAGGCTTGTAATAAGCTGGTTCTGTAAGAAAAGCTATGTACACTAGCACTGCTGTGTTCTCCATTGTGCCTCAGCTGTTTCCTTTCCATATGTTTGAGTCGACCTCAGTGGCCGTTTGCCCTTGGCAACAGGCTCCTGCATGCAGCCGTACAGGACACACATGTCTGTGTATGCACTAAAAACAATGCACTGTGTTTCAAGAATGCCCCCTCCCCTTCTTTGCAAGCATGGCTGAAGGTTTTGGACTCACTTGCCTATCCAGATATCTATTCAATCCCCATCCCACCATGTTCACTCTCCTCTTGAAGTGGCCCTCTTACAACAAAAGAGTCTTTCTGCCCTACAGCCATGCTACATAAAACTACTGATGCCCACTAATGCATTATAGGTAGGCCAAAGGATAGGGCTCTGTGGAATGGTCTATTCAGTTCACTGGTGTTTCGGTGAAGTGCACACTCTCTGTCCTGGAGCATTTCTTTGTAGTTCAAGAGCCAAGACAGATATAAATTCATATCACTAAGACCACTTTTCTCATGAATCTAGGACCTGAGAATGACCTGGAATCCACAATATCTGAAATTATAGCGAGCCTGGGAGGGAATGGGAGGTGTGTGTGTGTGTGTGTGTGTGTGTTGTGTGTGTGTGTCTGTCTTTACATCTGCCTGGAAGATAATGCTGCATTTTATTGCTTGGGAGATGTAAATATGTGCTGTTAAGTTAACTGTTGGCCTAGCTTGGCCTTACCCCAAGGGCTGGCACAGTCAAATCAGCCCATATGCAAATAGCCCAGTGCGACATACATACACATACACACACACTCTCAGAGCAGTGTGGTCTGGACTTCCACACTGGCTGCAGTAGACCGCTGCCACTGACATACATTGGCTGGCTGTAAGCGAGTGTGCATGCAGAGCTGCTAATTTTGGATTGTTGTTGTTTTATGGAGAACACTCACTTTTTGATCCAAATATAGATAGGCCGAATAGCTTTTTGGGGCTATAAGTAGTTTTAGGTCATGGATATAAAACTGCTACACATCATATTACATTAAGGCGTTGATTTTTAATCGAATGATTAAAGTCTATGAAATTGAAATTAATTGTATCAAATCGTCCCTCTCTGATTTTAAAGGCCATCAGACTGTAATGGCAGAACAACTTAGCCTCTTTTGTGAATTCGCCTACATTATTGGCCAGTAATTCTTGACCAGTAGCTTACATGGCCTGTTAGACACAAGTACCTCTTGTATTTAGTTAGACATAGCAAATGCTTATCAGAATAGCATCTTGATCACCATCTCCGTTCACACAATGCATTCTACCACTGACATGCTCGCTTGCCATGCATGACAGCGTTCCAAGAGATCACCTACTACTTGTCCTTCATAAAATGACTAAATGAAGACACATTTTAATTCCAAGAGATAATGGTCAAGGGCTCATAGACATACACAGGCTATCTGGGTACTTGCAAGGTACAGGTAACTGTCGAGTGATGCTAACAGTTTCTTTTTATGTCTGCTAGTATTACAAAGTGAAGCAGTGAGTTCTTACTACTTCACAAGTGGAGGAGGTCAAAAATGTAAGAGTTGACGTGGCTGACATCATGACAGGCTAAGAAAAATGCAGTTCTCCCTCTCTTGTTTGATTGTAAACCACAGTGATTGAACTAGCTCACTCAGATAGTAATCAAATGTTACAGGACTCTGTGTGTGTGTGTGTGTGTGTGTGTGTGTGTGTGTGTGTGTTTGTGTGTGTGTGTGTGTGTGTGTGTTTGTGTGTGTGTGTGTGTGTGTGTGTGTGTGTGTGTGTGTGTGTGTGTGTGTGTGTGTGTGTGTGTGTGTGTGTGCGTGCATGTGCGTAGGCTTGCGCTTGCTCGAGCTCATATGTATGTGTACACCGACACATCCCTCCCTTGGCTTTGTGTGTGTGCATGCTGCATGTGTGTGTGCCTTCTGCAGTGCATTGCTGAGTCCCATTGTGAGTGGCATCATGTCGAGTCCTAGCACACACACACACCTTGGAAGGACACACTGTACCTTGTAGGGTTGTTAAGTATGTACACATATTAAAAATAGTTGTTTATGGTCCACCATGCTCTTTGTAGATATCTCTCTATTGCTCTACACACATCCAGTTTGTATACACACTTTGAAAGGTTCTTGAAGGCATAAATAAGATGTTTCTCTGTGCATTGGGCAGTACTGCTTTTGACACTTATGAACACTGAAGCCCAAGCCAAGATACAGGGCATGCTCTATCTGTCATTGTAAAAGTGAGTCTTCATAATGTGAGTCACTGACAGGAAACAAAACCAGATCGAGGAGGTGAATGTTTAACAGCATGTCCGACCGCAGCTTTCAGAACAATTCGCAACATGTGAGTGCACCGGTCGTGTGTGAATCTGAGACAGTGACTGTATACGGTTTCTTTTCAGTGCATGTGCTATCCTTACAGTATAATGACCATACTGAAAACTATAGTATTAAATAGTATATAGTATTATATTATTATACTATTATAGTATATTATACTATAGTATTAGCTTTGGCAATTTCAAACCTATCCTATTCAAACCATACTGAAGCTCTAGCAAGTCTTGTTTTGAACCATTTGCCAGTGTGGGTAGTTCTTTTTTATTCTACTAATTTCTGGTAAATATTTTGTTGATGTCTATTCATTCATACCTGGAAACAGTATAACATCATATGTTGACTGTACAGATGTTGCCAAACCATTTAAAATGTATTTTACTATTAAAGACCTCATGAAATGGCATCTTTACTTCCTTGATTTGATCCTGTTGAAACAGGATATTGGGGGGTGGGACATAACACAGTGCGGGATCATTCAAAAGTCTAAACCAATGGAATATCAGTCAAGGAGAGAAAGGCAGGGGCGAGGGGTGGGATTGTTCAAACATCTGTGATGGTTTTATTGGTTGGAATTTATATTTACGCCTACTGGTGCAGCATGAGGTCACCATTAAAGATGCTCTGTTTTCCAGGAAGTAAAATGGGAGTTCATTTCATGGGGACTTTAAAGCCCTACTATTAAAGCCCTACTATTAAAGCCTACTGATGAGGAAGTATAACATGCAATTCTTTCTGCTTGCTTTTATCCCAGGTGCAATCAGTAAATCCCTGAAAAGTAATCGTATCCATTTTAAGTCGTGACCTGGTCCAGGTCCACCCTGGAACAATCTGTCTTAAGTTTCCATCGCACTGCATTTAGTAGATCAGAACAACTCAGACCAGGTGCTGAGTATAAAACCTTGAGGGAAAATTAAAAACGGTCCAGCATAATATTGTAGCGTTTCAACCACAGTGTCCTCATCTGACAGCAGGACTGCATGATGAAGACCTTGTGCTTAGAATATTATTAAAGGAACTAAAGGAAGGGAGCTGTATTCCTATGTGCTGGTTTAATTTTCATGTTTCAGGTTTTCCACCCAGAGAAGTTGTTAGATCTGATAGCAACTGCTGACAAGGAAGGACCGATATGGCCTAGTGACAGATGTATGGCACCATGATGACAGAAGCAAATTAGAAGACATGCGTATATATATTTATAAGGTTCTTCATTTCATGTAGACTGGAAATGTGAGATACTTTCTGGCTTACAGTGCACTGAGGGAAAACCTAAGTTTTGCGTCACTCAGCATTCAGTTACTCATAGCTTTGGTTTAAAGCAATATTCCACTTAGTTTTAACATGGGGGTTGTTTGGCACTTGACCACCATGAAAACCAGAATATAAACTACTGACAAGATTGGATGCGGCTGGACGAGTTTGTAGCGTTCGAATTTTTCAACAACAGATCCTTCTTGTAAGACAACAAAGCAATCTTGGGTCCTTAGTCATTTTGCATTTCTATTCTTGCTTTTTTTTTTTTTAAACAATATATTTATTGAGTTTTTCTTTTTTTTCCCACAAAGAAATGATACAAGGCAATCAATACAAACAGCATCAGACATTTAACCCCCCCCCCCCCCCCGAAAAAATGTCCGTAATGGGCAGAAAATAAATACAGAAATAAACTTTAACATAATTCTATTCTTGCTTTACACTAAAATTAGTATTTAAAAATAAAAGTAGATCCGGTCTCCCAAACAGGAACTATCTGTCCTAAATGGTATCCCTGCGCTATGTTCTCTTCTATCAATAAAAATGCTATTTGGCAAAATGACGTTCTAAAAGTAAGACCAAACGTCAGTTGAAAATCACAGTAGCGGCATCTATTGTTGAATCTGTTCACCAACGTGTTAAATGTCAGTTTTCAGGCTATTTTTTGGAAATGTGAGATGTGAGAAAACTCATAACTTAATTACAGGACATTGCCCCCTGATGAACAAAGAAGCTGTCATCCACTACTCTGCACATTAGCTTACCTACACCTATCAAGATGAAAGGCAAAGCCAGTGCTGTGTGTTCTGGATGTTTGTTTTCTGTATAATTTAATTAACAGGTGATAGTCATTATGAAATGTCACCCGTTTCCAAAAACCCCATCAGCTCAATAAAGTCTAGGGGGTAAAAAGGAAGTTATTTGGCAGCACTTCACTGAGTCTCTGTCTCTGGTGATGAGGATAGGATAGATTAACTTTTTTTGTAGAAGCTCTTGATGTAGTAATCAGGATATTCCCTAATAATTTAGCCTGTCGCCACACATGACAGCTAATCTTGTTAGGCTTGTAATCCTGGCCAACTACATGCCCGTTTTACAGTAGACCTTCACTGGCAAACAGTGTGATGAGGTTGTTTTGGCAGTGACTTTGATAAGGCATGTAAAGTACACTGCGACCCAGTCAACTGCTGAGCATAGTGATTCAGAAAGCAAAGTTCTCATATCGTTTGGTTATCTGCCATGGCAGTGAGATATACAGGATTGCAGAATGCAAATCTGCTAAGTCTGCAAAACTCACTCAAGAAATCTTTAAGTATTTGCTCAGTTTTTCTATTTGTTATTAATCATCGAAAATATTCTAGGTTTTTATCTATCAATGCTCTCTGCCAGTGTCCTCTTTTTACCCAACACACTGCTACAGATGGACAGTTTTACACATTCACACTTGGGTGCAGCTCACTGCAAGTACAGTCTTCTACTGTTGGCCATGGTGCAACATTAATGTGGCAGCTGGTGGATAAATGCCGTACTCAATACATATTGGTGGTAGAATGATACTCATTCAACTTCTTTGCCCAGATTTTCTTAAAGATTAGAACCAGCAACCTTCTCACAAAGCACTTACAAACTCTACATTTTATTTATATATATTTGGTTTAGGTTTTCATCAGTTAGCATTTTTGTAAATTTGTGTAGGTTTGGTGTAAAATTTGCAGATTCATTTGCAGTTTCTGGTCAGGTAAAAAATCAACTCAAATACCATCAATATTTTCTGACCAAAGCTGGAACAGATTCATATCCCTACCATAGCACATGTAGTGTGTCATGCTACTTTTTTCTGCTGCCTAATGGGTCACACTTCCTCTCTGCCACAGACCCAGACAGTAATACAGTGGATTATCATTTCATCTCTTTGAACCTCAGGTACAGTTAGTTTACTTTGCTAGAAACCTTAACAGCCTGAAAGGTTGACACATCATTTGCAGGTTGAGACAAAAGGAGTTTCTCATGTTCGCAAAAGAACCAAGGTGTTTGTTCGCAGGAGACAGATGCTGGTAATGCTGGTATTCACTTTCAATCATTTTTCAGCTGATTAGATTTTTTATACAGAATAGAGGCTCTGAACAATGTTTGGGTTTGTAAAGTAGGTGATGGAGTAGAGTTACTGACCAATCATTGTCAAAATATTTGTTTTCTCCACTTTCTCTGGTTAAGGTTAGTAGGAGTTCTCCTACTGGAGCTGAGTTAAACATTGACTGGGCCACCGTTGGCAGATGTGATCTTTCTGACTCAGTGTTAGCTATTGTCATAGCTCACCAGATACTACTACATCAGCAGCTTACTAGCTGCTGTACCTCTCTGGTTTGGCTGGCCCGTTGTGTGATTCAGTGGATAAACGTACTCACTGATACCGACTGATATTACCTCTTTGTGGGGTAAGTAGATTCCTTTCCAGGATGTCTATTCTTGGAACCTTGTGTTGAAATTTGAAGAGTTGAAATTGAAAGAGTCTGATACTGAACATTTTCTGGATACACCGACTTCAGTAAAAGTCTTTGGGTGAAGCTAAAATAGTTTAATTGAACAGCATGTCTG
Organism: Centroberyx affinis; assembly: GCF_046629955.1. NCBI lineage: Eukaryota > Metazoa > Chordata > Actinopteri > Beryciformes > Berycidae > Centroberyx > Centroberyx affinis. Next base: position 145,544 of record NW_027282725.1, read on the forward strand.
ACTTTCTCGCTCTTCTTTCTCCCCCGTTCCTCCCTCCCTCTCCCCTCTCTCCCTCCTCTCCCTCTCTCTCCCTCTCTCTCTCTCTCCCTCCCTCTCCCCTCTCTCCCCCCCCCCTCTCTCTCTCTCCCTCTCCCCTCTCTCCCTCCCACAGTGGGGTTGGGTGGCCATGGACCCATTCAGCCAGCTGATCCTCACCATCTCGGTGACCAGTTTCCTCTCCTTCCAGTGGCTCTTCCATAGAGTCAGCCCCTGGATGTCCATACGCGTCAGCACCGGCTTCCTCAGCCTCAGCAACAAGCAGAAAGTGGAGTGGAACTCAAGGTGACCCGACGTTAACTGATGATGATGATGATGATGATGATGGTGGTGATGATGGTGATGCCCTGTAGATCATCATCAGGAACTTTCATGTTATTTTTGTCATAGATTTGTGGGTGAATGTGCAAGAGAGAGAGGGAAAGAAAGGAGGAGGAAGGGAAAGAGGGGAGAGAGAGGGAGAGTTATGCCCCTTTTTCACACACATACACATACACCCACACACACACGACTCGGGACTACTATGGTATGCTGATCCAGGTCCATCCTGTGTAGGAGACAATTCACACTGCTAACACAATTAAAACTAGACATCCTTACATGATAACATTATGGTCCAGACACGGAGTGGCAGGGGTTAAGCACTGAACTTTCACATCAAGTAAAGCAGAGTGTGACCCGGCTCTCAACTCCTGATCTTGACCAGAGTCATTTTGCGGGGTCGATTTATTCGGGTCAGCCCTTTCACACTGACAGTCAACCTGCATATTTCCTGCGTCACTAGAGAGAGTGAGCAGGATGTCTGATGTGCATTTCTCATGTCGACCCTAAGGAGAATGATGCTCATTCAACAACCAAGCAATATACCATTTTCTGTCAATGTACAGCAGCTGTGACAGTTGAATGAGATTTCCTATGATCCTCTGTTACCATGCTCTTTCAGCGCTTACTTGGCTTGCCACTGCCCCAGGGTGCCAGCAGCATGATGGAGAATTTAATGGAATGGTGTTTTGTGTTCCACCAGCCATCTTATTTTGCCAGTTCACCAAACAACAAAACACTGTCATGTACTTTGCACCATAGACAAATACTGTGCATAAAAGTGTCGTAGTTACATCATAGTGTGTATCATTCCATACCACGGATGTAAAATGGACAGGCTGTCCCAGGCTGATAAATTGGGCTGTTGATAACACAACAACCAGATGTCATCTGTTTGTATTTTATCTATTGATTTGTTATGGGAACCCAGATTCTGGCTGGAACTGCTGGTTTGGAACAGAAGGGCAGTCTTTGTGTTTCTGCTTGTGTAAGTCCATGAGAGACAGAGACGTGCCCCCACAGTCTTTGAGCGCCATGTGAACAGTGAAAGCTATAGAGCGGCGACCGGGGAGGAGAGTTGATTAGGGATGTCCAGTATAGAGATGAGCTGTCGGAGGGATCTAGCCCGGACCCACTCACGTGAATCGCTCATTTTCATTTGCTCTCACATTCACTCATTACTCATGGGAGCATTTGTGAAATTGAAATGGTCACATGGTTTAGGAGCAAATACAAATGGAAATGAAAATTAGTGATTAATGGGGATGGATCCAGGCTGTGGGGGATCTCTGTATGGCCACAGGACTTCAGAGATTGTATTTAAACAGACTGCTAGTCTGACTAACAAACTGTCTGACTGCCAGTCTGACTTACTGAATGCCAAGTCCTGTTTGGCTGTCATTCTGTCTTACTGACTGACTGCCAAGAACTGTGTGACTGTCTTAACTGCTTGAATGACTGACTGGGACTGTCGGTCTTTCTGCCTGACCCTTCAGCAGTGTTTAATCTCTTAGTCTAATTGGTCTGAATCTGTGTGCAGTCCTGGCAGGCAATCAGCTGATTCACTGCAGGTACTAACAACTCAGCGCTCTGTATCTTTGATTGAAGAGGTGATGTTTATGCTCCATTAGGAAAAAAACAAAGGAGCTGCAAGGCACTCTTCACAAATAAAGACAAATGCACTTATTCCTTTATCTTTGTCATTCAACAGGATAAAACTGACATGTTTCGGCATCTGCCCTTGTCTGAGAGGAGTAGATCATCTCTGCTGTGTGTGTGTTTTGGTTTTCATTACAGGACGGTGTCAACGTTTCACGCACTGCTGGTTGGAATCTTTTGTCTCTACATCTTGTTCTTTGACGACGCCGTCAATGAAGACCCAGTCTGGTGAGAGCTCGGCTGTGAATCACATTTTATTTTTAACCTTTATTTTCCACATCTCGGCTGACTGTTGATGCCTGTTTTTTTTTCTGTCAGAAAAGGCCCATCACACACTCGCACATTATTGCCCACTCTGGGCATTTAAGTGCCTTAGCCAAGGTCATAATTTTGGAGGTGTTATGAGTTAAATTTCACAGTGATGTTAATCCCCTTTGCATCAAAGAAATGGGAAATCTAGTCCATGTTTGGTAGCGCTTTAATTATGCAAACTGCAAAACCTATAAAAAGCTTAATGTTGAATGAAGTATAATTTGATTTGAATTTGACCTTTGCGCCACAAGAATTGCTAGTTTAGTTAAAGCGGTAATTCTCAAATGAATTTGAAGACTATATCCTCACAGAATACTGGACCCTGATTGGCTGACAACAGCAGCTCCTCTAATTCAAGTGAGGTAAACCTGCTGAGTGGAGGCTTCCCAGTTAAAGTGCTGTAAACTGGCCTGATTGTAAGGATTTCAGTATTTGTTTAGGAAGGGGAGCCAATCAAGACCAAGTACAATTGTGATGCGTTTACTGGAGTTAATTTGAATTTTTTTTTTAAATGTAATCACGCAAACACAACCGAATTGTATGTGCTTTTATGTTAACAGGGGGGATCCCACACTGGTGAAGATCAATGTTGCCATCACAACAGGCTACCTCATATCTGGTGAGAGAAACCTAAAGTTTCCGTATACTGTTGTTGAGGTGAGACCAAAAGAAAATAAGTCATTTTAAGAGGTTTGATAGGAACAAGAAAACTGGAGGAGATAAAATTCAGTTTGAACCTAGACACAGAAGTGCTTACCCAAGAGAACCAGTGAGCGTGACGTCCTCAGGTCACTTTGTCTCTTTGTCAGACGAGCCTCGGAGGCAGCCAAGGCTGTTTCGATATTTTATATCAAACTTAGAACACATGACAATGATAAGATGTTTTTTAGCAACAAAATGTCAGCTTCAACCTTCAGCTCAATTTTAACTAACTGGAGTCACAGTGACACCAACTGAATAGGAACAGGCTTCCTATGCAGTGTGGAAACATGATTTAAACTATTGTTAGATTTGATTAAAAAGATAGGCCTAGAAATTCATCACCTTACTCTGTATTATTTAAGAGAGAGATGGTCTGTACCATGAAGTTTTATCAGTCTCTATTCATTTTATTGGGTGGTCAAACTCATTTACATGTCTGAGAATATTTTGATTGCACTGTCCACCTTTTACATGTTCTCTCTCTTTCTTTCTCTTTCCCCTGTTTTTTTTTTTTCCAGATCTGCTGCTAATATTTTACTATTGGAAGGCGATAGGCGACAAGTTTTTTGTAGTTCACCATCTGGCAGCGTTGTATGCTTACTACTATGTACTGGTGAGTTCCCTATTGTCCAATAGCAGAACGTGCAGGCAAGATGGGAAAGAGACAACCAAGGGTGAACAGCTGTGTCCTGTGAAGCTGGGTGTTTAAACTGGTTTATCGGCCGCTGAGGTGTCCATCATGTCCCCAACTACCCACTGTTGTATCTCAATGATGAAAAGGCTCATAGGTGTACTCTATATGCCCAGAGAGAGGTCATAATAATCTGTATCTGCGCTCCTTATATACCTTCAATTACACCATTACACTGGGTATTTGCAGAGAGGACAGGGCTGAGAAGGAAAGCTTATAGATGTCTAAAATCCATACATTATATACATTACATCCATCATGGGGTTAGATTTTTGCCATGGTTTTTGAGAGATTTGTTACAGTAGGATTTATTGTTTGCCTGCCGGAATTGGAGATTTTTTAAGCATATATGAAGAGGTTTGCTGTTTGTTTGGTTGTTGTGTTATCTAGCTTGCCTGGAAATAACTGGTTGTTTGGAAAAAAATAAAAGTTGAAACTTAGTGTTATTTGGATTGCTGGTGCAGTATTGATAATGATTCTCAGCAGAGGTAGTGTGATTTGGTTTGACAATTCATTCAGTTCTAACCATCTTACCAAACAACATGTCTTGTTTTCCGGGACAGTGGTAATGACCCTAGTTCATGCCGGTTGTCAGATAGTCACCTTAACACACTTTCCCTGTAAACATGATACCTCTTTCACACACTTTACTTTAAAAATGTCATCAAGAGCAGACACATCAACATGGCAGATGGCATGATGCTCCAGGCCTGAACTTTCACACTGAGCAGAGCAGAGTTTTACCCAGCTCCTAGCACTGATCAGGGTTGTTATGTGGGGTCGACTTACCCGGGTGAACCCTTTCACTCTGACGGTCGACCCTCCTTATTTCCCAGGTCAGTAGTCTGGTGTGAAAGGGGTATGACTCACATTAGTATAAGGCCAGAATCAAGGGCTAACATACAAGCTGTTATCCTACCAGCTATGGGTATTAACATGTAGCGTGCGCCTGACACTAATTTCTCAAGTCATCTAATTTGCCAGTACTCATTAGCACATTGGTCACTGCTGAACTGTCAGCACACAGTTGGCTCTCATCTAGATATGGAAATAGAAGTATATGCCCAGCATTAAGGGGCAGTGCTGTTCACTCTTGGTTCCAAGCATCTGTAACCCTCTAGGTCGCCAGGTTCTGTGGCAGAATTATGGAAATGAATGACTATGGTATTTTTTGCATGGAATGCTCAATGATGGTAATGGCCGATGCCCCCCCCCCCCCCCCCCCTTTCACCCTGCCCTTACAATTTCTGTGCTTTTTGTTTGTTTTACTGACCCCCCTCCTCCCCCCCCCTCCCTTCAGTGTTGTGTGAATCTGAACTAAGCTGAACTTTTCTGAGCTTAGCTGAGCTGAATGCTGAGCTGTAACCACTGTGTGCATGCTTACATTTCTGAAAAGCTCTGGAGTTGTTATGGAGAGGAGGAGTCAATCTCTCTTGTTACTGTGCATGCCAACAAACAACTTTTAACCTTCCTAATTACCTACCTGTCTATCTACCTTCCACCTATCTGTTGTGCCAGAGCCTAGTTCTGCCTCCTCTCTCTCTTTCTTACACTCTTCCTGTGGCTCCTTCCTGCGTGAATACAGTTTGGGCCATGGGCGCAGACAGAGCCATTCAAATACTGTCATCCACATGATCCCAAGATGCTAAAGTTCATTACCAAATAGACAGGCCCTCTGTCTAATGCCGTATTGAGTGTATTACCTCAAGACAAATATAGAATGTCTCTTATTACTTTTCTTAAAAGCCAGGCTCCTCCTCTGTAACCATTTTATTTTAGTTGGGCCTACTTGTGGGGAATTAACTTTGTTCCTCTGCTATAAATGCTTGAGAATATATGTCTCTATTTTGTATGTAGAAAAACACAAAGAGGCATACAGTGTGCTTTGCTTAACTCTCCATTTGAGCTCCAACATACTTCCTAAACTATTCTTGGATAAAATAAAAATATGCATTACGCTCCACAGCTCTTTGGTACATCAAGAATTATACTTTTTATCAAACATTGCCATTGGCAAATTAATAACAATCTGTGGGTAAAAAGCAGCAAAGCACTGTGGATGTTTGTTCAGAACCACATGCTTAGTGTACTTTAATTGCTGTGGTGCAGTCCAGATTCACATCTCTCCCTGTCTTACCACTGCCTTCTCTCCAGTCACTGGCTGGATTTGCATAATTTTTTCCTCCCTAATGTGACACGCATCATTTTTGCATCTTTTTTGTCTGTCTTCATTGCAGTGTTAACGAGGAAAATCACATTCCATATGCTTTTTTTTCTTCTGTGTTTACACAGTAATAGTAAGATCAATTCCGTGTCACATAGGTGGAATAAAAATATGATTTGAACTAACAGTGTAAATCCAACCTTTCAATTGGAGAAACAAAGCAAGCGCCTGTATCTAAAATCATGAGATAAATGAGATGAAGTAGGCCATACTGTTACTGGACACTCATGACTGTTTCTTCAGACCAGGCCTGAAATACATGTGGGATAACAGAATTAATGTTCCACATTAGTCACATGCCATAGAGAAACTATCTGACTAGCCATGTTGCCCATTTGTAGTAAAAGCAACTAAATTGGCCAACTTTCTGAATGATGATTTAGTACCGCTTAAAGATGTTTTTTTCATTTGATTTGGTTTTGTACCCAGTTAATTTGTTGTATTTTGTCAAAGTCTTATTAGTTAATGTGTTGAGCATGTTTATGTTGAAGTGTTCATGGTCGATTAGGCAACAATTTTTGAATATTATGAGGATGTGGGAAGATCTTTCGGCATACAGCAAGAGTCAGGCCTAGTTAAACTTAATCTCAAAGTTTTTTTGTTTTTTTTTAACATCAGTTTTAATTTGTGAGCCTGTTGGCATGTTTTAGGTGTATTGTAGTTTAGGTCAGTACAGTCAGTAGTGTCTTGGTCAATTAGTCTTCAAGTCATTTTATGAAAGGTGTTTTATGTCAGCATAATACATTTTTATAGCTATTTCATTTTAACAATCAAATATAGGTTAATCCAAGGGACGGAGATGTAATATTTGACTGCTGTGTGAATATTGGATGCATGCTCTACTCTCAGTGTTGTCAGTGTTGCTTCTTATTTGCTTCCAACTGCGGTGGCATCTTTATTTTCTTCTAATATATCTGTCTGTCTGTCTCTGTGTCCTCCGCTAATATGACTTTAACATAAATTGTCCCTCTTCAAACCCTTCATGCAAAAATTACCAAAATCAACTCAGGTTGTATCATCCCCGTTCATGCAAAAACTACCAAAAGGGTTGTGTGTCATTTAGAAAACCAGAGCAGGTCTTGATCTAGATGGGGACTCCCTTCATTCCTGTCTTGTCTGCTGTTATTGCTGTTGCGCTGCACTGAGCAGATATGATGCCCAGTCACAGTATGGACTTACCAGTTCCTAGAGGTACTAGCATGCTCATGCTAGGTGGAACGTTCATATCATATGGTATATAAACTCCAACCCAGATGTACCCTGTCTGTATCACCTAGTAAGTATGTTTCACTGACCAGCTTTTGTTTCAGCCCTGAAGGTAAGTCTCCTTTTAGTTTGTGTGTGTGTGTGTGTGTGTGTGTGTGTGTGTGTGTGATGTTCCACTGTCAGTTGATTCTGGCAAGGTAGGCCAGGTCATCACAGTGGTCATGGCTGTTTAGAGCAAGGCTGGGTTTCCTGAAAGCATCTTGGTGTTGAAATCATCTTCATTCTGTCAAACAAGGGATCCCAACCTTTTCACCACAGTTGACACCTCAATGAGGCCTGAAAATCCCTATGAACACACCATTGGAAAAAACACAAAGTTTGATTTTGATCTCATGTTCATATGGGGTCATGTTGACTTTGAAGATGATCTCATAACTAAGAAACTGTGGAAACCAGGCCCTGGTCTGCTAAGCGATGACATGTATGGAAGTTGAACTTAATGCTTTCTACTCTGCATGGCTATTAATTGCTCCTTCAACTAGTGGCTGGCTGGTTGTGTGTGTATCCAAGGCTGTGCTATGTTGATATTTGCTCAGTATCTTTTGTTAGGTGTCAGAGATGTATTGTCTTGGTGTATGTTCTTACTGTGTTGTTGCTGTCTTGATGAGAATACACTTCACTTTTACTATATAAAACTGTGAGTTAGTAATAGAGTTCCTTTCTAGTACATCGTTAGTGAGTAGTTCCTCTTTAATGCAGAAATGTTTCAATTTATATGGGTATTTTGCCGTTTTTGGAGTTTCTTTAGGGCAGATGGTTAATTAATCAACCACAAAATTTGCCATCCATCACTAATTTTGTTCCAAGAAAGCCTCTTAAGTAAAACTGTGGCTATTTTTTTTAACCCACTTTTAAATTTTGTGCGTAGCAACTTAATGGAAATAAATGGAAATAAATAATAGTAATCTGAAGATCTAATGCTAGATCTAGTTCACCAATTCCTTTTGTGCTCTTTTCATAAAGTCAGTTGAATTTCTTGATGTCCGTGCTCAGTAAATGACATGCGAATGGATCATTAGAAATTAATTGAGAGGGCGCAGTCTAAATTTGGCCTGTGAAACTTGAAGGAATAATTCTGTGCCCTGAAGGAGAAGCCTCTTTTGTTAGACCTGCAAAGGAGCAGGCCTATATTCGGCGAGGGCTTCATCTAATTTTAGACTTGATTTCCCCCCCCCCACCCCAAAAGTCTCCTTAATCTTCTGAACTGCATGATAAAATATGAACCATCATAAGGTTATGTCCTCAGAAGCACTGGGATTACGGGCAAATCTCCCACTACCTGTGATGATTTTCACATTTCGTACATGGGCTGATGTTTGAAACTAACTCTGCTGTTGTTCTTCCTGAGACACTGATTTGTATTTGTGTCCATGTTCCTCCGCGGGTCAGAGATGGCTTCATGCTCATCATACCCACTCCCGACCCAAGTGACTCAGTGTCTTGTTTTTGTCCCTTTCCTGTTTCGTTGTCTTCCTGTTCTCACCTTGTTCTTCCAGGGCCAAGGAATGTTGCCTTATTTTGCTAACTTCCGTCTGCTTGCCGAGTTTTCCACTCCATGTGTGAACCAGCGGTACGTACCTCGATACCACGACCCGGGCATCAGGTCCTCGTAGTCAGGGTTGGGGTCAATTGATGTTTTGCTTATTTAGCCAGCCATGTTGTCTTCTTTTTTTGTATGTTTCCTTTACACTTTAAATTCAAGTAGGTAATCTACAGTTTAGAAGACCAAATCTTATGAGAGCAAAGGTTTGATGATAATAGGTTGCATGTTTTAAAAGACTTGAGTCACTGTTACATCTATGGCCAAAAAGCATAAGCGTCCTTTTTACATAGCGTCCCCTACAGTGTAATGTAATGCCTTTTTTTCTTTGACAGTCATTCATATTGTGTGGCCTCAAGACAGTAATGATTATTACAGTGGTGCTTTGCAAAACAGATTATTGCAGCACATGCTCAGTGGTTTCTGTGTTTATGAGAAGAAATTCACAACTCTTAGATGTGACTCAAAGCCAGCTAAAGAGCAAATAGATGACTGGAGTATTTGCCCTTAATCTGTGTCACACAAGTGGAGGAAAAGATTTGAGCAGGCAACGAGTCAATCATGAGTCACTGTCGCTATGTGTTTCAGCTGGTTCTACAAGATGATTTGAGGTTTAAACTGGTTTATCTGAATTCAAGTTTGTCATTCTTAAAATAGTTTAGAAAATAGTCATCTAGCCAAGGCTCCAAAGCAAATTGGCAGTGAGTTTTTGTCCCATTCACTTACATTAGAAAATCTTAGTCACTGCAAGGACGTGTCAATATATATTTATTGCATGCTGCATCAAACAACTATGTGTCAGTGCAACTCTGCCTAGTTTACCATAAATTAATTTGCTATCACAAACAAAGGGAAACTATGTCCTGATGTGTGTCAGCTGGTTTTTGTGAAGTCATTCCAGGTTGTCTAACACTCATTTTGTTACCGTCTTTCCGTCCTGCTCTGCACTGTTGTCTTGACTCTGTGTTGTGTTTCAGCTGGTTCTTTGAGGTACTAGGTTACCCCAAGTCCTCCCGACCCAACATGGCTAACGGCGTTGCCATGGCGGCGGTCTTTTTCCTGGTTCGCATCGCCGTCATGCCGGTCTACTACAGCCGCATGTACGCTGTCTACGGCACCGAGGCCTTCTACCTGGTGCCCTGGGGTGGCCGTGTAGCCTGGATCTGCTCCAGTATCTGCTTGGATATCATGAACGTTATGTGGATGCACAAGATAGCCCGCGGCTGCTACAAGGTGCTGCGCTCGGGACGGCGGAGCAAAGCAGATACACCTCAGGAGAACGGGAAGACAGATTAAGAGAGCCAGGGTGTCGGTGGTGAAGAAACACCTCAATAGAGCCAAGGAGACGTCACTCTCAGTGCACCAGTCGGCACCGACTTGGACCCTTACCTGCCAGGCCGCTTCGGTGGCAGCAAAACTTGGGAAGTACTATGTTAAAGGACTGAGGATAATGAGGGAAAATGTTTGTTTTTTTTCTGAAAAGCAGGAGCAGTGCACTGAGATGTGACCTGATGGACCATTAAACCGGCCATCTCTAAGCCATGAAATGGCCTCTTAGCAATACTCTGTGTGCATGGCCAATTGTTTTTGTTCTCTTTAACAATGTACCTCTCGAAATAAGAGGTCGGTCTGGGACAATGGACTGTTATCCCAAACACAAATTGTCAAAAAAGTTTACTGTTCTTTATCATACGTAACACAATATATTGTTCCTGGGAGAACTTTATGGACCTCTCGCTTTAATTAAGTTTTCTTTTCGTATTATTACTGCTGCCTGAGTCCCAGAGTTTAAATGATGAAACACAAGTTCAAGCTGATGACATAGCAAAGATTTGAGGGGACCTCAAAGGTACTTGGTGATTCTTCAGTAATGGTCAGTGCCATAAAATTCTTGTCAAATGCCCTTTTGAGGGAGAAGGCTCCAGCACCCCATTTTCCTCAGTAAATCATGAGCTAATTGCCAGGGACTGGACTGAGACGGGATTGGATTACATCAAGCGCAATCACAGAGAGGAATAAGCATGACTGAAATAAACCAGTTCATTGCCCACCTACTGTCAGTCACTAAAGAGGTTCTTCCACACAGCCGATCTTGAAGGTGTTTGTTGAAATTAACAATATGTGTCCCGGTCTCCATTGCGTTAAATGGTAAACTTGAAAGATGCAGGGCATTGGCACACTGTATGTATAGTTTATTTTCCTTTTGTCTTGCTGGGGTCCAGGCAAATGAGTTTTTAAGAATTCACACGATTAAAGATATGTGTTTTTAATCAACAGGAGACTGATGTGCAATTGCCTGGCATACTGTACCTTAGGATGCTGAGGCTGAGCCAGCGGTCTGCCCATCTGTTAGAGGGAATGTTGAAAGGGAAACTGAATGTCAACGCTGCTGTACACTGAGAAAAGTAATGCAAGGATAAGCACTCGTCCAACTAAAATAAATGCTGAGGCAACAGTTTACATCAGTTTTGTAACGTCACATGATGTAACGTGTATACAACCTGAGATTTCGCCCAATGACTGTACAAGTCACAAAATATCACATTGCATACACAAAGATATATTGTTGACTTGCTGTTTTAGCGGGAGATGGCATTATGTTTTTCTGTTCTGGGGTGAAACCGAGCTTGAGTGCTGACTCTGAGTCAGCATCATAGACCCAAATTGTACCCATTTGTGGGAAAACAAAAGCAAAAAATTGAACCCAGATTTGTGATAAAGGGCGACTGCTTCACATCCTACATCTGCGCCAAGAGATTACAGTGGGAGGTGTTAGCAGGATTCTGACATTCTTCTATTCATTATCTATTATTAGGCCTGATGCAGATAATGTATTAACTTGAGGTTTATGTCATATACATATATACTATATATGATGTCTTTTTTGTCTTTTTTGGGGCACACACTGTTAATTTTACTCCTGTATGACATTTGCCAACAAGCTGCATGCTGCTATTTTCTTCAGACATTTGTGTTTTCTATGAAGGGATTTGAAATTTTTGCCAGCAAATTGATTTCAGTACATGCTAGGAATCTATTTGATATTGAACTTTTTCTCAAAACATTTAACCGTGTTTCAGATGGTAAAAGACATGTTTTGTAGCAGTTTGATGCAAAGAGCCTCTGCATCATGTGTAATATACTACCACCACTCTGCTTGTGTACGTTGTTATTCATTCATCAGATGGATTTATTATGCACGACTTGGGAACTCTATGTGGGTTTCAGTGGATATAAATATGTGGAAAAGGTTGCAAGCAAAGTCAGTTTTTTTTATGCATCAATCTGTCTAAGCAGTTTTAGTGTTGAACAACACAGAATACACTGAGCATAGGAACAATTCAGTTCAAAAGTTTTTAACAAAATCAAAGTAAAACTTTCATAACTTGTTTCATAAACATGTACTTGAATCAGTGTAGTTTTATCTTTATACTATACATCAAAAGATTCTTTCAGATGGTTTGTGAGACAGAAACAGGGAACTCCAGTCTTTAAGGTAGGCCTTGCCATGTTAAGCATTTCTTTTTGTGCTTTGTTGCCTTTTTAAAACGAGTTTTGATTGCACAGTAAATATTTTTGCTACATCTAACTCCTCACAATACTGAAAAAATGTGCCGTTTTCAATGTGCTTTTTGTTGTGTGTTTTCCATTTCTGATGCCTGTTTAATGTGATTGTGAGGCCTTTGTAATAGACCAGATTCAAAAGGACGACAATTACAAAAACCAAGATGCTTGTTCAGGAGGGGAGTTTGAGTTTAACTTTGTGTTTTGTTAGGGTTATAGTTTTGCTAAGGTTAATGTGGCTAACACTTGTGCCAGTACGTAGGCTATTATTGCTCAGTGGTGTGGAAATGTCAACATGGTGTCATCATGGGATGACACCCTGTCCTAATGCGTTTCTGTGTCAAGTCCATGAGCATTTTCACACAAGAGTGCCAACCTGCAACCGATCAATTCAGATCAATTCTGTTCACATTACAGTTTCCACATGCTGTGGCTAACTAAACAGGCACAGCATGACTAGGCTCAGTTCAGTTTGGCTTGGTACAACAAGTGTGAAAGACTCCTTTCAGTTATGCTCACTAATTACAATGTGTTTGGAACAGGATGGACGTGGCAACTGATTATGGGTGGATGCCATCTGCAATGGATATCACTACAGACCTGTATCTTAGATAAAAGAGTCAGGGTATAATGCCAGTGGATGTGATGTCTGTCAGTGTTTCATAGAAACCAAAAGCAAATCATTAAAGTTTCAGGACAGTAGGACTCTTCTGGTAGAAACAGAAGTGGCTCTGTATGCAAGGTTATGCATGGAATATGGTCGTCTTCATGCACCCTCTATAACTGCATGTGGTATTGCATGGGGATTGCACTGTAAACAAAATAGCATATACATTTGCAAGATGTATTTTGTTCATTGTTTTGTTTTCTTTTTCTGGGTACATGTACATAATGTTTACTTAAACGTATTCTTGTACTGTGCCACCTAATGTAATCCACAGATGATGACAATGAGATGGTGAGAACATGATAAAGCAGAGATATTTAGTATAATACCCAGCACATAAATATCCGGTAAGGGAATACTTGAATACTAATCAGCACAGTTTATAACAATCTGGGCAGTGCAAATAAACATTACTCTTATGTGCATCTTGCATTATATGCATACCATTGTCTTTAATTTATTAATCCAAGAAAACTACACATAATACAAAGTAGGTGCCATGGTTATAGAACTTGGTGCAATTACTAGCCAGTCAATGCTTTGATATAGTTTCTGCTCTGAATGTTTTATGGCAGAGAGGTTTAAGCAGGGGGAGTGTTTGGTCTGTATACCCTGCCATTCTATGAATGTATTGGAGAAGAGAAAATATTGGTCATTTACATTTTCATTTATCCTTTACAATAAATGCCAAATTAACTGAGGTGTATCATCATTTTGAAGATGTCATTTTTTTAATACACTTGGGTATCGGATGAAGTGAGCCCATGCTGTATTAGATGTGGAATCCAGTATCCTACCAAGAGCATGATCAAAATCGCTTTCGCATCAAGGGACACGTCAACATAAGAGCCTCACTGCTCTTATGAACCATATTTGAAAGTACTAAATGAGGTCACTTTTGTTTGTCTTAATTTTACTCACATGATACCATTTGCCTCAATAAAGCAATATGCAGAATATTTTCAATGTCAATAAATATTTAGAGTGAAATTTGCTTTGGTAATTTTTGTGCTGACTTTTGTCTCTGGCATTTGTTGAAGTCCATAGTTTGATATATTAATGTCCTAATTTAAGGCCTGTACAACACTGGAAATATCTGTCTCCATATGTTTGCATTAAAAAAAACTCTTACCAGTTTATAGTGTGTGCTACTGACACTGGAGACAACCAAAAATTTAAAATTTGACATGGCTAACTAACATTATAGCTAATAAACAATTAAAAAAAAAATAGCTGACAAAACACTGATGTTTAGATTTCGCTATCAATGATCCATATATTCTGTTTTCACAAATTCTACATATTATTCTAAATCCTTCACTCAAAAATGCCCTATAAAGTGCAGTTTTGAGATTTATCCCTAAAAGGTTTGTTACCAAGGACATGGCAAAGAATGATACATTTTTGAGTGGACAGGATCAATGCTGCCCCCTGCTGGGAAAACAAGTCTACATCATATCTGAATTCCAATTAGCCACTCTCATTCGCCACCACCTTTTATTCAAACTTTTAATTTTACTATTTTGCTGTAATAGCATTTTAGTTAGTGACAGTGTTTGCAGTATTCCACACATCAGCTGGCCTGCTGTCGTCACTCTGTGCTGCACGTTTGATCAGAGAAAACATTGTTAGAAGTGAGCAGCCTTTTGTTTTTACCTTGATCCTGTTGGTTCCAAATGAAAGTGAAAAAGATTTAAGGCAATCAAAATTTAGGTCTTGGCTAATAGTTACAAATACGCTGGTGTAGATAAAACTGAGGGGGCAAAGATGAGGGATGGATCTATAAAAGACCCTACATGACAATGTGCAGCAAGCTGGACTACCAGCTGTGGCCCTTGAAGGAAAAAGGAGCAGATAGTATTGTTGCGTTCAGTCACAAATGGACTTGACTCAAGAAAGTCTGTTTAAGTACAATGAATTTTAGCATACTAATTAGTACAAGCATTTGCAATTAATATATTTAAGAACACTCTTAAATTCCTACTTATTATTGCACTTATATGCACTTTTTGGGGCATAAATGTTTGTACTGTTGAAGCTAGCAATGCCATTCAACCGTTCAAATGTATTCCAATAAAACACTACTGCTGCTGCTGCTGCTACTACTTCTACCACTACTGCCACTACTACTATACTACTACAGTTTTAAATGTATTCTGCTTGAAACATTACTACTACTACTTCTTCTGATACTTTTCAAGATGTTTCTGCTATGTCACCATTACAGTCTTTAAAACTCTTTCTCTTAAATTCTACTTTTTAACCATAATCTTTTCTGGTTAATATACCAAAGTTGTTAGGTTCTGTAATCCCAGCACTATAGCTAAATTTGGGGCATCACACGTTGGACTTGATATGTATTATTTCACTTGCAAGCTTGCTACAAAAGACACTTCAAATAAAGTTATTCTCAAACACCATAACTGGATGTAATTAACTTGATAATTTAATGACAGTGTTTCATTTTAGCTCAATATATTTTGAGTACATCTATTACAGCACTGAATAACATGTATGTAGTTTTTGTCATAATTAATCAATTTTATTCACAACAACAAGAACAACATGTTGTCCTAATTAAATTACGGCCAATGTATGAAACTCCATGTGATGCTTCATGTCCATAACAGACAGTGTCTTAAATGAGCCACCAGAGAACCTTGTCCTGCATTCAAACTGAGCCTTTTTTTATTTATTTTTTTTACTTGCTTGGAGTACCTGATGGGAGAGCTTTACTGCATCAGAAGCATTGAGATTCACTGTCAGATTAGTTAGCAATCACAGAAAAATATATCAAATCCACATTCAAATGCTTTCTTGGGATAATGTTCTTATCCCCTGAAGGAGAGATTCATCATCTTGCTTGCCTGTCTCCACAGGCTGGTCAAGGTGCAGGATCGTTATCAGGGCAGATGCTTCCTACCTTGAGGGACTGAACCGGTTGAACGACACACACCTCTTTATCTGTGACTAACTGTGACACACGCTGTTAAAATGCATTGGACTTGATCCACACATTTCCACAAGACAGTATTTTCAGTGTTTGACACATTTTTGTCATTTATCTTAGCTCAAGCTATTTCATTCTAGTGTTTACCAGTGTTACATGTTACCAAACCTTTTACATGCTTAAATATAGCTAAACCCATGTTTACCTGTCACGTAGCGTCAGCCCTTATATCCACTGTTTGCCAGTCATGGAGCGCTCCAATAGGTGGTGCTATGCTGCAATTACTGATTTTAATATTAGTCTTTTTATTTGTATTAGGTTTGATCTCCACAAGGAAACTGGGTCGTCAAGCAGCAAAGAATAGGATATAGATACGAAATGACAAATAGAGGTAGACAAATAGCCTAATCACACCAACTGAACATATTGAAAATAACGTATTGGTACAACCCATTATTAATTAATGAAGTATAATATTAACAAACAAAGAAACATATAACAAACATGTAACACAGTATAACACTTAAAGTATTACATTAAGTCTAGCCTGGGCCTGTAAGTCAATGTAAGTGTAAATGCCCACATCCTGCCCAACATTAGCATATGTTAGGATGATGTGTTAGGGCAGTGGTTCTCAAAGTGGGTCCGGGGACCACCAGGGGTCCTTGAGGGGGTTCCAGAGGCTCCCCAGCAAACTGATGAATTGTTAAACTTCAGCATTATTTAATTTACAAGAAGTTAACACAGTTAGAGAATGTAGAAGAATGACTGTTCTGATCATAGTTTCGCTGTTATCTCTCTACCTACAATACAGACAGTCATGGAGTTCTGGACAAAATCATATCTGACAATAAAAATAGATTTGGGTCCGAGAGACAAAATCTCATCAAATGGGGGTCTGTGGCTCTAATGTGGACTGAATTTGGGGTCCTTGATATGAAAAAGGTTGAGAATCACTGTGTTAGGGTGTCAAAATGCTTTCTGCTTCAATGAGAAGATCTGAATGAATATTAACATGAAGAGCAACTATGGCGCCATTAAAGGCTCACTTACACTCCACTGTCTGCCATTATGTTGAAAAGTGATAAATTCCGTTTTGTTGTCCATAGTGTCATGTCCTTCTTAACCAGGCTGCAAACCGGTAAACAGTCTGTGACCGGCCGCTGGTCAACTCAGTCAACTACTTATGTCAGCAGCTGGTGATTCTAGGAAAGAAATGGGCTTGTTGTCATAAAAGAATAAAGATATTTTCCCTCAGATGTGATATGGATTTGGACTTTAAGGCATAGATTTGGAGTATTATTACTTTGACTGCACCATCAGACAAGTCTTCCCCTACTGACATAATTCTCCAGGCTACTATTGGTGCTATAATACTGTACTGTAATCTAGAACAACAGCACAATATGGAACGATTCCAAATTAAACACTTTATTGATCCCGATAGGTCATGTGAAGTGAGATTAAGTTTATTTATATAGCTCTTAATTACAAAAGCATGTCTCGAAGGACTGTTCAGGGAACGAGCCTACCTAGACCTAGTTAATCAACAATCAATCACAAAACAAAATTATGCAATACATAATGCAACTGCATTCAATTCAATTTCAACCCAATACAGAGGGTTTTAAAAACACACACTGACACAGACCATGAAGCCCAATATACAAGACAAAACAGCAACAATATAAAAAAGATAAATACCTGACATTCAAATGATAAAACTACAGAGAGAATCCAACTAATTGAACACTATGCAAATAAAATGCTGATAGTAAAGTGCAAAAGTGCAATTAGAAACCACATAATTCCAGTGACTTATTTCATGTGCAAATGAAGCACATTGCTGATTAAATAAATGAGTCTGGTCCTTTTTGCTGCTACCTTTTGCTACGGCTGAGTGAGAGCCGGGACAAAACAATGCAATGGACAATAACATGAGATGTATGCAAAAGATATATGCAGAAAGCAGATAAGACAAAGAGAAACAGAGGTAAATTCTCATTTCTCTTGCTCTGCTTGAGGTCAGAGGTCAGGGCCAAACCCTGGAGCCGGAAGGGATTCAGTGGCTGCGTGCCGTTTGTCTTTACGCCAGCTGGTTTCCTCTCTTCCTTCACTACCGCTCGTTTCCCACCGGGAGGTAACACTGAGGCGAGGAAAGGAAGGGAGCAAAGTCAGTGAGAGAAGGAGGAGAAGGGAACTATCGTCACTAAAGTACGTCTGTGTGAATTAAAGATGAAGTTGACCCTGTCACGAACTTCCAATAGGTCCCCAATTTGCAGAACGGTCCATCTGTTGTCTGGTTTCCAGAAAATGTCAGATTATCACCTATCAGAGAACATAGTCTTGTTGGCAGTCCCTTAACAAATAAATATGCTGATAACAATGAAACAAACATGTCTGCCGGTCAGAATCCAGCATTGCAACTATAGTAGGAGTTTAATCCTCCGATTCATGTAAGAGATAGTACTTTACTTACACATTTGCTTGAAAAACAAACACTATATTTGAAAATAAAGCCATGGAAAGTGAGTACTAACATAATACTAAAGGACCTTAGTCACACTTTCTGTTCTTTCCGCTCACTACCAAGCGATCGCTCAAAAATAAGCCCAAGCCTTTTCTATCTGGACTGAAATGAGGCAAATGGAGACATGTTTGCTGTAGGCTGTGCCATGTGTAAAACACTCCGGGACTAGAGGAGAGAGGATGTTTCTTATTTTATTGAAATGAAATCTTGCAGGGTGAAGTGCCTCAGTTCAGCTGAGCAGTGTCAGAGTAACACTCACAAATCTTTTCATGTCAAAGATCCCCAAATTGATTTTTATGTTGTCTGAAGGAACCCCGTTCTGAGAAGATCTTAGTTAGTGGTCATAATGTGCATTCACAGATATCAAGAAACTAATCATTAGATACTGGTTCATTAACATGGTATCTAATAGTCTGTTGTAATTTGTCATTTGATTCAGTCATTCAGGAACTCCCTGTTAACTATTCGTTAACTAGCAGTTCGTTCCTGATTTGTTCCTTACTCGTTCCTTGGTAACTACGCACGTTTTTGTGTACCTTATTGTAAAGTGTTACCAGCTGGCCATGTGGAAAGGTAATAGGGCAATTAGTATGTCAAGGTGAAGACATCCATTACACATTGAAGGATTTTCTAAAGAAATGCTTTTCTGAGAGAGAAGGTGCGAACAGTGGAACAGCTGGTCCTTCCAAGAAATATTATGCCACAGAAAAGTAATGACGAGATAAAAAAAAAAAAAACAACATAAAGTAGATAAGGTCGCTATAAATGCACCAGTGAGTGATGTTAGGCCTTACAGCTTAGTCATACTAAAGGAAATTGAGTGCATACAAGGTCTCTGTAGTGACCTTATATGAACTTATCAATTTATATGCAGTGATAGTGACTTCGTAGGGGTTCAGTTGGACATATCTCAAAATATATATATATCTTTTTATAGGCCAAGGCTTTAAAATGAGCGTCAGTCTAGTGACCGACCGAAATCAAAAACCACACGTGGCAGCCTATAAAGGTCGGTTCTAGATTGCGGTTTACACGTTTTTAATAAAACATCAATCCAACAATAAGAGGTAAGAATTATTGAGTGCAGCTATCTTCCAACATAGGGACAAAATGTGAGAAAGATCACGACTGAAACCTCAATTTGGTTTTCAATTTAAAAAAGCTGCGTTTTTGTTTTTCTTAAAATCTTAGTTAGGTTATTATCTAATCTAAGTTATTAGGAATCACCTTAAAATGCATTACACAAAGAAAACTTGGTTAATGTTTTCCATGGAACAAATTAAATTAGTATGATGGTCGTGAGGATTTCAATGCCATCCACAGAGACGATGGTAATCGCGGGCCAGAGAGATAAGATAATGCGTATTGACCAACCCCCCTCTTTCTCTGAAAGACAATTACATAAAGGGGAGTGGTTTGCCCGCAGTATATATGCAGACAGCTCCGGGGGTTCTTCACAGCTGCAGACATGGCCCCTGACTTCGCCAAGAACACTGACGAGAGACCCGAGCCTTACAAGGCAGAAGTCCAAGGTAAGTCCAGTAGTCTATCTTTATTATAGGGTCAGAAAAATTTTGTGACTTCTGCAACTGCATATCTCTAAGAGGGAAACACTTCTTCAGCAGTGAGGAGAAAAAGATGGGTATTTTATTTTGTTCTTTTATTCTTTTTTTAATACTGTTTTTGTTTGTGTGCTGTAGGGAACCTTCCCAGCTGGCTGCAAGGCACGCTGCTGCGCAATGGCCCCGGCATATTCACTGTGGGGGAAACCACCTACAACCACTGGTTTGATGGGATGGCCATCATGCACAGCTTCACCTTCAAAGATGGTTAGTGTGCATGGTCCTAAATCTCAGATTAGCACTTTAGATTGTTCTGTGGTTTTAGCAGCTATAAAACGCTCTACTACTTATTCTGAGTTGCTTGTAATTTTGCTGATCTAGGAAGTTAAGATTATTCTACTGTTGAACTCGACAGTCTAAATGCCCGACATGTAAAGTGTTATTGTAGATTAATGAGCCCATTCTGTTGCAGGTGAAGTGACCTACAGGAGCAGATACCTGAGAGGTGACACCTATCAAGCTAACATGGCTGCTAAAAGAATAGTTGTGTCTGAAATGGGGACAATGGCCTATCCGGACCCAAGCAAGAACTTCATTGTCAAGTAACTTTATTCTTAACTTTACCCAGAATTGACTGATTTACCCAGAATTAACAAAACCTCATCATACTTCATGTTGTTTTTATCACCAATCATAGCACTATAACATTTCTATCATGTTCCTATACACACTTATAGTTTTGCTGTGATATTTGTATTGTATTCATCCACAATTTATTACCATTGTTGTTTTTTGTAAGGGTGCAAACTTTCATTTCAAAACCTCCTGTGATCTCCAAAACATGTATCGCATGTTGCTGTTTTGTTTATGGATTTATCATTGAAATGCAAGTAACCCAGAAATATCTATAGAACCTACAGTATGAGGATAAACAGTTTTTTGTGTTGGATAATATTTCCGATCTACATCATTTAACAAAATTTCTCCTCAATTTTCAGGGCAATTACCTTTCTTAACCACACAGTGCCTGACTTCACTGACAACGGTGCAAGCAACTTCATCAAATATGGGAACGACTATTATGCCACTTCTGAAACAAACTACATCCGCAAGATTGATCCTGTGACTCTGGAAACTCAGGAGAAGGTAATATCTTCTGATCTCTCTCATCACCACACATCCAAATTAATTGTATATTTGTTTAGCGCTCATAAGTTTATGATCTGTTTTACCCAGGTGGATTACCTTAAGTACATTGCTGTGAACGTGGTGACGTCCCATCCGCACTATGACAAGGAGGGCAATGCCTTCAACATTGGGACTTCTATAGCAGAAAAGGGCAAGACTAAATACACGCTGTTCAAAGTGCCTGCTGTTTCTGAGACAGGTATGTGAACGACGCTGCCTGCTATCTGCTTTGTCCTGACTCCTCAGGGCATGCTCTCCGTATCAGCTGGACTACTTCATGTCAAAGTTAGAATACAGCAAGTTTATGCAAATGTAGATTAGAACAGGAGAAACCACTGGACAGAGTGAACTGTGTCTGCTGGTGTTGGTTCCTTCCTTGGACTTGCGTGCAATGCAGTACACACTCTTTATTTACTCAAAGAGTGACACATCTTGGGCACCCATGTTTTTTGCTAGGTGCAAATTTCAACATTTTGTAGTTATTTGCTACAAGTTGCTAATACAAATTTACATACAAATAATAACTCTAGGAAAAGTCATTTCACAATTAGTACAGCATCAAATCAAACTTAAAATGATATCTGTTACTGCTGGCTCTTCCGCTCAGCAAAATTCAGAAACTATCATCACTAAATCAACAATACTACTACAGTATAACAAAGTAATAAGTTCTCGTGTAGTTGCTTGTTTATAACAACAAGTTTTCAGTTGTGTCTTAAAGAAGATACAGAGTATCTAGGTATGACTTTCAGAGTCAAGACCTCATGAGTCAAACTGCATTTAGTATTATGTAATAGTATAATTTCATCATGGATCTCAGCTGCCCCCAAACACACACACACACACACACACACACACACATTTTCTTTTGCTCTAGGACTTTGCAATGTTTTTCTGTACAGTGATGTTATTGTAAAGATGTTATTGTCACATGTACCATTCAAATACATATGCAGCAATATCAGTGTATAGCAGGATAGCCCATGCAATATGCCTTAACTAAATATTGTATTCCTCATTATTAAGACATTTGCTTTATCATTTACACGCCAACAAATGATGATGGGTTGAATGGAAACCGATTTTGTTTGTTTGTTTGTTTGTTTGTTTGTTTGTTTCTTTCTTTCTTTCTTTCTTTCTTTCTCTCCCGTCACTAGACAAAGCCAAGAAGGGCCCTGCGCTGAAGAATGTGGAGGTGATCTGCACGGTGCCCTGCCGCTCCCTCCTCACCCCCAGCTACTACCACAGCTTCGGCATGACGGACAACTACTTCATCTTCATCGAGCAGCCTTTCAAACTGGACATCCTCAAGATGGCCACCGCGTACATGAGGGGAGTCAACTGGGCCAGCTGCCTGAAATACCACCCTGAAGACAATGTAAGGGGGTCACTGATTCTCGTATTCTTGCTTTCTTTGTTTCATTTACTCAAACCTTTACTACTCAACTCATTGGGGAGAGGGTCTGTAGTGCAAGAATCCAGTGTACCAGTGTTATGGGTAGTAGAAAGGCTGAATGGATGCCAAGGGATTAACACTAATTATATCTTCATGCATTAATATATTGTTTTTCTATATGTTTATTCCTTGAACAGACTCTGATTCACCTGATCGACAGGAAGACCGGCAAACAGGTTGAGACAAAGTACTACACAGGAGCGATGGTCGTCTACCACCACGTGAACGCCTTCGAGGTCGACGGTCACGTGGTCTTCGATGTCATCGCCTACGACGACAACAGCCTTTATGAGATGTTCTACCTGAACAAGCTGAAAGAAAACGCAGAAGTCCACAATGAGAGCTACAGTAAACCGACCTACAAGAGATTTGCTCTTCCCTTGCAGTCTGACAAGGTGGGACTCGAGAAGTACAAATTACTGTAAAGTCACCCTGAACAAGAGAGAAGCAGTTCCTCTTACAATCCTGTTTCCCTGTTTGACCTGGTCTGTAGGGTGCTGAGGTGGGAGAGGATCTGGTGAAAATCAAATGCACCACAGCCAGCGCTGTGAAGGAGAAAGACGGCAAGCTCATGTGCCAGGCAGAGGTGCTTTGTGAAGGTAAAACCCAAACCAGTCAAACAGACATTTACAATGATCCAAGTTGTCACTGTTCAAGTCATATTCCTCACCTTGTGTCTCGATGAGTTTATGATTTGTCCGTATGTCATATTATTTCCAACAGGTTTTGAATTACCCAGGATCAACTATGACAACAATGGCAAGAGACACCGGTTTGTCTACGGGAACTGTGTGGAGACATCTGCGGTGGCAACCGAGGTGAAATTCAGTATTGTTTATTATACAACTGTTGCTGTATAGTATTGGTGGGAACATCCGTCTGTGTGATTCCTTACAGTTTCATAAGTGTTATGTGCCAAAGGAGACTCTTGAAGTATATAGCTTTCAAATATAGATCAAATGGGAAACAGATTGTTCCTGCCAGCATTGTGTTTTTTTCCAGATGTAGGAAGCAATTTGCAGAATTGAGAATCACCAATTGACGTAACAGAAGACGGGAAGCAGTTTGCTGAAGCGAGAATTACCAATTGTTGTAACAGAGACAAAGCCACATAATAACTCTGGCTATAATATGCCGTCCATGGGGAGCACTTGTACATCAAGCTGCCACACACTATGGAAAGTTAGGAAGGCTTCAAAGAGCTGAATTACTTTCCTCTCACAGATAGCAAATAGGCAAATGGCTGGGAGCGTCTCATGCTGCTGACTGCATAGACATAGTTGAAAGGTTAAACTGTGGCAGAGAGGAAGACACAAGAGGAAACATCTTGGCGTGACTCAGACAATTAGATATTTTTATTCTTTACCAGTAGACACAGGGGATGAACTATAGTGGAGAACTACAGCCCCAAGTTTCCTTTGAATTGTACAAATATTTGGAAAATTTAAAGGTGTATAGAACATTTCAAGGCGAAATTTCACTCTGTCATGGCACAGTGGGTACTTTGAATTGAAACATATAATGGAGTTTATTCATTGTTTAAATGAGTATATCATTAGTTTTAATTAGTTATGAAAAAAACACAATATTTACTGAAAAGAATAACCCCACAGGACACATGCAATTAGTTGTTGCATCAACTAAGAAAATGTCTTGATACATGAGATATACTGACACTCATCTTACAGATCAAGTTGTATTAACTTCTAGGTATAATTTTAGAAAAGTTGCATACAGACATTTGATGTGGGAACTGAGAATAGCTTATTTGCGTACATCCCAACATACATTGCACCAGTTTAATTTCTAGAAATAGTTTTCCCTCTTTTTTTCTGAGATGAGCTCAAAATATGGATATGTGTTCTATTGACCTTTTTGGCTTTGTTATTCATGCAGTTCAATGCAACTTTTGAGGAAACAAAGAGGAACACAAAAATGGATGAAACCTCTTGTCCAGTCTCTAAAATATAGTTGGGCCAGTCACTGACTTTGAATTCTGTGAAAAACTTTATTCAGTGAGATTTCTCTTCATATAGTGTCAGATAAAGCTTCACAAAATTCTACCAACCATTTAGCTGAGAATTCACAACAACTGTTGTTGCAAATCATTCACCCATTCAATCACGGCTATAAACTGAATTGTGAAGTGAAGTCATCCTACACCCATTCAAAACATTTGTATTAATGAATGTCAGTCTACTACTCCTATCTAGTACTGAGATGTTGATATTCTTGCTATTACGTAGTACTGAGGTATATATTATTAACTATAAAGTAGATCATCAACCCAACACCTGGCCGGATCTAGCCTGACTCAGTTCCACCCAGCTAATGCCAGGAAAGAGTTCAGCCAGTTTCTTTGATTTAGTGTCCTGAGTACTGAGAAAGTCTTTTTACAACTTTATAGCTCAATTCCAAGTTTATGACTTTTTAGAAAGGCAAAGACGTTGGTACAAAGTACTGAGTGCATTACATGGCCACACAATCTTTGGTGCCAAGATAGCAGCCTTTATGATAGGTTCTATTTCTGTAAGCTAAAATAAAAGATAAACACTTATGCAAAGAATGAGGAAAGACATTATTTGGCAGTTTCTTCTAGGGTAAGACCAAACACTTTGCAAAAACCAGCCAAGCAGCGTGCAACAAGTGCCGGGACAAAACAATGCTGATGAGATGAGATAAGAAAACAAACAACAGAAAGATAAACATGATGAGGTGGAAAGAAAGAAGTCTGGTCCAGTAGACTCTGTCTTACATTATCCCATTATTGCTTTAATTGCATTATTGCCTTAATCGCATTAAAATTGCATTTTGTTGTGCATGTAAATGTGTCTACTGGTTGAAAACTTTATATCACAGTTTATATACGTGAAACAGGCAGGCATAACATACATAAAGGGATTTATGTGATGTGTGTAAATTATTGCTGTTCACAACAAATCTGGGGTCAGGGACTAATTCTCAATCTGTTCGTTTAGATCACAAAGTTTGACACAGAAACCAAGCAGATGATCAAGTGGAGCGAGGACAACTGCTGGCCTTCGGAGCCTGTGTTCATCCCCAGGCCCAATGGAGAGACAGAGGATGACGGTGAGAATATGTGGCTTTTGTGTGGCATTTGACAACATTTCTTAAACTATACACTGACAGTACAAAATAATCAGGAATACCTGCTCTTTTGAAGTCGAACAACCATGCAAATCCAGGTAAAATCAAGATCCCTTAATGATTTCAGTCATTAAATCCACTTCAGCCATGATGGAGAGATTTAGAGACAGATTAATGAAGACATTTTAGACCTGTATCAGTTGAGACATGAATTGGGGAAAAGGGGATCAATATTAGGAAGGTGTTCCTAATATTGATATGATTCTTTTGCGTTCTTACAAGTATGTTTTGGAAATTGTGACTATGTTTACTGTATTTGGGACAGAAAAGAATTTAGAAAACTTGTAATCATCGGACTTCCACAGATTTTCAATGTCTGCTGTGCAGTCTCACAAAAGCCTTTTCCCTCCCATTTGCAGGTGTGGTTTTAACATCAGTGATCAACTCCAACCCCGGGAAGTCTGGCTTCATCCTGCTGCTGGATGGCAAAACGTTCAAGGAAGTAGCTCGAGCATACGTGAATACTGAGCTCCACAAGGATATGCACGGATTCTTCATCCCACATGGAAATTAGTCTGATATGAAGAAGAAAAATCCCTTTGCAGAACTCTCAAATATGTAACTTCCAAATGTCCAAATAGTACGGCACGGGATTTGATTTGTACATTCCAAATTACATTGGTGTGTAGTCTTATTCTTTTAGACAAAAGTGTGATGGGGTCATGCACGGATCCATTTACTACAGTATTAGATGGTGCGTCATCTCTGGGAAATTAAAGGGATTGCCTTTAAAGAATTCTTTTCATACCGTGTTTATGAATAAAAAAGCAAGGATATTGATTTTGTATGGCTTAACGTGTAGCTTAAGCACGTTTATATATTACTGTTTATTGCGTCTATATAACTATTGTACTACTACTGCTATTACTGTACTTGTACTCATCCTTTTCATTAAAAGGTAAAAGATTAAATGTTCAAAGATTTATTCTCACTCTTCAGTTTATCTGTTGACAAAGCCCCAGAGTGTGATCAATAAAGTAGGTCTTCAATCTAACACCTAATCTAACTTAAACTAATTTAACTCAAGGAAAGAGTTCTCTCACTTATCTCGGAGTACAGCACCGAGAAATTCTTTTTACAGCTTAATAGCTCTCTTCCTACCTGAGGAGAATTGTGTCTCAACATACGTGGTGCGCTGAAGGGACACTTTGAGCCTCACTGGCGGGTGGAAGTTGCTGTGTTGTCTTGAGGTCTTTGAGTTCAAAGTTCAGTGAGAAAGGCTTGACTTCTCCATAGGGGTTTTTATCTAAAATGATTTTTCAGAGTGCATTGAAGAAAACAAGCATTCTTCCTTTATTTATTTGTCAAGCTGCTGAAGACAAAATTATTACAATGTTTTCTCACAATGAAGTTCATTATAGAGCACAGTTTATAATCTTATGTGTTATCTGTTAAAAATGACAGTTCTTGTTAAATTCATGCAGTCAGCTATTTATGAGAAATTATCTGGTAGGTATCTATGGAAAAAGGAATAGTTTTGTTATTTTTCAGGAAAAAAACACAACTAGTTAACTGCTGGTTTTTGTTCCTGTAGGAGTTTAGAGACAAATTGACTGAAGGGTATTTATCCATATCCAGGTCATCCATGCCCATATATCATCTTGTTTACTTTATTGTAAATCATTTATTTGTTACATACTTTACCATCAAGTGTTTTGCCCAGAATCAGGGGAAATGAAAACAACACAACACACAATTTTAGCCTCATTACTGGCTGCTGTTCCATGTTTTACATTGAGTTTCAGGTGTTATCAGTTTATAAGCTACCTACCGTAGCTACCGTCTTACATCATCAGGCAAGGTTCAATGAACTGTTCCAAAGTCTAGAATGTAAACAAGGACATGCAGTGTCATAGATGCAAAGCAGCCTACACACTACAGCAGTGCTGCAGACCAAACAGTGATACTCAGCATCCTGTATGCCATGCCTCCTAATGACCACTAGGGGCAGATAGGCTAACAGTGAATGAGTGAGTGAATGAGTGAGTATGTTAGTTTCTTCATGATAATAAACTTCATTTATGTACACCATATGTAAATGCAGAGTTTTACAGCAATGTGTAAAAAACAATAACAACAAAATGCATATTGTGGAATTTTAGGAAAGAATAGGTTGAGAGAAGATTAAAAAAATATGAAAAATGAAATGAGGGTCCTATAATTACACAGGACAGGATGCAAAATTATTTGACCCCTACTGGAGAGTTATTCACAGATACATTATCAATTTACTACAAGACGCTCCATCTTAACTTGTATAACTGTAAATAAACTTCCTTTTAAATGAAATAAAAATTCAATTTAAAAGGAAAAACATATTTTCTTTGAGGCAACATAATGTGAAAACATATGTAAGATTCAAATCCCTGTGGTGTTACCCCAGCTTTACCACTACACCATGTGTCAATGTACTGTACAGTAGGTGAGTATCCAGTGTTCTTCCATACAAATATCAGTCTGCCACATTTTCAAGATGAATCTGTTATTCTACAAATAAATTTTGCGAAGTAGTCAGGAATAAAGTTAGTGCCCTGTAGTTAGTGTGGTGTTTTTCCCCCCAGGCTACACATATATCAACAAAACCTGCTTTGTAACCACATACAGTGGTGAATTAAAAAAAATCTAGTGTATTTGCTGCAAACATTAAAGACCTTTTAGTCCCTGTTTATGGAAAAGAAGGGCCTTGAATAGTTCCTACATCACAGGGTTATAATAACCACGGCATCTTCAATGGTTTCCTGCTCTTCCCTATGTGAAAGAACAAGCTATTGTGAAGTCAAAATGACAGTCAAGAGGTCAGGGCTTCTTCTTATATTCTTCTTCTTATAGTTGGTCTGCTCCCCTCTTACCTTTGTGGTTATATCTCACTCAAAACTAGTAATTATTGTTTGCGATCAAATGACACCCTCTTACTGTCCATCCCTAAGGTTCGCACTGAATTTGGCAAACAGGCCTTTATGTTCTCCGCCCCTGCAGCCTGGAACCACTTGCAGACAGATTTGCAGCTAGATGAGCTGATCCCAATTAGGGCATTCAAAAATGTAGTGAAGGTTTTGGAGGTAAATTCAATTGGAATTTGTAATTGCTTCCTTAGCTAGACCCATTTCCTCCTGTCTGTCTTTAAGGCATATGATTCTGTGAGTTGCTACTGTATGTTTTGTTTTATGTGCTTTTAATGTTTGCTTGTATGTTGTTTGAAACTCTGTATTGCTGCTATCTTGGCCGGGGCTCCCTCAAAAAAGAGATCTTGTAATCTCAATGGGACTCACCTGGTTAAATAAAGGTTTATTAATAATAATAATAATAATAATAATAATAATAATAATAATAATAATAATAATAATAATAATATGGCTTGGGAACCTTCACTTGCCCAACAAGAACATTACTGGTAGAGTGGCTTGCAAGATATTTACAGCAGGCAGATCATAAGGAAGGCCTGCACCATCTGAGACTGACCTGACCTGACCCGACTAGGTGGCAGGGTGGCCTAGAGTTAAAAACAAAATATATACGTATATAGGCCTATAATCACAGTACTTATTGTATCAATGATAATCACAGCAACTATTGCTACACATTATAATCACAATAATAAATTCCCTTTCGGGTATTATCAATTATCATTGATGTGTTTTTTCTGCGGCTGAGTGCAGGGTCTGAGGGAGGCAATGACTGTCTTTACTTAATCACTCACTACAGAAGTGGTTCTCAACCACACACACACACACACACACACACAGTGCCAATGGAAAACACTAGCAGTGCCACTCCAATATCACTTCATGTGGTCGTTTCATTTCTCACTGGCGGAATTTAATTGCACATCAAAACTAAAAAGTCAACAACAAAGTCAAATATAAGGTCAATAAATAGTCATGGAAGACACAATGAAAGGAAAAGCACTTGTGATGGAGTTGCAGATAAATGCAGGAATTAGGTGTTGTAGGTCACATGCTTGGATAAATGCACAAGTTATTCTTGACCTGTAAATACATGGCTAAAATGCCCCCCTCAACAAGTCATTTAATTTCATATTCATCCTTAAAATCTCATGTTTTCTCAGTGAAGTGAAACAAGTTGAGTGATCAGTCTTATGTCAAGCTAATGTCAGTTGATTAAAGAAAATTACCACATAAAATAATAGCAGATTTTTTCTCATTGTTTTAAGGAAAAGAACATTTAAAGACTGAATACAACAATAAAGATGGATGCTTTTGGAGTGTATATCCCACATATTCAATTGGTGCAGCACATCTGTAGGTATTTTTACCATAGGAGTACAGCTTGGAACAAGGCGGTGTACTGTAGCTACCAATACCATGGAGTATTTAGAAGGTGCTTTCTCTCTGAGGTTAATGATGAGAGGTTGACTCACAAGATAAATGCAGAATTCAAAGGTAGTCTTTACAATGACCACAATCAGCAGATGATAACAGACACACTATGATGTGTGAGAAACACACACACACACACACACACACACACACACACACACACACACACACACACGCATGTCTATAATAAACAGATCTTAATTCAATATATAGTATGAATAATACACCAGTGTATTTGAGTGCAATCAGTATTGTACTACTGTAAACCAAATGACATTTTCTAAATAGGTACACACACACACACACACACACACCACACTTTTTTGTATGTAGTCTGTGAAATCTTCCAACCTTCCAAACTCCTGCATCCATAACTTGATCATTACATACTACAAGACCAAAGATACTACTACTGCCCATAGACAATGAAATGGATTATTAAATATGAAGAACTATACTTATTAACCAAATAAGAATTGAAGAATTGAAAGGGGCAGAGCAGTAGAAAGGGTAGAATTGAAGAGTTTTCATTCCAAAATCAGATAGCAACTATTTGAGTAACTGTTGGCATGAAAGTAAAACTAACAATGGATTATCATTGAAATTATTGGCTTACTAAAGGCTTTTGGTCACAAAGTAGTAACATATTGGATGATATGTAAGTTGCATTTTTTAATCAGTATCAGATAGTAATTTACTTATCAAGTCACTTTACTGTAAATAGCTACTTTTGGCCTTGCCAAGGCTGGTGATTCACCACAAATGAAGAGTTGTGTTAATGTACAAAAATGTACTTTCCAAAAATCACTTTTTGGAAAACTTGACTCCTGACAAAAAATGATTGCTAGCATTTAAGTAAAACTCACTATCATAGCAATCCTCACTTTCTTACAACCTTTGCTAGCAAAAACTGTAACATGGAAATTAGAGCAGGAACATCTGTATTTTTGAAATATTTGATCATCAATATCACAAAACAAATTCTTCTCAAAATGGATAGCATTTGGAAATGAAACCCTATAAACATTTACAATATTAAATCAAAATAATTTATCAGAAATTCCAGCACAGCTGTGAAATCACCTCTTTTGGCAACAAAATCTAAAAAAAATATAAAAATGTTGTACTGTATGTGTATTATAATGTATATAATCTGTCTATGAGGCCCTGCAGTGGACACCAGGTTAGTGCATACTTTCTTTAAGTCAGCTTAGACTATGGACCGGCATGTGAGAGCAAAACCAGGAAGCGTGTAGCCAGTCATGTCAATGGAACACAGTAGCTGCATTCAGCCTGGATCACCTGGACAAAGTAAAAGAGCGCATCAATAAAGTTCCCATAGTCCAACAACATCAACAAGGCAACAGTAAACATGTCGTACCCCTTGAATGATGCAGTCCCCCTCTGGGCCAATCAGTAACCAATATGTCACCTTGTTTTCACCTGTAATTGCAGCGGCCCTCTTGGGCCAATCAGTGTAATTTTAAAAAAGCAGCGGTGAGAGGCATAATTTCCCTAGGTCTTGTCAAAATCAGTGGTGTCTGAGCTATTGCGCAAAACACATGGATAAACTAACAGACGACCAAACAATATAGCGCCCCCTTGGCCCAATCAGTGTAATTTTGAAAATGCCTGAGTGCAGCGGTGAGATGCATCATTCATCCCCAAGCTCCCTCAAAATTTGATCAGTGGTGTCTGAGACAGATGGACAAACAAACAAACAAGAGAGAGAGTGGATTCAAAAGTGAGCATTGATAGTTTGGGTACATCTGATTGGCAAGTGTTCTCCCAATGGCGTTGTTACAAGAAGAACAGAGGAAGAGTTAGTGTCCAATCATTGTCCTCGGTTCCCTAGAAGTGTTGCCTAGAAGTGCGGCTGTATCCATGGTGATGGAATCCTATAGGCGGGGGGGGGGGGTTCTGGTTCTGTGGAAGCACTTGAGCTTGCCCCAAAAACCTTGAATGGCCTCCTTTCCCTTCTCTCCTTTCCTCTCCGGACCACTGATGGGTGAGTGGGGTTGGTATTGGATTGGTTGTTGACGCCACGCTGCATTCACCCAGCATACCATCACATCCAATCTCAAAGGAAAGGTGGTGAGGAAAGAAGGCCTTTTAAGAAAATTGGAACACGCACAAGTACAGAGGGTAGGCTGCACCATGATTGCCATAGTGATGCTTTGCACTTCCTGTCCTTGGACCAATGGCAGTAGAGGATTCTGCTGTGTCCGATCATGTCACTGGCTCGGAGTAGAGCTGTGGGAGGGGATTCTACTGGCCAGTTAGGGGTCTAGCATTCAGGGATCAGGTAGTCGGAGCGGCTCCTTTTGTCCATAAATGTCTGCTGCCTTTAGCCAGTTAGCTGCCCTCTGCCTGACTCTCCTCCTCTTTGGCCGGAGAATCCTGGCTTTTCTCAGTATCGTCTTCCTCATCACCTGACAGATGGGGAGAGACAGAGAGAGAGAGACAGGAAAACAGAAAAAGAGACAGACAGAGAGTTTAATGCATAAGTTATGAGACTGCTGGTGAAGTTGTTTGACTTTTATATATCATGAGCGACGTGCCTGAGGTCGGTTGAATCCTCTGTCCAGTGACCAAGAAAACACCAGGAACAGAAGTCGCCAAGGTGAAACCAGAACAATTCAACTCATCAAGTATAGGGGAGACTGAGGAAAGTACTACTACTAGCCTACTACTACTGCTACAACTGCTACTGCTACTACTACTACTACTGCTACTACCTACTACTACTGCTACTACTACTGCTACTACTGCTACAACTGCTACTACTGCTGCTATTACTACTACCACCTAAACAAAGGAGTCCTGAGAGGCTGCAATGTCTTAATGAATCACCAGATGGCGGTGTTGTCTATGTTGTTATCAACCTCTTTTCCCTTATATAGAATATTATAGTGAATGTGTATTTATCTCTATTTGTCTCTGTTGCTTTATTGGCATGATTCACATTATCAAAACAGAGTACAGCAGCATTTACACCAACTCATTTACGCCCTAGATCATAAGAATATGAATTTTATGAATAATTCAATAGGCTGAGGTTCTGAAACCAAATGCTGAACCCCTGAAAAGTTTAGGTGTCATTTGTTACACTGCAAAAAACTTCTTCATCCTAACATCCCTCTTACCCCAATTGACATTTTTTGCAGTTTAAATACATTAGAGACCCAATTTGTGATAGCAGTATGTTGCTCCCTGTTGAAAACACGACTGTCTCTATTTATGTCTCTATGTCACTGTTCAGACATTTTCTGACTCGGATTGATTGACTGAGCTGTGGAAAGAAAGGCTGACAGTATGTGATAACTAAACAGGAGCATTTTGGCTCTGTTGGTAATGTTTGTGAGGTCGTTTTTTTACAGTCTATGGTTGAGATACAATGCATTAGGATGCACAACGCTTATTTTCCATTTACAAGTGAAACTTTTCAAGACTAATGTACGTAAAATGAGTCAAAATTAAAAATGTATGTGTATTAGGATGTGACATGCTTCTTAAGTGTGTGTGTGTGTGTGTGTGTGTGTCTGATATCTCGAATTGGAGATATCTTCACTTTAGTTTTGGCTAGTCATAATGTAATTAAAGATATCCTAAATTAGCATTTTGACCAGTCATGACGTAATTAGAGATATCTTAAATTAGCATTTTGACAAGTCATAATGTAGGCTAATTAGAGATGTAATTACAGAACTGCCACTACTAGGCCTACACTGCTGCAGCAGCTGTAGAAGTAGCAGCAGGGGCAGCAATGTTGTTGCTTGCCACTACTTGACTACTACCACCAGGCTTAACAGTACTACTGCAGCAGCAGGAGCAGCAGCGGCAGCACCCACCACGTTCCCCGGAGCCCTAGTAAAGCTCTTACTGTGGACTTGGACAAGGGCCTACAACCCTATCAAAAAAAAAAATGAGAGAGGAGAGAATTTCTTCTTCTGTGAGAGGTCCTGCCAGACTTCCGTTCGGAGGATAAGAGAGGATACTGGCAAAGCACCATTGCCTGCTTAATGAAACAGGTAACACACTGTGTTTACTGGCTGTTTGCTTTAGTTATCTCTCTGCCACTCCTTTCAAATTCTATTCCAATCCCCATGTACACTGCAGAGTTTTAGAGTTGATGCCATTTAGCGTACATTGAACATATAGCCCCAAGTATACTTTGCAAAGCTCTCAAAAATTATATCACATCTCACATCTAACAAACACGATATCTGAATCTCTTGTCTTCTAGCAGTGTACCATCTCAGAATACAAGATCATTCATAATTTATTGTAATTCTTTAAAGAGGTTCAGAATGGAAGAGGAGCCGTGTTCTGATTGGTGGAGGACAAACAGCGGGCTATAAGCCGCTGATTGAATGGCAAAAATGAGTTTGGATTATTTGAAATTATATTTAGCCTATTACGTAGAACTTTATTTCTATTTGGAGTAGGCTACAAGTCATACTTTTCAAGACTATGCAAATATGGAGGGCCAGGTCTGTCATATTAAGTAATGAATCAATCAATCAATCAATAAATAAATAAATGCAATAACAAATAAAGGAATAAATAAATCAATAAATAAAATAATCAATAAATGGTCAAATAAATGTGGGAATATTTATAGAAATCCATAAATTAACATGATTTAAAAAATAAGTCAATAAATGAATGAATACCTAACATTTGTATTTATTATTTATCATTCATTCATTCATTCAGTCATTCATTCATTCATTTCTTGCCACGCGTTTGATTTCCATTTCCTCAAGCATATGCTAATGAAATACAATTATTGTTGTTTGTTAACTATTTGTGGAACATGGCAGCCTACACACGTTCTGTGGGTTACAGTTATAAGTCTAATAAAAACTTGGGGCTGTTGTACTACCCACCAGCAGAGAGCGACCACCACTGGCTGATCCATGTCAGGGTGCAGTGAGTCATCGATTGCAACTTGCCTTGCTGTCCTTTGCTCTCTTGCTCATTAGCATATGCTTGAGGAAATGGAAATCAAATTTGCAGCAAGAAATGAATGAATGAATGAATGAAAATGTTATTTATTCATTTATTGATTCATTAATTTACTGATTTCTATAAATATTCCCACATTTATTTGACCATTTATTAATTCATTATTATTATTTATTGATTGATTTATTCCTTATTCATTGATTCATTCATGCAATCATTAATTTAATGCTTTATTTGTTATTGCATTTATCTATTTATTGATTAATTCATTATTGATCTTGATCTGATTGACGATTGTTGTCGTTTCTCACCTGATGTGTTGATGTTGAGCTGAGCCAGACCCTGTGACAGGTCAGTGGGTCCCTGCACTCCGGGGGCTGCTGGGAGTTCGTGGATGGCGTTCCTGCGTCCAGACCGTCGGGAGGCGATGAAGTCCTCATAGGTCGCCTCCACATCCGTCATAGCTGACACACCTCACCATAGCAGGACCTGGCACGCACAGCAACACACACTTAACACACACACACACACGTGTACATGGACACAGACACAGAGATGAACCCACGCTACGTCTGAGACACAGAGAGTTTGTGCAGCTTGCAGCTACAAGAAGGTTCACCCACTGGACACAATGCCACAATGTGATGGCATGAAGAAAATGACACAATGGGTTCCCCCTGCACCCATACAGTGCACCCCTCCCTCCTTTTAATTTATGACATAATCCCCGACTAATCCATTTTAATCTCAGTCTAGGGTATGGGCTACACCAGTGACACAGGGGGAGATAAATGCTGAAAAAACAATACTGGGGCAGTGGAATGGAAACAATGAGGATGTTGCAGTTGAACTGAGGCATAGCAGTGAAGCAACCAAAAAACAAATCAAAAGGACAATTAGGGAACAAAGGAGGATGGTATTGTTTTCAAATGTCATCCCACTTGATGTAACCGTAAAGCATGATGGGAGCTACGTTGCCATGGAGATTTAGGATAAGCCCCCTCTGTTGACATACTAACGCTCTGTATCAATCTGCCTGGGTGAGGCTGCCCTTGAGCACTGCCTAGGTTCCGGCTTCCCTGCCCCATTTTCTGAAATGAAAGGCTCAGTCCAAGTTATCTTTGAGCTGATCAATTTTGAGTATGTGCACAGAGATTCTGGAAGACTTTGACTTGCAGAGGTTTTTGCAACTTCCTGTATCTATCCTAGCTCAAAATAGCCTATGGGTTGGCTTTGCTCCAATGGCCAAAACATTTTTTTGCTGATACTGTTATCTGCAGTATAAAAAGCTCATCATTCAAAAAATTCCAGTATGTTGGTTTTCTGTGGCAACAGTTTTGTCTATTTCATGATTAACGATTGGGCTTTTAACTAATGAGGAAGTTGCAAAACTGACCTCAGCCCCCACTTCCATTTGTGGCTATATTCAGTGCTGCGCAAGCTGTGATTGGCCACAGCTATTTTTGGACCCCCCCCCCACAAACACCCCGCCCCACACCCCTCTGTCATCATCTGAGCACGCTCCCGTTCAGCTGGCGCTCTCAAAATGGTGTCAGGATGGGCAAGACCTGACAGACGTTACTTCATGTACAATTATCAGGCTCAACATAGGGAAGCAAGAGAGGCAAAAAGAAGACAGCAGCATAAAGACCTGCCGAAGATCAATCTGATTATTACTTACTATTAGGCTTTATATGATTGGAGTTTTCCAAAAGTGTTTTTACAGTTAGTAGATATCTGGGTAGTCAAAAAACAATTACTTTTAATTAGAAAATAAATGGATATTATGAAATGTCATAAATGTCATAAGTCATTTATTTGCATTTGTAAACATCTGAGTAAGTCAGGCCTTAATTTTGAGTTGCAGTCAAATGAGACAAGGGCAAAATACTTCTGTCTATAGGTCCTACTTTTTAAGCATTTCTACTGTACCAATAATAAATTGGCCTACATTAAAAAATATATGTTTAATAAAGAATTTTAGAACCGGTAGAGCTGTATGCTTTTACCATTTAGCCAGCCAGTGAACAAATATCAATATATTTTTGAGGATATTTATATCATTATTAATTAATTCAGTGTCTGTTACTATTGCAGGTGAATGTAGATATTTTACACTGAAGAGATTGTTTCAGTTAGAGCTGACAGTGATGGAACATTCTTTGCAAATGTGTCATATATCCTCATATTCTATGACATATTAATTGGCAGCTTACATAATTTACTCACACTGTTACACCCATGGAGCAGAACATCAGCAGTTCATCAATGTATGTGTGTGTGTGTGTGTGTGTGTGTGTGTGTGTGTGTGTGTGTTTCAGAAACCACTCTGCTCTACTGCTTTTACTGTAGAGGCATGCTGAAGCTGAAGCTTGTCCTTATGGCATTGCTCCCAAGTGGCCACTAGAGCTCAGCTGGTCAGGACAACAATATTCCTAAAATAGACTCCAAACAAATGACAATCACTGAATAATACAGCAGGCCAATGTGCTATACCCTCTCTGTCACTGACTTAAAACTGGAAAAAGTTAAAAGGTTGTCTGCTTTGCAACCATTTGTTGTGCTGCCAAACAGAAAATCAGTCGTGACGGTACTGAATGTGGTAATGATCAGGGAAGTAAAGGCATGGAGTCCCGTTGAGGCAGTCAGCAGCTCATGCCAGTGTTATTCGAGGTAGGCTGGGCATAACTGAGACTGCATGATGCCCATCGCTTTCTCTCACTCACACACACACACACACACACACACACACACACACAGGATCCATCTCTGGATAGGCCTGTCATGTCTGACAACCGTGTACAAAGGTGTTCAATTTACATGCAAGAAGGTACATTACATATGAACTTTTGAGCCCAGAATTGCATAAGTTACACCTATTTCAGTTATTTAAATAAGTTCCATTAGTTTCTGGGCGTGCATATACAATGTTGAAATGATAATGCTGAATTGAATTCACACTGTCCTACCAAAAAAAAAAATCATTCCTATCATCATCAAAATTCCTATAGGGATTTAGGCTATAGAGTGTGTTTGTATTGATTTGGTAGGGTATGTTCTAAATCATTGGTGTCTTCCAGCCTTTATCTTCCCATTAGTAATAAATGGAGGCGCTGCGGTGCACCTAATATAAACAGTCGTGCGCAATGCTGTCCTAATAAATCATTGTTTCAGTGTTGACACAGACCTGGTCCAGGCCTAGTACAGACATGCCAGTAATGATGGAGGAGGAGATCGACATCTTTCAATCGATTTCAATAATAAATCATCAGCCATATGTCTTATTCTGTTGATAAAGACCCCCATGGAGTCAGTGCCAGTAAACGCAGCACTGGATATTAACGTTATACAGGGAGTAGAAGACATTTTACCTCCATTCATGTTTTGCTATGGTAATCAATATCATCACTAGTGTACCTGTTTGGGTTGAGGACTTCCAAATATTCGCGGGGGTCAATCACATCAGCATGAAAGCTACTTCGGTTTTCCCGTTGCGCTCACGGAGTGTTTACCACCAGTGTCAAGCTAGCTAGAATAAAACCACTTCCGGATAACAAATTTCAGAATAAAGACCTGATTGACGAGCATACGTTACAACCACTTTTGATAGAGCATATATTTAAAGAGTAGTCTGTGGTAAATGAAAACGCAATTTAGACTATATTTTTCTCAAAATGCTCTGTAACCAATACCTACACCACAATACATAGTTTTGTTTTCAAAAGCCACAGATTTTGCGTTTTTATTTTGAAGGCAAAATAGCCTAACTTCTGATTTTACCCTTGCTATCATTGGCTAACTTGACTCAGCTGGCTTTCAGGCAGGCAGATGAACGGGACGCAAAAAACGCAATGTGCGTAAAGTGCGCAGCTGGTGTCATATGGGCTGTCAAACAAAAATATTCCTATAATATTGCCATAGGGACTTGCTGTGATACTTGTATAGTATCCTTTTAAATGTATTATAGCATTTACAATAGTTCTTCCTAAGCTCTGTCCTATGTAGAAAGCATATCAATTAAACAGTTTAATCTCTATGGTGGAAACTTTTTGACTTCCCCTGAGCAAAAATACCATACAAGGCAATTCAAGGCATTGACTGGAAAATTAAGATTTGCCAAATCTTTCCTGCATTTAATTCCCGGCACAGTTGTATCAAAAGGTGGGAATGGTCTGACCCTACAGTGTCTACGCCCAAATATCAGGGGCTCAACTAGGTAGAAGGAAAAAAAAAACAATTTTCATGTATGTACAAGTGGCCTAACTTAACTAAGGATAATACTGCACTTACTATGAATTTCTAACAGAAAGATATTAGTAAGGGCAGGTAAAATATATTTCACAGAGGAAAATAGTCACCACTGTCCTCTCTCTGAATAACACCATTCTGATAATTATATGTAGTTTGAGATCAATCAAAATGGGCCTATAGGGAATAACAAGGTCTACTTTACAAATGCTATCTGTCTGTCTCTCTGTCTGTCTGCCTGTATACATTCTTGTGAACACAATAACTCAAGAACAATACATGACTTTGTACTGACACCACAGGTTTCCACATATAGAGTAGATGATTTGATTCGATTTTTGGAGCACTTTGATGCATACATTTGCATATTAATGAGGAAAAATTGATTTTCTTGAAAGTACTATTACTCCTTAATGCTGCAAGAAACAGAGTTCACATTAATAACACCCAAGTGTTATGTGAAGTCATATAGTATTATTTGACTATGGATAGGGTGAAATTAAAAGTAAACATCACTGGAGTCTTATCCAGACCAGACCAGACCTGGTATCCTTGAGATGAACAAAGTCTTCCAGTATGATTAGGGATATAGGCTTAGATACGCTTATATTTGCAGTGCTAAAGTCCCATTAAGTAAGCAACATCAATAGTACATACATCATCATTTCATTTTATGCAACAGAACCAGCATATCACCCAATGTTCCCACTAGGTCATCATCGGGGCTGTGCTAAAAATGAATGATAATACTTGAGATGAACCCATGAGAACCACTTGCTCTCACAAGGCCAACACACCAATTTGCAATGAAAGCTGAATGGTCAGATGTCAGTACAGACAGAGCAGTTATTGTTTACTGTCTGGGGTGTGTGTGTGTGTGTGTGTGTGTGTGTGTGTGTGTGTGTGTGTGTGAGAGAGAGAGAGAGAGAGAGAGAGAGAGAGAGAGAGAGCACACACCAAACTGTCTGTGGGTCTGTCTGACAAACAGTGATCTTGTTGTGGTGGAGGCGTGGAGGCTGTAGCCATTCAGCAACACGTTTACTGCAGTCTCATAGCATCTGGCTGTGAATCAGTCCATTCAACTGACACATGTGTTCAATATGGACAATCTGGGAGCTTCAGTGTGTTTGCTTTGGTCAAGTCTTTGAGCTCACAAAGGCAGGGGCATACACTTGTTTCAGTGTTTGGAGGCTACAATAACAGTCACCTCTAAATGAGGTCTGTCATATAAGGGAGATACATACTAAACCAGGGATGAAGTGGCGGGTAAACCCACTTAAACTCACTTTACCCACCTTTTGCTGCTGAAATAAATCTTTATGATGTCATTATAGGCTACAAAGTAGTACCAAACTGATGTAAGTTATGTGATGACGGGGTAAAAACATAAAACACTTTTCTGCTGATATAGCCTAACTGATTAAATGATGACATTAATCATTGTTATCTATAGTGGTGTTTGTTTGCCTTATGACTTACTGGAGGTCATAGGTCTTGTTTACTCACCTTTTTATATATCACTGCACCACTGGACCAGATCTAAAGATAAACTATTATTATTCAGCTCAGGCAACACTGAAATTTATTAGGTTTCAATGAAAATGAGCCATGCCACATTTCTCATTCCTAACAACTGATATCTAAACTACTGCAAAGTAGAAAGCGCAAATACATGTACTTTATTCCCATATTTGGGAATAATACTGGGCTCTACGGAGGGTAGGCGGTTGCCTCCCACGCCCCACCTGCTGTTCAAAGTAAACAATGCACCCACCCCCTCTTTGCAAGCCGCACAGTATCACCCAATGAAATACTCGGATGTTACCATGTGAGGCGGTTTCCGAGACAAGCAAGTTGCTATTGGCAACCAAAGATGATATTATGTCAAGATCGTTCACTATGTAAAGACCGGAAATCATGTCTCACACAGGTACAACCGACTAAAATTACAATATCAATGAATAATCAGCCAGGAGGATATCTAGCTAATGTATACAGCAGCTAATTTACGCAAGAACCTTCGTGAATGTCCATCACTGACATCAGGCGAGTAACACCTGCCAAACAACATGTGTACTAGGTCTCACAACACTTTCAGTAGCTTACTAGACCCTAAACATTATTGTATTTGGGAAACAGAGTAAGCCTATCGATGAAGAAAGAGAAAGTGCGCCGAATTTGAGCACAGACCGTTAAATATAATTTGGGACACTCTGTTTGACTCCTAGCCAAAAAAGCGTTGTAGTCTTCAACGGTGTTTAAACGACGGCGGAAGTACGCAGACGTGAATCCTCTCTCTTCGCTCGGCTACTTTCTGGTTGCTTGTGGCACTGGCAGCATCAGACAAGGGATGATGATGGAAGAATTTGAAGGTGAGATATATTGTGGGTTCAGGGTGTTATTTTTACGTATTGTTTGCAAAATCAAGTCCCCAGCCTTTCCGTTTCATCCTCCTGTTTTGGGGGATTTATTGCTGCTTGAGGTCGCTCTTTTTTACAGCGACCTCTTTTTATTGTTTGGTGTTTAGCCTAAGTAATGCTAGGCAGGGCCGAGGATGAGGCTATAGCTTCGCTGTCTCTGACTGGGTGTGATCCCTACAATCAGTGTTAGCTACCGGAGCTAACGTTAGCCTGTGTTAGCTTGCTGCGAATGAGCCTGTTTGTGGCTGTCTTGCTAATTACAGTAGCTAGCTGCAGCCAGAAGTTTGCTGTCTTGAATGTTATATGAGTATTTTAAGTCCTTACAGTCCACACAACCTTACTGTATGACCCTCCCTCCTCCCAATTTCTTTCATTATATGTAGCCTAATGATAAAGCTTGCCACAGATGCAGCATAAAGTTAATTATCTTGTAATGAATGAAAGTTATTACTGGAGCCATCTGAAAGCATTAATTGGCAACGTGTTGGGACATTGTGGCTGGGTCATTGTGCCAACAGCTATGACCAAAATAGTAGTTTTGGAGGCAAAACTACTCATTTAGGTTACACTGTCTTATAATGTTGCCTGTGTCATGCCCTAACTGTCCTTCCCTCCCTCATCAGTATGAAAGACAGACAAAGACAGCCAAGCTATTGACCTTCACTGTTCATCACAACATTCACCCCTATCACTACATTTTGATCACTTTATACACTCTATTCTCTACTGCCCCTCTATCTGACTACTGCAGACGGTGAAGCTCCTCCTGCCGAGGAACTGTGTCCATGCAAAATCTGTGGAAGAAGCTTCTTCCCCAAAGTCCTGGTAAAAAACAAGCGCTCTCTGGTTTTGGGTCATTTGTCACAGGCCAAAATGCCTGTATTCACAAGCACCTCTGTTACCAACAACAACACAGAAAGGATTCAGAAATAGTATGATACACAGAACGGCCAATGATGCATTGATTTTATGGTCATTGTGGTATATGGTATTGTGCTGAGAGGATAAATTTGGTATGTTGAGTATGCTGTTGGCCATGTTTAGGCCAGTGTATTGGTGATATTTCCCACAGTGATTATGAGCTGACAGCATATCAGCTCTTTGGATAATCGTGTGTCACTGGCTACATTCCAACCAGCCAGTAGGGACCTGTGAAAGGCACTTTGTAGGGAAGGTGAGAAATTCTTACCCAAGTGCTGTAGCTTTTTGGGGGCAGATAAGTGAACTTTCTGGATTTGCCAAGGCATCTAACCACAGAACGGAGGCAATATTCACATGTAGCCATTATAAAAGAGCCATGTCTCACTATGAGATTAATGCACTATAGAAAAGGACTTACAACTCTTATTTATTTATAATAGTTTTATTGTTATGTAAGCATTTTGTTAAACTGCAAAGTACTATATACACAAAGATTATCATTATTATTACTGTTTGTGATTATGTTACTGTGGTTATGTAACTACTGATGCTAGATCTGCTCACCCATTATGAGAAACTTTGCACACAGCCTTTGGGTTGCTAATGTGACTGCAATAAGTTATAGGAACATAGTGTTTGCTTGTAATGCAAACACACACACACACACACACACACACACACAGATCATTAGTTGTTAATGCTATGCTAATGCTTGATGCATTAATGCTTGATGCTTAATGTTTTTCTAGGCCCGTGTGCGTGTGCAGTTAGGAGGTTCAATGAAATTGTGACACTAGGTAGAATGCAAACAAGTATTGGACCCACTCATCACAGCTGGAGTCATTATTAATATACCATTAGCAACTCCCTGAATGAGACTTGTTGAAAAATCATGTTTGGTTAGAATTACAAAACAATTATTGCTACAGAAATTGTGTTTTCTTTCTGGCTCTTGTAAACAAGGAAATGTG
This sequence comes from Centroberyx affinis, assembly GCF_046629955.1. Taxonomy (NCBI): domain Eukaryota; kingdom Metazoa; phylum Chordata; class Actinopteri; order Beryciformes; family Berycidae; genus Centroberyx; species Centroberyx affinis. The sequence continues at coordinate 189,248 of NW_027282725.1, forward strand.
ATTTTAAACAATTTGAGAGCTAGCATAATAGAAAGCTGCATTTCTCAAGTAATGGCAGGTGTTTCTAAAATGTGTGTGTCGAAACTGATTTAACTTGCATTGTATTTAGCCATTGCCATCTCTTTCCCTGCCTGCAGAAGAAGCATATACCCATCTGCCAGAAGGCAGCGGCCAAAAAGAGGAAGGCTTTTGACTCCAGTAGACAGAGAGCGGAGGGCACAGACATTTCTACTGTCAAACCCATCAAAGCAAAGGTAAGACTACACCTGATGAGCAGACACAAAGCGAACCAAGACCCAAACCACAGAGTTCAATAGGAAAATGAACAGGGAGAAGAAACTACTAAAAGTTGTAATTCCCAGTTTTGAAGCTCTGTTTCAGAAACTTGATGAATTGAAGCTAAATTGTACATGCTGTCATGAATATTTTTTTTTTTCCATTACACTTATGATCTGTCATTTACAAATTTCTATTCCTATTCCCATTTGCCTTAAATGTTGTCCATGTATCATCAACTTGAGATCATGCATTCATTCATCCACTAAATATTTAAGACACAAAATCTAACCTAATGCTTTGGACAGCTCTAATTTAAATTTCCATAACACACTCCACACAGCTCAAAACAGCGGAGCTACTGTCATGAATAGCTTTGTGTGTCTTGGTCCGTCCGACAAGAAACATTCTTATTTTGACTTGAGTCACTGGAAGCCAGAAGTGGGTCAGCTGTTAAAATGTTGCTAGCTGCTGTATAGGACCTGTCATTTTGAGGGAACATAATGATGATCCCTGTAATGAACAGCCCACGTTTTGCAGCTCGGCTGTTCTATTCATGACATTCAGTAATTTGTGTTGGCAAGTTCTTATACAATTTAAACCACTTTCAATTGTATTTTAGTCGCACAGTTCATCCTCCACTGAGAAAGTAAGTTGATTCATCTTATTTCATTTGTCTTTATGGTCTATATTCATGCAATTTAGTGGCACAGCTTTTCTGTATGCCTAGGCCTACTAATTAATCTACAGAAGGCCAAAAGGTATTTACCCTCAGTGTTTCTTGCTTTGTTAATACTGCTTTCCTTCACAAGAGTCACTGAGCTGACTGGTCTGGAACTGTGTGTGGACTCACACTGGCATTCTTAGTAAAAAATAAATTGATCAGTGGTATTTTCCACTATTACTCTTGTACCCCATTTCTGCTATTGAGAATATTCAAGCATATACAGTTATTTTAGCAATTTCTTAAACTTGCACTGGGTGACAGTCTTACTTCTGGTTTGTGCGGCTGAGCTAATTGCTATCTTTGACTCAGATGACTTCTTGACAATCCACTTTTAAATTGCAGAGCTTAGTGTATGGCACTACCTCTGTAGAGGTTGCCATGTAGTCCCAAAGTAGGTCACTCAGACTGAGTAACAGAGTCCGCAGTCCTTCCCTGCCCAGTTTGAACTGCACTGCCTGACAGTTGTTTGGATGGCAACTCAAACAAGGAAATTATGCTTTCTGTTGTCTTGGCTTCAACTAACTGCTGTCAACTCTCTCTCTCTCTCTCTCTCTACTGCTGGAATAAAAATAGCTTCAGATTAGTGGCCTGAATAGAACATCAGCTCTAGGTGTCATATGTCTCACAATCACATCACTTAGCAGTATGGGTAATAAGTTCTTTGTAAGTAATCATTCTTAATCAAAATATGGTGATGGAGGTGACAGAATGTATAGATGATGTATAGAAATATATCATGCAATCAAACTTTTCTGTCATATGAGGGACATACATGATGTGTTCTAAAAAGGAATGAAAAATAAAAATCGCTTCAGTTCCATTGAAATCATGTTTCACCCTGTGCTTGGCAGACAGACAGGCTTGCTGAACTTGAGGACTGTAACCAAATAGGAGGAAGTAGGAAGTCAATGAGGCTATCTTGTTGCCAAGGAAGCAACTCCGATGACAGTGGACTACTTCTGTCAGAAGTCATTAGCTGTAGATGCCACTCACACTGCCACTGTGGGAAGTAGGGTTGCAAAGGGGTGGAAAATTTCCGGTAAATTTCCGGAAAGTTTCCGGTAAATTTCCATGGGAAGTTAAGCTGGGGAATTTTGGAAATATTCCAAATTGGAAACTTTCCATGGGAATTTATGGGAATTAATGGGAATTTATGGGAATTAACTGGGAATTGAGGGTAATTTAATGGAAAGGTATCATATCCAAGCATAAATATTTGTTTTGTTATAAGCAGACATCCATCCAAAATAATACAATTAAAACAGATTTATTTGTAAGTAGAACTTTATCAAGTGTTAAATATTTTATTGAACAATCAATTCTTTCATTGAAGAACAAAAACATGAATGTTGAGTTAAATATTACTCATCCCCCCAACCCAACCCATTCAAAAATTAACAAAAATGCACAGGAATGCACAGTGCAGGTAGGGGGCGTGGTCTCAATAGCCCTGCAGTAAGCAGTGTGCTATGTGTGCATGTGATTGAGGAATAGCATAGATATTCAACTGTACTTGCATGATATCTGGTTGTTTTAGTCAGGATTATGCTAAAATATATTTTCCCCAACTATATTTAAGTTCCCTATTAAGAGCATACCTTCAATTTCGTAAATTCCTGGTTTATTCCCGTTTATTCCCATAAATTCCCGTTAATTCCCATGGAAAGTTTCCAACTTTGAAAATTCCCGGAATTTTGCAACCCTAGTGGGAAGACAAGGGACAAGCAATTGTAGGCTGTTTCTTTTTATACTGTATATGCAAATAATATAACACATCAAGATTGCAGTGACGAAGTTTACTGCATTGGCAGCAACGGCTTTCTAATTTGGATCCTGGGCTGAAAAGGGTGGGGGGGGGGCGCCTGGTGTAACGGAGCATCTCCTCTGTGTTGCCTCCCGCCAGGCGGAGCCCCCTAAGAAGCCATCCAACTGGCGCAGAAAACATGAAGAGTTCATCGCCACTATCCGGGCCGCCAAGGGCATCGACCAGGTCTTAAAGGATGGGGGACCATTACCCCCACCGCCCCCTCCCTCTTATGACCCAGGTAACACATAGGTACAGGGCAATTGGACTTGATCAAGAAACTAAAAACAATTTAGATACATTTATTTGCAGCATTGTAAAATTTGAAAGGAAGATGGAGCGGAATGGCTTGGCCTTAACATGTGGGAAACCCCACTGACAAGAAAAAAAGATCAGTACAAATCAAATCTCCCTCATGCAGCAGTCCTTAAAGCTGTCTCTTAACAATATGCAGGATTTCTGGCACTGTAGAGCGTTAAGATCCAGTTACGAGCGTATCTTTTCACCGCCTCTTTTGTGTTTAGACTATATCCAGTGTCCGTACTGTCAGAGGAGGTTCGGCGAGAATGCAGCGGACAGACACATCAAGTTCTGCCGGGAGCAGGCCGCCCGAATGCCCAACAAGGGCAAGTTAGGAGATGCAAAGAAACCTCCTGCTCGCACACAGGTAGTAGCTGACATGCTCAGACTGCACACACGCGCACACACACACAAAGAGAGGGATCTGGAGGACCCGGCTTTTGGTGGAAAAATAATATTTGTATTAGATAAGTGCAAAGCTGCCATCATAGCCACATTTTCCAAATCGGGAAGCATCATGACATATTGCAAAATCTGGTAGTGTGTAAAACCCTACACCATTTATAAACATAAATATACAAAATATATTACTGCAAAATCTTGTAGGGCTATTCTCAATACAATGTTGTTCCTTCTCTAGTGTTGTTAATAAACCCATAACAATTCCCTCTATGTGTTTTCCATTGTGACACACCCACTATGTGGCAGGCATCGGATTGCCAGCTACTTAGCAACAGCTATGATGCATGACTTGGGAGTTAACATGTCTGCCAATAAAAACAGCGGGGTCCAAACTATTTTGGCTAAGAACTCTGAATGTACCTGCCTTCATTATATCTGTTGAGTTTACCCACTGTGCCATGATGGAGTAAAATTGCGACTTGATATTTGCTATGTATCTCTGCAATTCATTCAACTGTTCATTTGTATAGCTTTCACAGTAGCTTAAAACCTGTATGAATACACCGAAACACAGAGCAAAATACTGCATCGTAAACTTGTGCGCACAGGCACAACCGCACCACAGGGTATGACATGGCCGCGGTCACGCACACACACACGAACACACAGGCTCATTTTTATTGCACATTGTAGACACAGGTATGGTATGACTCATGGAAAACAACAGCGTACAAAGTTTTTCTTGTGCAAGGAAGGAAATCTTTTTTGTTCACCTTCAAAAGTGGTGATTGGATTCCAAAATTTGCCTGCTACGTAACGCTCAGCCTTTTTAAAAATCAATCTTGGACACCATTTAGTTTCTAATGAGAATACCAATTTTCCAGCTCCCCACCCCATGCTTCCATGGCTTCCCTCTTGTGTTGTGCCCTCTTGGCACCCCTAATTTGTCTAACACTGGCTCTCTCTCGCTCTTCAGTACAAGGCTCCTACTCCCGTGAAGAAGGTAAACTCCCCTGTTGCGTCCACCATCCCCTCTGCCTCCTCTCGTTTACCCCAGAGATCCGGCTCTGGACAGTCCACTGGTAAGCTGGATCTGCATTGTTTACATTTGCGGTACTTGTTTATTTGGTGGGTTACTTGGTGGTTCTTTAGTTGACCATCCAACTTCCTCCTACATGTTTTTGTTGCTTTTCAGTGTAGTGCAGAAAGGGAAGACATTTTAACTTATGTGTTTTTTGAGTTTCGGGACAGCTCAGTCAAACACATTCATCCACTCAACCACAGCGACAATTACTGGCACACACACACACACACACACACAGACTCTGTTCCTGTCTCTCGCTCTCATTCTCTGTCAGTCAGATGACAACAAGGATATCTTGGGCGAGCCTGAGGGCTACAGGCATTTCTCATTTTTACACCGTCTACAAATTCAACAAATTCAGACAGACAGAGAGCAGAATTTGTTCTCCACTGCATTATTTTATTTTAACCTTTTATTATCTTATTATAAAGAGAGAGTCTTAAATACAAGATAAAGTAGTACAGTGTATCTTAAAAATCATGTTAAATTACTGCTTTGTGTCAAATGATTGTCTTTGGTAAGTAGCCATGTAATAAGTGGGATAATGTACAGCAAGCCGGCCATCGTTGCAGAAAAAGCAGGGTGAATCAAGACCCTGATCCGCTTTGTGTTGGGGCTTATTTTGCGTAAATGACCGGCTCGCTGTACATTATCCCTTACATAAGCTCCAACAGGGTGAATTCGTCAAGATCTTGATGACCCCGAAGCATCTTATTTTGCAATTATGGCCAGCTTGCTGTACATTATCCCACTTATTGCACGCCTACTTACCAAAGACGTTAATCATTTGACACAAAATATTTATTTTAAATGATTTTGGTACAAGCTAAAGTAATTTGCAAGCCTACACCAAAAATAATCCAGGAGGACTGTCTGCAGTAGGCAACTTTTGTTTTTCTTTTTGGAAAAATGTGTCGTGGCGTATTTGATTATAAATCAACAAAATCAACCGGACTTCTTGACTGCAGAGTGATGTGATTAGATGTTAAACAGCCATCTATTATTCAGAAATAACAAACCTTCAGAATGCATTCATTGGCCAATCAGAATTGGGCATTCAACAAAGCTGTGTGATAAAGTTAGTTAAACGGACACTTCCTAAGTTCTGATTGACAGAGTTGTGTTTGAAGCTGTTGTAAAATACCCAAACTGTAAAGGGGGCAATTAGTTACTTACTTCATGAGTGTCTAATATCAAGAAAACACATTATAATCCATTGTAGTTTGTCACCAGAGCATTCATAACCCAGTTACATTTCTTAATGGGTACAAATCATTCAACTTTAAAATGCTTTGGAATGAGTTGCAAGAAGCCGTGATAGTGAAGCTTGTTCCATGTTCACTTCTGACTTGGGTGCTTTGGTTTTTCAGTTTGTTTCAGCCCAACCTCCATTCATTTCTAACAGACTTCTACCATCATACCTTATTTTAATTTTTGATAGTTTAGGTATTTAACTGACAATCTTATCCAGTCAGCACAGCTTACAGTGAGTGCAACAGTAGAACAGTTTTCTTTCCTGTATGTTTTGTCTGCTTTTAATTAGCCCTTTGCTGTTGCACTTTGACATTTGCTTGTAATAAAAAGTGCATTATGAATGAGTGAATGTGAAAAGACCTCAAAGACCTTCCCTCAGGCTGGGCTGGATCAGCTATTTCAGACTCTGTTTAATGACTGAGATTATCACATGGACTACAATGACGCATTGAATGTGTGTTGTCTCTCTCTCTCTCTCTCTCTCTCTCTCCCCCTCTCTTTCTCCTTCTCTCTCTGTCTCCCCCTCTCTCTCTCCTTCTCTTTCTGTAGGAATCCCATCTAGTAAGGTCTCCTCTGCAGGTTCGGTGAGGAGTATTCCCTCCGGCCTCACAAGCCCTCCGTCAGGGTCAGTGCACACACACACACAAACACACAGCACAGCAAAACAGATTTGTTTGAAACTGCTATAACTCCTTACTTTACTTTTTAATATACCTTACGAAACAGGGCTCATATTAATACCACCCATGTGTTATGTGAAGACAAGTATGTCGACACAGAAATATTTGCTAATTAATTAATGACCTAAACATAACTGGATATGTTTAATATATCATGGTGATTATGGCGGGTCAGTAGGCAGCTCAAGTGCCTCTTGTTTTGAACTTGCACATTGCAGCTTTAAAGCTTGCTTCATCTTTACAAACCCAGCCCTCCACGTAACTATACATTTGACTCGTCCCTCCCCTCCCTCTCATCTGTCTCGTCAGTGTGGGGGGTAAGACCCGAGCAATGAGCTCTGGCTATGGCTCTGTGAAGAACACTCAGTCTGGAGTAGGACTCAACAAGAGGAGAGTAGACAACTACAACTCTAGGTAAGCCAACATTCAGATTTTTTAGCCCCTCCTTGCTAAATCCTTTGACAACTTTCTAAGACATCTGCTAGAGCAGCCACGAGGGTCACAAGACAATGAATCATTTTATAAAGACACACAACAGGAGAAGGCTTTGTGAGAGTGAAGTTGTTTGTTAGTATCCTGGCCTCTTGTGGCTTGTTGCTGTATTGCATGCAGCTGTAAATTCAAAATCTGTTCTATTCCCATTTGGTAATTTAACTAGCAAACACACTCTAGTAAGGATGCAAATGGTTTCCACAATTCACCTCCACTCATGTTAATGAAACAAAATATATGTTCATTAGGCATATTTCTGTTCTAAAATAGCACTTAAGTCACTTAAAAAAACAATGGCCCTTTTTTTTTTGTTCTAGTTTCTGTTTTTTCCCCAAAAATCGGGCATTTCCTGCAAGTTATGACTGATACTTATGGGCATATTAGAGTAGAATGGTTCCCAAAATAGGACAAACACATTATGAATATTATTATATACGGTCTGCCTTTATTTAAATAATCATGTATGCTATACAGCTGTAGGCTCTGTTCTTTATTTAAATGATAGTTATGATTTGGAAAATAATTACACAGTCTTGCCTCTCTTATCTCATCCCACCAGCAACAAATGTCCAAGTAGAGCCAAACCATAACCCAGCTTTAATTAAATTAAGTTTAAAAAAATCTGTAATATCTCAAAATAAGAATGGGGAAAAAAAAGCTATTATCACAGGCAATCATTTTATCTCCAGTACTGAGTCAGCAAACATAGCCCTGGAAATTCAATAACTACAAATTGGCAATATTACCTGCAGTACACTTCCCAGTTCCCTCCAGTTGCACACATTTTGGGGTTAGTGGTGTTCTATTTGTACGCTGTATCACAAATATTCCTCATCTTTTCGAGACACTCCCACTGAACAATGTCCTTTCATTATTCACACTTGTTTCACTTTTTCTCAGAAAATGTCTTTGCCAAGCTTTGTGAAAAAACTTTCCTCAGACTGGAATCTCTATGACTCAATGACTTTTTGATTGCGATTTTCATGATAATATTCAGCGGTAGTAGTCTTTGAAATACATTTTCTGTTAGGTGTCTTTGAGTAGCTTAAAAAGCCCTACATAAACAAAGCATTTTATGATTTGCTAACATTATTATTATGCATCACCAGCGCTTTGTCTTCTGTCTCTAACCTCTCAGGAATGATGCCAATAGTGGGAACGAAGTGGACAACGGTGGAACGAAGAGCAAGTTCTGTCACGCGTGTGGGACCAAGTATCCTGTAGAGTCCGCGAAATTCTGCTGCGAGTGCGGGATCAGGAGGATGTGTATCTGAAGGAGCACAGAATAGAAGAGAGTAGGGGTGCACCGATACTGACACTGGCATTAGAATTTCCCCAAACCTAAACTCCGATACGTACTGATGTATCATCTGAAATGGAGAAAATATGTTTTTTTCGTTTTTTGTCCAGAACACTAACATGGTCCAACTCCGGATCAGATTGGTCAATAATTAAGAGTTCAGTACTCAGAGTCAGTAGTTAAACACTACTATTGGTGCATCCTTAGATGAAAGAATACGAGAGTAGAGGAGGTGGAGAGGAAATAAAGCTAGGAAATGGGTTCAAATGTGAAAAAGGAGATAAAGGAAAGATGTGGGGGACTTGGTAGAGGTGGATAGTGCTTGTGCCCTTTTATCCCGATCCCCAATCAACCGTAATCTGAAATCCTGAATTCCTTTCTCCCATCGCCCTCCGCTCCCTCACATACAAAATATATTCCTATTGAAGTGCAATATGATTGACTACTGAAAAAGACAATGTGTTATTGTAAAGAAAAGGTTTTGGAATTTGGGAAAGGTTTCACATCCCTTTGACAGGGACCGGTCGCTGAAATCGCTGTTAAATCTCAGTGCTACCTGTTCAGTTTTTGTACATTACTTTAAAAGCAATGTTTGTTTCCAACTCCCTTATTGCTACCATTATAGGCCTAACATTTCTATACAGGTGTTTTGAAATGTAGCATTACTCAAACCCTTTTATTCCCCCTCATTTTATACAATGAATGGCTTATTTATTTTCATATTCTTTTCCATTTGATTTTTACTGAATGAACAATGACTCTGCATCGTTTTTTTATGTTATCTACAGAATTTAAATGTTTTATTTGGATTTGTATGAAACTTTAATGCACCTGGATATGTTGCATTTTTTTTTCCCTTTACAGTGTTTCTATTGAGTCAGTATTCAGTTGGACATGGCAGGTGTTTAGGATCATTAGTGGAGTTCTGCTAGAGTCCTTTTTAACTGTTTTGCATTGGCATGATTCAGTTACATGGGTCTTGTGTGACTCGAGATATGAATGGTTGTTCTCTTGCTATTCTGACTTGGTCCATGTGATGTGTCCGCTAAAGATTTTAGGCATGCCTTCTCTTGCCCACAGGTTTATTCAAAACCTTGGCTATTCAGGATTTTGTTCAGAATTGTTTCAGTGACTTCGTATAGGCATCCCCCTGTGGCGCTTAAGTATAGTCAGTTTCCTTGCTTATACTTTTAACTATGCTACTGGTACTGCAGTAACTTCACATAGCCTAAGGCACATGGAACATACTATCTAAGCTTCCACATCTTATTCAGAGGTACTTTGTTAGGGGATAAGAACTCCAATCCAGTAGCACCCGTTGTTGCTGACATTTTTCTTTCCAAAAAACAAAGTTACCACAGACCACAGACATCACATTTATCTGGAAAACCAGGTGCCAGGTGTTTCCTGTTGAGATACTTCCTCGGAACGACACTATTTCCCATCACCACAACGGCAATCGTTTACACCCACACAGTCTATTTAGACACGGGAAACTGAGTGGGGATAGTGCCTCTACTTGAGGTGTATGGGTAATGATCAGTCACTCACTAAACTGTCAGTCATATTACTTTGAGTATTGTAGTACTTGAGTACTTTGAGGAGCAAGACATTTGTGTGAGACCCCCTCCCTCCCCCAGCACCCCCAGAAGCAAACTGCTTTCATGTACTGGATAGGTGCATTTGCCTATACTGGATACAGCGGTTGTTAGCCCAGATACGGTTGTGCACTTATTGCCATGTACTGTATATCCACCCTCAATAAACTTCTATGAAGAGAGCTGTGATGCAATTGTGAGAGTGTCTGTGGGAGAGAGTCAGTCTACACTGTTAGTAGGTAAATTAGGGAAATAAGTAAATACAATGCATTGCACAGAAGCCTTTACTTGGTTTTATATATAAATATATTTGGAATTTATGTATCATGGGTTATACATTAGTTTAGATAGGTATGAGTAACAATATATGATGCTTACTATGCTGAAAAAAATATCCATTTTACATACAGAAATTAGTTACATGGCTATGTGTTTTGCATAGTCCCTGGAGGAAACAGAAAATGGCTGCTACATTAATTATGATAGCTGAAACTGGGGGCAAAGGCAGCATGCTTATCCATTTTTTTGTTACGTAAACCAACAAAATGGCATGCTTAAAAGGTGATGTAAGGTAACAAATGTGGCAGTGGAGCATTTCAGCTCACCAAGCTATATCCCTGATAAGGTTTTCAAAAAATAGACAGGTACCATTAATCAAAGCACCAAATGAAAGCGACGAGGAAGCATCTTAGATGTATCACAGAGCAGAGCCAGATCTGCTGGCTGAAATCAGCCATCTGTGAAGGAATGTGCTTTTAAAATGTCAATCATACTCAATGACTAATCAACACGATGTATGAGAGTACCAACGAGCTGACACACAGCCTAAAACAACTCCCCAAACAAAAAGAACAGCGGAGCTTTGGATAACCAAGATAAGAAAGATGTGCCAGGACTAGTTATTCTTATCCAAAGTGAAAGCAAAACTGCATTTGAGCACCTTCATAATCCCTGGTCATACTTGTGCAGTCAATGCCAAGTGCAAGCAATAGTCACAGCATATCCCTCAAGAATGGCAAAAAAACATCCCTTTTAGCTGCACACATCAACTCTAATGCACTTTAATGCACCATCTTCATCAGTCTCAGAGCATCTTTGTATATTCAGCTGCTTTCATGGAGTCTATAAGACATTATTGTGAATTCAGCATGATCGGAGCTGGTATAATGCTGTACAGTAGGTCCTGACCACATTGACCCCAATGTGTTGGAGGGACTTGAACTTATTTTTCTCCAGTTGGCTTAATGGCTGGTTTCTACGTAGCTTGGAAACTCATCAGAAGAGTGAGTGGTCATACAACATCCAAAACAGCTGCAGGAGAGATAAACTGGTACTTGACTGGATAGCTTAAACAAAGTGGAGACTTCCTCTTGTGTAATCCAATGAAGGTTTAGCAGGACTTGCTTCAGAAAGTTTTCTTTTTCTCTCAGTGGCTTCACAGTTTTCACTGGTTTTGTCTCAGTTTGCCAGGTCAGTTTGAGACTTATTTTTAACACTCAACATCTGGAAGCATGTAGTCAGTGTAGTCAGGATCTCCTTGGCTTTGCACAGTTTTTTCACCTTCCTCTTCTCCTTCCTCTTTGGATGTCTCGTCTAGTCAATGGAAGTCAATAGACAAAGCTGGTTAATTAGTGTATGGAGCCTAGTTTAGCCCTAAGCTTTCTGTCAATTGGTATAATCAGACAAGGAGCATTGTATTTATATACAGTAAATATAAATATATACATTCATACATGTATTCATTTGGGCTGATTTTACAGACATGGATTAGACACAGCCCTAGATTAAAAGGTGCCTCTCGGTGATGGTACACATATATGCCATCACTGCCATATACAGTATACAGTATGGGTACATACCTATAACAAATACACGCAACTCAAACTAGGCTTACTCCAAGTCTGAAACTGGGCCAAATCCAAGGCTGGTCTAAGATACTCCCAATCTGTCAATCCTAATTGTAATCACCGAATACCATTCTGCCACTATATGGGCAGTTTGAACAAGGTCTGTCTGCTCAAAACCTGTAGCAAGTGCATGCCTGTGTGGTGAGACCTTAACCTCTAACAAGGCCCTTGTTTTGCTCTGCCTTATGACTCAAACTTTAACCATGAGCCTGGTATAACCTGAATTAGATGTGTTATGAGGAGCAGGAAAAGGTCCACTAATGTTCAAAATAAATTACCTAGTGGTTAACAGAATACATACGCAACACATGTCATCGGTAGGGAGGATGTGAGATTTTACGTGGAATTTTGGGAAAGTGCCATTCACATTCCAGTTTGTTTTTATTTAGTCTACATCTTACCTTTTTTTTTTTTACATTTCTGCTTTCTAGAGAGTAGAGAGACAGGAAAGACTGAATTGAAAGGACCAGCTTTCTGAGTTCATACCATTTTTCAACCTGAGTAATCAAAATCAGCCAAATGTCTACGTTCTTTTCTAGTTCCTGCTTCCAAACCTCCAAACAAGGTACAAGTGATTCCTTAAGTTCAATACGATGTACAAACTCAGAAGCATAATGTGAATAGAGCCAGTCCATAAATACTGTGAAGTAGTCGCGCACATCCAAAAATTCAAGGCAGGTGCTGGACCAATAGAAGACAGCATGAAAGAAAGAGGCAGGTCCGTACACTGTAGCTCCCTTTAGTTCTTTTAATTAAACATCCCACATGTGACGTTTCGAGCTACTGCTCTTCTTCAGACATAAACCTGTAGAGCCAGTCCATCTCACCTTCCACATGTACTGTACATCTTTTGCAGTAGCTTGTCTCTGCATGGCACCAATTTAATGAGATTAAAAAACAAATGTGCTTGTGTTTGGATACTCTCAGGGAGCAGACCGGCTGTGTTACCTATTAATGAGTCACGCACTGTTTGAAGGAAACACTTGCCCTGCCTGTCAACATTCCACTATCTTAGTCAATTAATGAATATGCCAAGATCTCACCCTGAGAAATCAAAAGAATGAGTTTATGCCAAGTTCTACCATGGCCACCTTGTTGCTGCCCCTTCTGGAGAGCTAAGAAGAGTTTTATTCCAAAAAGACATCCACCCACTTTTAAAACATGATTGCCAGCATGAAAAAAGTTATTGAATATTGACCATGTTAAGATATTTATTTACAATAGCAACAATAATTAGAATGTAATTTTCTACATTTTAACAACTTTCAAGTGGTGGCTACACATGTCTGACAGTGTGGTCCGTAACACTTTCATAGTGAGATGCCCAGCCTAATAAAAACCCTGCTGGCATGCCTTGCTGTCACAGCCACAGTCTACCAATTTATGTGTCTGCTCTCACCGGTTTGATCAGTTGTGCAGCTGTCTGGGTCCTTACCGGACACCTGCAACCCAGCAAGGACAGGACCGTGTTGGTCAGGGGGGTTGTCACATTCAGATCCTGCAATTTGCAGGTCATACTGTAGATGGAATGGACTATGTTCTGCAAAACAGAGGGTATATGAGTCCTTTGCAACTTTTGACTAACTAACTAACATATATATATGCTACCAGTCAAAAGCTTGGACACACCACACTTTTCTTTATTTTTACCATTTTCCACATTTCAGAATAATAGTAAAGACATCAAAACTATGAAATAACACAAATGGAATTATGCATTGACCAAAAAAGTATTTAAAAATGCTTTAAGATAATGAAAAACATAGTACATTCAAGCAGGCGTGACCAAACATGTGCTGCTAAATGATTAAGTTGGCTAGTGCAATTTTGAATCCATCAGCCACTGTGCCCAGTTGACCAAAAAGTTAGTTTCATACCCTCAGTTAATGCAGGAAAGCAACATGTAGAGCCAGCCTGCATGTCAGCTGAGAGCTGCAGAATACTCATTACTCACCTTGTTTTGTGTGCAGTTAGGTAGCATCTGTTTCAATTTTGGGCAGGTCGAGTTTTGCAGCATTGTTGTGATATTTCTCTCCTAGAGGATAAAGACATTACAGTGGTAAATATCAGTGATACAATTCAAGATTTCGAAGACGGACCAATACATCTACTAGTTATTCATGAGGTAATCAGGTCCGCAAGGGGCAGCTATTTCCTAGTCTAAGCTTTGTTAATTATATTAATATAAAGTATGTTTAATACATTTGAGGGTATTACTCTATTGATAATGGAATGTTAACACAGTTCTTTTATTTTACTTTCAAAGGTTCTTTTTTTAGGGCATTTCAAAGGTGGTGAAGAGGTAGGGTTAGGTTGGGTTAGGTTTGCTCACTGAGCCACCAGGGTGTCCATAAACACAATTCCTATGACTTATATCCAGACTGGAGTCACACTCCATTCACAAATAAATCTAGTTTGCTTCAACCTGCTTGTTGTACCCGATAGGTGGGGTCAGTACAGGACAATACAAGGAGTAAAATCACTGGCAAGTATTTGAAAGTCAATATAGAAAACCACCTGGCACTCCAATTACGTTATAACAAATGCTAAGAATTATTTTACCCAAATAGGCTTATATCTAATATGCTTCATGTACCATTGGGGGTATTTTGGACAGCTGTCTGACTTTGAGGGTGTAGTAACCGACCACTGGTTAAAAGACCATTGGTTCAATTTCTGACACCAACAGGGAGTGTGTTTCAGCTGTGAGCTGGCAGTTGAGGGGCGGCTGAGGTGTGCTTAAAGAAATATGTCATCCCAAAGTGAAAATACAGTCATTACCTATTCACTCCCATGTCAGTAGAAACTCCGCTGAAGTTGGTAGGACCACCGAACACATGGCGAGTTAGCGCCCGTAGTCTCATGTCAGACTTCCCCAAAACTACTGAAGTTTAACACTTTGCTGCACAAGCTCTTTGGAGAAATGTGATTTTCTGCTTCTTTTGGAGCTGCAAAAAGATGCCTCTGTTAACTTCAATAGTTTGGGAAAAGGTTGAGATGGAACTATGGGAGTTTTCATTTAGGGGCTGAACCTTTGCTTTAAGCAAGACACTCAATGACGTGCAGCACTGTGGCAAACCGTGTGTTCTGACCTCTAATAAAATAGATATGTGCGTGGCATTATGCGTGTGTACGGATATGTGATATTCAGATGTATTCTAGCTTTGCTGCACTTATTGTGTCTTTCTTTCTTTATGTATCTATGGCCTACAGGTGAAGCAGACAGCTGCCATAACGCAAAACTCTTTAAATTTGTTTCATCTCTTTCCGACTTCATGTAAACTTGGGAACCAGTTTGTCACTAGTTTCCTTGTCTTGATGTAGTTTTGTTGTTTTTCTTGCTGTAGTTTTGTTGTTTTTCTTGCTGTACTTTTGGGAACGGGGCATCATACAGTGTACATCCTGTGGTTTAGGACCAGCATGCATCCTGTTTACATTAGACAGTATGCATCCTTCGCTCCTTGAGCTTTCATTGCCTAGCTGTGATGCTTGCTCCTTGTTGATTAACAATAAATACCTACTGCCCTTGTGTGCACAACTGGTACAAAAAAGTACTATTCACCTCATCAGCACGGGAATTGGTGCCTTACTTACAACAACTTCAATGTCCCCGGACACGAGGAACTCATAGTCGTCCGTGATGCTGCGAGACTTTTCGCTGTCACAGGAGAGAGCTAGAGGCAGAAGCAGAAGAGCAAGGAGAGTGATGCAAAGAAGAGGCTGTGTGTGTGTGTGTGTGTGTGGTCATGTCACAGTGTGAGAGACAAAGGGAGACAGCGAGACAGAGAGGTCAGTTTACTAATCACACAAAGACCAACTGTGCATTTACATCTAATACAAGAGTTTCCAATCTTTCATGTTAAGGACCCTAAATAATACGATTTTGTCCCTGGGACCCCCATATGGGAAGATTGTAGCTTATTTCATGGTGGATGAACTAACAGTGGTGAGTGAAACATGATCAAAATAATCATTCTTATACATTCTCTAATTGTACTAATTTTTTGTCATTCATTTTGCTAAGGACCCCCCAGTGGGGGTCTGGACCTCACTTTGGAACCTCTGATCTAATACAAACAGCCACAATATGACGAAGCTAGTAGTAAACTGCCCATATGTCATTTTCGTTCTATCTATCTATCTATCTATCTATCTATCTATCTATCTATCTATCTCACTCACTCCTTCACTCACACACACCCACACCCACAGAGATTAGCGTTGACATGAGAGAGGCTCACGTGCAGATTTCCCCTTTCGAAAATGAACTACAGTAATCCTATAATAAATGTTATAAGGGTACTATACAAATATCACAGCAAAGCTATACGTGCTATACATTAACTATACACTGTGATATTCCTATATGAATATTACAGTGATACTACAAACACCATAAAGTACGATAAGGTCACTATAAATTAATTACTGAGTGCCACAGACATATTACAAGACCCTATAAGAACGTTATAGGAATATTATTACCTTTTCCTGGACTTTCTTTGCAATACAGCAGGCACACAACCTGTAAGCGCTTCTAAGAGAGACTCCCAATTCCCGTAAACGAAAGACAAGCAGTTCCCGTAAATCCCCAAAGTATTTCACTTTCCTTCTGACTAGCAGTTGGGAAATTATAAACTCGGGATTTCCCCCTTGGACGAACATATGAATCGGCAACCATTCAGTCAGTCAGTCGGCGCAGAAGGCAAGGAGACAGGCTCCCGGTAAGATTTAGATGCAGTAGCCCTACGCTGATTTACATGGTACAATAGTTCAGGCCACGCATCTATGCTTTTCCACCTTTGTACTAACACTGCTGTAGTCTTGGTTTCAATTAGGCTCTAAATTATTGGATTTAATGGCGGTTTAATACAGTGCGTCACCAGTTAGGCGACTGGAGCTACATCTAGTAAGATTTCATTACTTACCATTGGTCATTCTTTATTCATATTCACTGCGAGCTAAATCTGGAAAGTGACACTCTCAGTTTTGTCTTCATAGCTGCTCAATTGCATAATTTATCAGGTTTGATACTTGGATGGTGTCTTGAACAGATGGTGTCGTCCTCTCACTGTTCCCACAGTCCTTACAGATTTTGCGCGTAGGGATTACAGCCCTGTCCCACGTCCTGCGTAACGCAGCTCCGAAACCGCAGCATGTGATTTAACTTCCGTCCTCACGACAAGAGGTTTCACTTTACCGGGCTGGTGTCAGGAATTAACGTGCAAAAAGCAGCATGTGGAGCCATGCTGCGGGGGATTCATCAACTGCTGATACCAGGCTGTATTGTGATAAATGGTGGTCATATGAGCCCAGCGCGTCATTTGGCGTCCCTGTCCCTCTTAAACAGAGAAGAAAATGTCATTTGTGGGACAGTTTTCCGTGCCAGCCTATAAGTCTATGTCCCGGTTTAGGATAGCTCTAGAAAAGGCATGTGGGCCTGAAACAGATTAGACCATTGCATGGCCCTCATTGATTTATTCAGATTGATTGGTGTATTTCTTGATTGATTGATTCATCGATTGATTGACTGCATTCATAGACTTAACTGTTCGGCTACTTGCCAATTGCCTCACTCACTAGTTCCGTATTTCACTCATTCATTCTGTCAGCACATGGCAGGCTGTATGAAAGACGGATGTTTGTATGTAACCTTTCTTATAGTACGCTTAAACCACATGGACGCTGCCTTTCAGCATAGGAAAACACATGCAACTAACAAAATGATTGTTGGCAAGAACAAGTACCCTTTTAAGGAGAAATGTTAAGTTATTTACCTTCGTAAAAAAGTACATACCTTTTTCAAATGCTGACTACATGTTAACTAAACATTAGTGACCAATGAATTTCAAAGCGAACGTTTTTCCTCATGGATATAGCTATAATATTTTGTAATGAAAATCTTCTGCTCCTGACCATGTCTGCTCACTCAGCTTGAATTAAAATCATCTGCAAAGTCAGCAGGGTGGTGTAGTAAGTAGGGGGGTGAGCACCCACCCTGCAGTGTCCTTGAGCAAGACACTGAATCCCCACCAGCTCTACGTTCGCTATTTAGTAGCTGACCCTGGCCTCTC
This sequence comes from Centroberyx affinis, assembly GCF_046629955.1. Taxonomy (NCBI): domain Eukaryota; kingdom Metazoa; phylum Chordata; class Actinopteri; order Beryciformes; family Berycidae; genus Centroberyx; species Centroberyx affinis. The sequence goes on from NW_027282725.1 coordinate 207,146, forward strand.
ATCTCCCCATGAAGGGAGACACGAAATGACAAATTTCTCCTTTTGGGGATCAAGAGTATGTACACCAATGCTTTTAAAAGCCTGGCTGCTGCATTCTGAACAAATTGAAGATGAGATAAAGCTTGACAATCTTTAAGAGTGTCAAGGCTACTAGTGTTAGGATTTACCGTACAGCTGTGTATTGTAAGCATAGCAACGAAAGGAAATGTTATGTCTATGAATGAAATGACCAAGAGGAAGCATGTAGAGAGAAACGAGGTTAGGATCCAGAATGGAACCTTGAGGTACTAAATTGTGCAGCAGAAGATATAAAATCGCCCATAGCAACAGAGAACTACCTGTCAGAGAGATATGAGATAAACCAATTAAGAGCGATGTCCGTGACTGCCACATAGTCTCTTAGACAATTAGGATTTTGTGATAAACGGTGTCAAAAGCAGCACTAAGATCAAATAGGACTGGGTTTGGACATTCACCAGCGAAATGATCATTTGTGACTCTGAGTAATGCAGTCTGTGCTAATGCTGTACTATGTTTTGAATGGAAACCAGACAGGAATTTTTCAAATAAATTGTTACTGCTTAAATTATCAATTAATTGTTTATACACAACGTTGTGTAGAACTTCAACCAAAAATGGACATTGGTCTTAAATTACTGGACATGACCAGGCTTTTTAAGAAGGGGCTGGGCAAGTGTGTGTTTAAAGTAGAAGGCAACAGTGCCAGTGACCAATGAGCTGTTTATGATGTCAAGAATAAACAGGCAAATAGTTGTAATGACCTCCCTTAGTAGTATGGACAGCAAAACGTCAAAGGACCAAAATGAGCAATTGATAAGAGATATAATCTAGTTTGTTCTGAAATCTGCTGAAAAGCAGAGGCAATCAGCTCACATAATAAACTTCATTTTTAACTTTCGTTTTTACTGAAATTCTGTCTAATCATTCTGTCAGTTGTTTTTTTCCTGACTTTCTGTTTCCTCTGTTTGAAATCATTTAAACTTGTGTTCTTACTAGTCCATACTGTAAGCAGTGTCCAGCACCATTGAATGAAGCTCAGTATTGCACACAACCAAGGCTTGGCCTTGGACTTTGAGTGGATCCTAGGGGCCTGTCACTGACACATCCCACATTTGACCAGCAGCACTTGGTGTCTGCAAGGCTGTCACTGCAAGCCTAAGAAAATGTGGAAGACATGGATGAAAAGTGATGTAAACATGTATTGTCATTTGCGTAAAAAAGGAAAATGTCTAATTGAATATTCAGTGACTGAGGTTACAATAGGCTAGTGTAACTGACATGTTTGTCAATGTCATAATGTGAGTCAGTGCATGGCAAATTGCCTGTCATTTTGACAGGAGCAAGAGATGTGCATGTGATACTGCTGTGAGGTTTATGGGAAACAGCAAAGTACTCTTAGTTCCTTCTTTCACAGTGCAGAAAACTGAAGCTGAATGTCATAGTCACCAGCATTGGGACTAACAAATCACACTTCATGTCATTTGTGTGTGTGTGTGTGTGTGTGTGCATGTGTGTTAAAGTGTTGGAGCCTAATTAAAGACATCCATCAGACTATGACAGTGGTGCTGGGAAATGTTGCGTCCTGTTGGGATAGGAACGTGACCAGAGTAACCGTGACAACAGCAATATCAAACACCCAGGTGAAGTTACACAGCAAGATTTTGATTTCTCTTGTCTCCTGGTGGGTTGTGATTCACTTATCAACTATTTCCTGGTGGGTTGTGATTCACTTATCAACTATTTACTGGTAGAAGGTGAAGTGTTTTAGTTGTTACATTTCATTATTGTTGATTGTATTTTTATCTTCATTTATTTACTTATTTATTTATGTGTCAATTTCCCCAAACTTGCCCTCTGTTTTAGATGTTGCATTTCATTCTATGTATCATTCTGCATTGTTGAGGTTACATATAACACATAAAGAAGAACAGGGGTACTAGGCAGACCTGGGTGAAACAGTGTTAGTGTTTAGTGTTTGTTTAGTAGTGTGGAGTACCAGATGGGTGGGGTTTACCATGTGTTGTCAGGAATGTTGTCAAGTATGTCTAGGTTGTCAAATACAACAAATTTGCTTTATACTTTGTGATTATCTTTTTCTGGATTGCATTGTATGTAACAAACCCCTCTCATCTGACCCCCTCAGTAGGATACAAACAAACGTTGAAGTGTATTTCCAAATACTACTTGACCCAGGTCTGAAGTCAGGGCTAGTAGCAACTGATAATGTCATAAACGATGGATGATGTAATAAGTTATCAAAAAAGAAAAATGTCCCTCTAAATGGGTCGAAAATGTAATAAAACCTGTTAATGTAATAAATTCTTTGATAATGTGATTACAGATTAAGCTGCAATAATACTAATACTAATACTACTAATAGTAATAACAATAAACTTTACTCATATAGCACGTTTCTAAAATCAGTTTACAAATTACTTTACAGAGAGTGAGAGAAACAAAACACAGAATAAACAATAAGGGCAACAACACAAGATTAAAAACAAAAGAAACAATTACATGAAGGCCAGCCTATAAAAGTGTGTATTGAGAAGTGATTTAAAAGGAGACACTGACTTTGCTAACCTAATTTCCTCCGGCAGGCAAATGCCCAATCATCTTTTGTTTTCAGTCTAGCATGAGGAACGGCCAACCTTGAAATCAATTCTGAAAGTGACAGGTAACCAGTTAACTGGTAAGAGGAATAGGAACTTTACTAGTTACCTGTCCCTTTCAGAATTTATTTCAAGGTTGCAAGGATTTGAATGCTGTGGTCTCTATGTTTGGCACCTGTTAAAACACTGGCGGCAGCGTTTTGTATGAGTTGGAAATATGAGAAGGACTTTGGACTGAGACAGGAGTAGAGGGAGTTGCAGTAGTCTAAATGAGAGAAGATGAAGGTGTTGCACTCATGAACCTCAGAACTGGACTCAGAGTGGCATATTTTGTGAATGGTGTTTATTCTGAAAATAACAATTAAATGGTGAAGTGAGTCGGCTGGTAGCTGGTAATATAGTACTCTCTCTGCTGATAACTGACAACTGACAAACAAATACTGTACAAATCATTGTGATTACTAATACAAAAATAATCAAAATATCAACAACAATAGAAAATTATAATTACATTAGATTCATAAAACATCCCTGAATTACACTAAGTCACAGAGTCACAGGCAGGGTTCAGAGCAGGAAGATCTACTACGGACATGATCTTCTCTCTGAGACAGCTGCAGGAGAAGTGCAGAGAGCAGAGAAAACCACTCTACATGGCCTTCATTGACCTCACGAAAGCTTTCGACCTTGTGAGCAGGAGCGGCCTCTTCCAGATGGTTGAACGGACAGGTTGCCCCCAAAACTCCTCCGCATTCTCCAGTCCTTCGACACCGACATGAAAGGCACCATCCAGTTTGATGGGTCCACCTCAGACCCCTTCAAAATCTGTTGTGGTGTCAAGCAGGGATGCATGTTGGTGCCCACCTTGTTTGGGATATTCTTTTCCCTCCTCCTGCGGCAAGCCTTCAGAACATCAACTGAGGGAGTCTACCTACACACAAGGACAGACGGAAAACTATTCAACCTCGCTCGACTGAAAGCCAAAACAAAGGTCAGACCACTCATCATCCGGGACATGCTGTTCGTTGATGATGCAGCAGTGACAGCACACTCCCAGGAGCACCTGCAAACCCTCATGGACCGGTTCACCCAAGCATGCCAGGGCTTCAGCCTGACCATCAGCCTGAACAAAACCAAGACAATGGGACAGGGCACTGAAAACCCCCCCTCCATCACCATCAACAACTACACACTGGAAGCTGGAAGCATTTTCACTTACCTTGGGTCCACCATCACCAACAACCTGTCACTCGACACTGAACTCAGCAGCCACATCGGAAAAGCAGCCTCTACTTTTGGGAAGCTCACAGCTAGAGAATGGGATAATGGCAAACTCACAGCCCACACGAAGATACAGGTGTACAGAGCTTGTGTCATCAGCACACTCCTGTATGGCAGTGAAACTTGGACCCCATACTCACATCAAGAGCGGAGGCTTAACAGCTTCCACCTGCGCTGCCTGAGGTGCATACTGGGCATCACCTGGAGGGACAGGATCACACCTACAGCAGTCCTGGAGAGAGCACAGCTTCCCAGCATGTACTCTCTTCTGAGGCAGCGACGTCTCCGCTGGCTGGGCCATGTCCGGTGGATGGACGACAGACGAATCCCGAAGGACATTCTCTACACGGAACTGTCATCTGGCAAGAGGCCAACTGGCCGCCCACAGCTACGCTATAAGGATGTCTGCAAGCAAGACCTCAAGTCCTTCAACATCAACCCTGTCACCTGGAAAGATGCCGCTCAGGACCGTCTTCAATGGCAGTAGGCACTCCGCAGTGGATTGCTGACATACGAAACCACCTTTGCTCAACACCGAGAAGCAAAGAGAACGAAGAGGAAGCAAAAACAACAGGATACCACCACATCATCAACATCATCAGGGCCGGGCTACACATGTAACATCTACGGCCGAGTCTGCCTCTCACGGAAAATAAAATAAAAAAGGAACATGGGGGGGTGTATGTTTAGGAATGAAATAATGCAGCACTATTGCATACATACACTTTCAATGTGCCACAAAGGCATGGATGACCTTCTCCAGGTCGGTGGTAGATAGGAATGGTTTGACTTTGGAAATATTTCTCAGCTGAAAGAAACTAGGACTTTACATGCTCTTCAAAGCTATGGTCAAAGTCAAAATACACCTCTAAATTTCTGGCCACTGGCTTCACATTTGAAGATAGTCTACCTAGTTATTTTGGATTAAGATAGTGGAGCTACAGGGACTGAAAAGAAAAATTTCAGTCACCCTGAACGGAGGGTGTTGAGGCAGTTTGGGTTGTTAGGTCAATATCAGCATAGCAGTGAAAAGAAACGTTATGTTTCTGGATAATGTGGGAGCATGTACAAGAAAAATAAGATGGGACCTAAAATTGAGCCGTGGGGAACCCCGCAGGTAAAATGAGCTGATTATGATGATGAGTTACCTGGCAGAGAAAGTTCTGCTGGTGAGGCAGGAGTTGAACCAGTTCAGCACTGTGATACTAGCTCAGTGCCTCAGACGGTCCATTGAAGTTGCATGATCAACTGTTTCAAAGGCAGTGCTTGCGTCTGAAACAATTACAATTGCGCAATCACCTGCATCTGCTACTAATAGAAGGTCATGAGTTACTTTGATCAGAGCAGTCTCTGTGCTGAGAAATTACTCAAAAATGTTGTGGTTAAAAAATTTTTTTTTAAAAAGCAGCTGAGTTGAAACACCTTCCTCTAAAACATTTGATTGGAATGGCAGTTTTGAAACAGGCCTGTAGTTACTGAGGCATATGGAATCTAGGTTGGGTTTCTTCAGGAGAGGCAGGACTGTCTTAAACAGATGGAAAGAAGCCAGTGGTCAGTGGGCTGTTGATGATATATGAGGGAATACAAGGGCTAACAATGTCAAAAACGTCTTTAAAAATGTTGTGGCAAGAATGTCTATGGGACTGGCAGATGATTTCATATGAGAAACAGTCTCCTCCTAACTGAGGATGGACTGAATAAAAGCTAGGTGAGGGGTCAGTGACAGAATTGATGACATTGAATAGTATCCTGTAGTTATGATTCTTGGAAATAATTATGATCAGAGAAGAATGACACTCTTCCTTCCTGAAGCTTCCTTAACTGTTCCTTGGTAATTTAACATTCAATCTTTCATCATGTCATAATGGACTTTGTTGGTCTTCCATTTCCGTTGTTCTTTTCAAAATTCTCTCCTTAAGGCCTGAGTGTCATTATTGAGCCATGGTAGGGAATATTGATACATTATCCAGAAATTGATTACGTCGACTGGTTTTATTACATTTTCAGCCCATTTAGAAGGACATTTTATTACGTTCTAACATGTTCTTACATTTTCCATCAGTTATTACATTCTCAGTTGCTACAACCCTTGATCTGGGTGTATGGTCCTAAACCATGGGAAATCCATGTCAAATTTACATGTACTCTAACTTAGCTTAGAAAACCCTAATTTACTTAGTGAAGCTTGTGAGCATAAAAAACACATTCAATTACAATCACCAGTTAGCAACAGTTAACTTTTTGCTGCCAGTCCACTCCAGTGGCACTTTGGAAAGGGGGGTGGGGCAGGATAGTGGCATGAACCGACAGATTTGCATGCAGGTTAACACAGGCTTCCACATGGTTTGTCTTCACGACAGGTCGGTTGCGGTTGCGGTTTATTTTGTAATTACATATTTTTCAAGGCCTGCATTAATTTTATAGTCATTTATGGCACTAAACGCTTTTTTTGTAAATAAAAACAAAGTAAAGGAAGAACATTGAAAACATTTAAAATAAAATCTAAGTTTGATTCTTATTGCTATGTTGCGCTTCCATCTATAAGCTTTATTTATGAAAATATCTTACGTTTTTTTTTTTTTTTTATATTAAAGACAACCAAATAAAAGCTTTTGTAGCTTGAAGTTAGTTCAAATTCTGGAAGTTTTGAAGGGTTTCATTCGAAAACACTATTTATCCATTGTTGAGGGAAAAATATTGCATGAAGTTCACTCCGATATTTAAAAAACACGAATGATTACGTCCTCTAAAATGTTCCTATAGATATTTAACTTCGTGCCAGCAATCGTTTTATCAGATTAGGCGTCACACTTGTCAAATGGTGGATATCTCATTTTGGGATGAAACTTTTCGGTTGCTCTATTCACAATCCCTGTTAAACCGTCATTTTCTGAAGTGTGTACTAAACACACTGAAACCAGCATTGAAACACTCAGTATAGCATGTAAAGTTTTATTGATAGATTCCCCTCATTTGTTTCTTTTACTGCGTAGATAACTCAGAGAAATGTGTTGGAGCCTGTGTCCCACGTTTCACAATTTGTGGATATTAAAGTTCCTGATGCCTGTTATTCAGTCAGCAGAACGCACCATTCATCTTACATCAGAATTATCAATCACTTGATCTCAAATTGATTGCCTAATATGAGAAACATGAGTGGAGGTTTGGCTGTCTGGTAGTGACTTACTGACAAATTCATTTATTCATTCATTTTTGCTGTTGCAGTCAAAATGAAATTTTGTGTGCAGAACTCACACACACACACACACACACACACACACACACACCCACACACACACTTACGGCAAGACAAACAGAAGGGAGGGCGTGACTGGGAAACACACCCTAGCATAGATCATTGCATCATATCCTTGATAGAAAATCACGTTACTGTGAGGAATTCCTGTAAATTATATTGCGAAAGACACAAAGATGTATTTTGTGAATCTATCCTTTCATGCTTGTGTAACTTAAAATGAAATACAGAAATGTGCTGTGACTTGTTTTGTAAAAATTCACAAACCCCAGTGTGTGTGTGTGTGTGTGTGTGTGTGTGTGTGTGTTTTATAGACTATGGTATGACTTCCAAAACAAAGTTCTTCTGGCGGTCAAAGCTCTGGGTAAACAAGACTAGGTCAAAACCTAGTATATGGCTGGACCGTGTATGAGTGTGCCACGTGCCACGGCCGACCAATGGTGTAACTTGATCACTCAGTCAGTCAGTCAGTCAGTCAGTCAGTCAGTCAGTGACAGACATGTAACTGTCACTGACTCCGCTGTTGACAGGGGTTAAAGTGGGATTTGGCAGGTGGGGGAACCCTGTTTCAGAGGGGGGGGGGGGGGGGTCAGAAAAAAATAGTAATTTAAAACAAATTTCTTGCATTTCTACACCACCTAACCTCTTGGATTAAGTCAAGAAACAGCAACCCTGTATAATGTTAACCAAAAATGTAAAGATTATGTTATATTACTACATTTCAGCATTGAGGTGCTTACATTCATGATTTTGCATAGGCATACTAACCTAAAAACCTATTATTGGGAATCATGAGAAAGTTTCAGAGCGACAGACACAGAGCATCCCCGTAACCATAGCAACTCACTCTCACTCCTGCCTGCGTGCGCACGGCGCGAGAGGAGAGGGAGAGACACAGAAGAGCCGCTGACTGAGATTACTCTGAGCAGCATGTATGGGAATAAATTACAATATAATAATTTTATAATAATATAATATATATAATAATATAATATAATAATTTGTGTATATTTCTCGCTATTCAGATGGTCTGAATAACTCTCTGCTGCACGGTGCTGCTCTGTCTCGTCTGTCCTGCTGTCAGTTTCCTTTTTTCACGTCACAACGTTATCAGTTATGAATTTGTTTTTCACTGCGTGAGAAAATAGACTTGTGGCGTGAGAGCGTGTGAAAAATGTCAATTGCGTGAGTCTCACGGTCAATGCGTGAGAGTTGGCAGCCCTGTGAACTCGCTTGTCATTATTATATATGAAACTGCCAATCAGATTTATTTACTTATTAATCGAAGGTGCCGGAACGCCGTTCCAGATCATTCCGGCCCACTTTAACCCCTGGCTGTAGACTGCTAATACAGAATAATAGTCCATACATCTATACTGATCGTTCCAGCGCGTCCCGTCTCTCTCTCCACCGCTGTCGTCTCCACCGCACCCACGGCCCGCATTGATCCTGTCGATCCAAGCGCCAGGCGCTCTGTTACCCATCGGTGCCGAAAACGCTGTTCGCCGGACCCTGGCGGGGCATCGTCGTCGGGACCCCGGCTGAAATCTCGGCCGGATCATCGGGAACAAATCGGCGCCCAGCTAGTGGCACTGGCCGGAACCGTGGCCCCGGGAAACTTCGGGAAGGTCGGCAATAAGCCCTCGGCGTGATGAAACCTCCATGCTTGTTTGTGTGTCTCTCTCCCCCGACAGAGGACTTCAGGTGGACTGAGCTCGCGCATATGCATCGACATAAACGGTGATATGATATAATTGTATAGATTCTACTTTAGCTTCAGCTTACATGCATGATATTGGTCAGCCTGCTGACTGTGTGGGAGAAACGGGCTCCTGATCTCAGCGGAGAAACTAGACGGCGGAGAAAACGAAACTTAAATTTCTGGCTCTGTGATACTGTGTTGTGCCACGTGCCACGGCCGACCAATGGTGTAACTTGATCACTCAGTCAGTCAGTCAGTCAGTCAGTCAGTCAGTCAGTGACAGACATTCGCGTTTGTAGGGCTGGCCCCGCTGTTGCGGTCCAGCCAAAAATGTTGAACACATCCAAACACAACTGTGCTATAACGAATCATTCCCACCAACAAATGGACTTTACTATACATTTTATTTTGCAGAGAAGGTTCTAGAAGGTGTAGGACTACTCTGCCTTTACTGAGTGAAAGCGGTCTCTTTTCTTTCTCTGTTATTGTTATTGTTACTAATGACAAATGGCTTCAGGACAAGAACAATACATTTCCAAATAGCCCACTTTTCCAATAGTACTCACTTTTTCCGCCAGCATACTAAACAGAGGGTGCAGAAAGCATGGCAGTGTCCATGTTCATAATAGTTTCCCTTTGCTCATGCTTAATGGGATCTTTCTATTGAGAAAAAAACAACAACTCAGTTCTCATTTCAGTTGAAAACAGGGGCAGAGGAAATGATCAGTTGGTAGGCTTGCCAATAAAGTGGTTGCGCAGACATCGAGGTGAAGGGACAAAAGCTTTATGTAAGGGCATCTCAACGGACAGACCTTCTCACACACACTCACAGATACACTCACAGTCTACAATTACGGGTGGGAACAGAGTGGGTGGGAGTAATGAATTACATGAAACAATAAACTGGCAAAAAACAGTATTGAGGGTACTGGAGAAATTCCTAGTTGGGTTACGCAGATACATGTTTCCAGAAGGAACAGAGACTTTTATTGTGTAACTAGAAAGGTGCATTTTCTGGAGAAAATGTGTGTGATTGCTGAGAGTGCAAACTATGGGTGTGTGTGTGTGGGCGTGTTTCTGAACATGACTGACCGTGGATTGTCTGTACAAACTGAAGTGGCTGAAACACAGTGTAATATGTGAATTTAATGTTAAAACTGTGGGAAATGTGGCAGTTTAAACCACTTCTGTGAAGGAGCCGTAATGAGTGTCCAAGTGATGAGTAATAATGTGAGAAATGTACTAAAATATGTAGGAAGGCTTATTTGTAAAAGCTGGGAGGTGGCAAGATTATAAATAGTATGAAGAGTAGGTGTATTTTGAGTTTAAAAAAAATGAAAGTAAGGAAGTGACAAGCCTAATAATGTTAGAAATGTATTAAAATGTAACAATAGTGAGAAGAAAAGCATAAGAAAATATATAAGTGAGAGAGAGAGAGAGAGAGAGAGAGAGAGAGACAGACAGACAGACAGAAGTATTTGAAGTAGTAGTAGCTATAGTAGTAGCTGTAGAAGTAGCTGTAGTAGCAACAGAAGTATTAGAAGTATAGTCTCCCAACAATGTGAGAAAGAAAGAGAAAGAGAGAGAAGAGAGACACAGATACAGATAGATAGAGATATAGATAGATAGAGAGAGACAGACAGAGAGAGAGACAGAGAATGAAAAGTATTTAGTAGTAGTAAGCTGTAGTAGTAGCAGTAGCTGGAGTAGTAGCAGTAGTAGCAGTAGAAAGCTGCAAGACTCATTCCACTGAGATGCACCACAGAGCGTCACAGGAACTCATTCCTGCCTGTGGCCATCAAAATTTTCAACTCCTCCCTCAGAGTGTCAGACACTCTGAGTCAATAGACTGGCTCTTGGACTTATTTCACTCCTGTCAGCAGTTTATAACCCCATAACTTATAACTTATATTTAAACTGTGCAATACCGATTTTTTGTGCAATAATTCAACTGTGCAATAATTATTTAATTATTTAATTATTTACACTGGTGTATATATTGGAGTATGATGCACATATTGTACATAATTCTTATTTCTCTTATTTCTATATTATTATTATTATTATTATCACTGTTATATATTGTAGTATAATGCACATATTTTACATATTTCTTACTTTCTTATTTCTATTTTTCTTATAATTTCTTATAATTTCTCTATGCTTATATATATTCTCTTCTACAATGTGAGCAACTGCAATGTAACCCAATTTCCCCTTGGGGATCAATAAAGTATTTCTGATTCTGATTCTGATTCTGAAGTATTAGAAGTGTAAAGTCTCCCAGCAACATGAGAGAGAAAGAGAGAGAAGAGACACAGAGACAGAGAGAGAGAGGTAGTGGAGCCAGTGTAAGCAGCCGATCAGCAGGAATAAAATATTTAGGAACGCTTATGTGTAAAAGCTTGAGGTATAGGGAGTACAAATGTTGAGTATAAGGTATATCTTGAGTAGAATAAAACTGAAAGTAAGGAAGTGACAAGTATGAAAATATGTAAAAGACATGTTAAAATGGAGAAGAGTGAAAAAAGGAGAAGTGGAGAAGAGCTGCATGTGTAAGACAGCAGCAGTGGAACAGAAAGTAGTGTGACAGAGTGGAGCACTAGTGTCGAACAAACGGTAATAACTCAAAAACTATACATCATATTGCTTATATATTTACATTGTGGGTGAGAGCAGAAGTAGCTGAAGAGTTTAATATATAATATATGTATGTAATGTTAAAGTTGTGGAAGTGATTGAAGTTTAAAAGCAAAAACCTGTTCAAAATAGACACAGACGGTATAGCACTGGTGTCGAACAAACATCCATATCTCAAAAACTACAAATCCCATCACTTAGATATTTACATTGTGAGAGAGATAATAAGTATGTGAAGAGTTTGATATAATATATGTATGTAGTGTGAAATTGTGGGAAGTACTACAGTTTAAATACTGCAGGTGTAGGCAAAATTACTGTAAAGCAGTAGTGTTGAACAAACATCCCTAACTCAAAAACTACAAGTGGTATCACTTAGATTTACATTGTGAGTGACAGAAGAAATAGCCAAAGAGTTTGATGTAAAATATATGTCTGTAGTGTGAAAATTGTGGGAATAGTGACAGTTTAAATATGTGTAGAAGACAAGGCTGTTCAAAGGAGAGAAAAGTACTGTAAAACACAGTTTTGCAATAGTGTTGAACAAACGTCCCTAACTCAAAAAGTATAAAAGCTATGAGTTAGATATTCACATTGTGAGTGGCACAAGAAGTAGCAGAACAGTTTGATATGTAATATGTGGATGTAGTGTGAAAGTTGTGGGAGTCATAACAGTTTAAGAAAATTGAATATTTAGTGAAAATCACAGCCTCTACAGTCTGTAGAGTGATGACATCACGTGCTCTACCGTGGCTCCATAGGCTGCCATTATATAGGTTGAAAAAAGTAAAAAACTTAAACTGTGACTACTCAAAAAAGTACAAAAGATATCAAAAAGCTGAATTAAAGTGATAAAGTACTAAAAGTGATGACCTGTTTAAAGTTTGAATGGCATTTCTAGCTTAAGGTATGAAGGAGTAGTTAGATTTCAAAGAGGGCATGGTTTGAACATTCCGCCCATAGACTCCCATTATAAAAAAAAGCAGAAAAAAGTAGAATATCTTAAAAAATAAAAGTCAGATCACTGAGAAAAGTAAGTTTGAATGGAGTCTCTAGGTGAAAGTATGCAGAAGTAGTTAAGTGCCAAAAAACGTACGGAATAATAAAAATAAAGAGTGAGAATATTATACCTGTGATTGCTGCTGACTCAGCAATCACACAATGATAGAAAAAAAAATAAAAAAAACACAATTGTAAACAATGGCTATTTGTCTATTTGACTTTAGACTTTTATAAGGAAGAAATATTTTGTCTATTTCCAGGAGTTGGAAAGCACACACAGAAATCACAGTAAAGTGTGGAAAATATCATGAAATTTGTTGGCAATGTTTTTTTTTAATTTCCAATCCAAAATGATGTAGATGCTTTTGGTTTTACATGGCTCTACCAACTGACTGGGATAACAAAACCAATCTAAATCCAATGGCACCATCTAGTGGTTATTCTTCAAACATGCACTCATGCACACACACACTCACATACACACACACAATTGGAAAATGAAGGTACTTTTAGTACAGTATACAAAAGCAGAAATTACAAATATTAAAAACCATTACTGAATGGCACCGTGAAACATGCAAACATATTTATTGGAGCAAACTCAAGTCGATCTCATTTCATTTCACCTTTCATTTCCTTTTGCTTCTGTCAAGCCTGAAAGAAATCAACGCTGAATCAAAACAGGTTGGAAAATAGCAGATGAAATAGGAATATCTCTGAATGAAAGAGAGTGATATTGATGGCAGAGATGTTTGGTGCACTCATTTGTATAATGGGGGATCAGGCCTGATAACATGTCCATATTTATTTTTCAAATTTCCGTTTACCTGTAATGATGCTAGAATATGGGATGAGTGATATCATGAAATAATGAAGTGAAATATGACTGGTGATATAGATAAAACAAAAAAAAAACCCACCAAACAACAAACACAAACATTTCCATTTGAAGAAATACGACACATTTATCAACACCACATAGCAGAAAAAATAGATTCAAACAGGTAGTGAGAGCAGACTGTGAAACCTGCTACAGTAAATCAGTGAAACTTAAATGGGGGGGCAGGAGCCTATCCCAGCATGCACTGGGCGGAAGGTAGGGAAACACTGTGGATGGGTCGGCAGTCCTTCACAGACATAGACAGACAAACACACATAGACAGACAAACACATTAACGCTCACATTCACACCTAGGGGCAATTTAGAGTCTTCAATCCACCTGAACTTGGTACAAGCAAAGAGAGGAAAGGGGGAAAGCATCAACTTGCGCCATCTGCTGGCTGCATTCAAAAAAAAAAAAAATCACCATTCCATTCCTTTTCCCATAGGGGGATTTTTTTTGTAATTGATTATAATTAATAACAGCTTGAAGTTTCACATATCAACACTAAGGCACATGGATGATGTGACTGAGACCTTCGCTCAATACAAGTACAAGACCACTTCCAAGGCACTGATTGGCGCTGCTCCATGCGGCCTCATCATCACCTTCATCTCAGAGCTATACACAGGAAATCACCAGGCACTCTGGGATTGTGGCCAGGCTCCAACTAGGAGGTGATGTGATCATTATGATGGCTGATAAGGTAAGCTTTTAGATGTTTCCTATGTTCAATAAAAACAAACCATTAACTTTCTGGCCAGTTGATTGATCTATTCTGCTGGGCAAGGAAGGTGGGAAGTTGGATTAGAAGAATGAAGTGAAGAGCCCACACACTACACTCCAGTACACTTTTGCAAATCTGAAACTGATGTTTCAACCCCACCGGGTCTCTAAATAGTGTGCAGGTTCTACACTTTGTTCTTTTAGACTGGACTGACTATGAAGAGCAAGTTATTCTGGGGTTTCACTATTGAAGACATGGTGATGACAGTTGGAGCCAGGCTGATCATCCCACGAAGTGCTCAGCTCACAAAGGAGGAGACTGAGCAAACACAAGCCATCGCCAGGCTTTGGATTTGGTTTGCCATCGAGGAGTATCACATTTGGGACGTCCCTGTACCACTGTGTGCCTCTGGGCCGCAGACCAAATGTGGTTCAACTGCTGTTTAATGGCCAATTATGAGGGATCAATGTTTCTTGATGAGTAGATTTCATACAGTCATCTCTGCCAGTGCAAGTGTAAATATAATGTTATGAAATTTGGTCAATGTGCCTTCCTAATCTTTATAAATTTGTTTATCCTTTTATGCTTTTAGAATTGATATAAATCTTTGTACCCTTTCGTAATGAAATATGTATTTGGGTAAATATGTTAACTGCAAGTTGCATGCGTACACATACACTTATCATAGTACGGATGCTTTTTTCTGCTTTTTTCTTTTATGCTTGCGTAACACAACAGGGTGTTCAACGCACCACCGTTTCCGTTTAAATAAACGTTTTGCTACGCTTTGTCGGGGCTGAACGCAGGGCAGGTGATATCCCTGATTAATTCCGTCCTCTCTGGTTGAAGGTGTGCTGATCAGTGAAACCACCTGGGGCCTGTACTACGAAGCAGGATTTGGGGTTAGCGAGGTAACTTCAGGTTTAACCCTGGGTTTTCAGTCTCACGAAGGTGGTTCACTTCTTACCGGGGTAGATCGCCATGGCAACTTATGCTGCACGGCTAAGGTTAGGTTCAGGGTATCGGATCAAAATATATGAAAGGCCCGCCTTCTGACCAATCAGCTCTCTGGAAACGGGGAGTCACCATTCCTACTGGATCCCGATATGGACAAATATACAAATGGAAATCACAATAAAAAACGGAAAACTGTTAGGCTATTTTCGAATTAACAGACAGTAAGAAGTGCTGTTCGCAGGGCGACGTGTTTACAGACCAGTAGAATGACGTTGTTTTCCATGATAATTTATTCGGAGATATAGCAGGTAGGTTACTTAATTGACCATATTATTAATGGAAGTTACTGTTGCATAATTAATTGCGCTGACTTTATTTAACTGGGTTCCCGACAGTGTTTGGTTCAATGTAGGCTATTTCATATTCCATTACCGCAGCCCCGAAGAACATGAGGCCGACTTTATCAATAGAAAATCTTTTTACAGCCTCAGTGTGCCACAAACTATTTTATCAATGAAAAATATGCCCACTGTGTCCTAATGACGGGGCAGTTCATCCAGTAATCCTCTCTAGCTTGGAAGCAGAAACAACTTTTAGGGTTTTCGCGGTTATGTTTTGTAATGCTGACAGTTATTCACCTAGGCTATAAGAATTTGTTGTTCTTGAGAGAAGAACCCAATGTTAGTTGCTATCCATTTCTTTTCGATTGAAAATGTCAGCAGGAAATATTAGGGCTTATATCATCCTATAATTAGGTCTATTCTCTATGGCTTTTATTGTTTGATTAGCCTATTTTATTATTTTCGCCTATTTTTAGACTATTAGTTTTGCGCTTATAGGCCTATTCTATGTCCTTTTCCCCGCTGAATCATATTACTTTTGCTGTGCAACAATCTAATTTCCCCACGGGGATCAATAGTTTCATCTCATCTTATCCGAATTGTCTGATCTAGATCTGTCCATGTTGCATGTGATTGGCTATTTGTTACAAACCCCGCCTCTTTCATATGAACGCGCTCATAGGTAAATGATGATGGTGATAATCAGCTACGTGAGACCGGTTATCAGGATCGTCAATGTTAGGTTTAGTGAACTCAGTGAACTAACTCAAAGATACCCTGACTTTGTTGAACTTGCTTCGTAGTATAGGCCCCTGGTGTAGTGTTTGGTTTGTCTGTCAAATGAAACAACAAACATCACATCTTCACTTCCAAAGTGGTTTCCTAGCTTAGCTGAAGATAAGCTGGAGGTGATGAGAGCCCATCGCATTGGACAAGAACGTCCCCTAACCTTGATCTGATGCTGCCTTATCAAGACCACATCCTGAAGGCATCCAGAACAACCTCATTCAAGTTGCCCAGCAAAGAGATTTGCTTTTTGGTTGATGACCGCAACTAGGTGAAAGGTTGCTGGGTGTTTTCGCAAGCCAAACCCTAACCCATGGCTGGGAAACAAGGTTAGGATCCCTTCCTGCTCTACCCAGCCAAAACATGAACATTTTGGTAAACCAGTACCCATAGATCATTGCTTCTTAAAGGACAATTCTCACATGATTGGAAGTTTTTGATCATTTCCTGCATTCCCTTACTGTCCAGAGCTTTTATCATGTTATGAGATATTTATTTTTCCTCTCTTAGCTGTTTTTCAAAGTAAGTATTTTGAGATAAATGCTGTCTGTATTACGAGTTACTCCCAGCAAAGCCGCAATTGTGTAAAATCTAGCTTTAATCTCTTTTCATTTTACAGTGGAAACATCTTGCTTTGGTTTGAACATTGGCCTGACTTGGTTGTGACTGATTTGGGAGGTAAACAACCACGGGTCAGAATGTTCATATTATAAAGCCACAAAATGACAGGTGGTCTTTCAAATCCAAACCTCAAACATTATTTTTGGTCATTTGCGTAGAGACCGCTCTCGACATGGCTCAAACCTGAAGCTCATGGAAACCCACTGAAGAGAACTTGGTTTATTCTGCTCTCCCATTGAGGCACACAAAGCTCTGCCTTGGCCTTAATGTATCCTTTCTCTTATGTGTGTGGCGTACTGCAGAAAAACAAACCAACACCACACTAAAATGGCATCTTAACAGCCCAATCTTTCATAATTACTCACTGCTCTCTGAAGGTGTCACATTTTCATTTCCAGCAAGGTGTTATTGAGGTACTCATGTCTTGGCAGATATCTTTAATGATAATGGTCTTCGCTCTTTTAATGACTTACAGACTACATATGATGATTTCTGTATCTCCAACTAAGGTCATCTGTGAAAGCATATGGCGTTCCTTGGAACAGACCACTTACTGCACACTCCTTGCCCTCTATACTGGAAACACCAGGCCAAACTAGAGACCTGACCAGCAATTTTTTTTTTTTCATTCTCTTCATGTAAACCTCTCCCCATCACACAGGTTTGGGCTAGGGAGCTTGCTCATTGAATTGGAAAAAAAGAAATGAAATCTTTTGCATCTAAGAACCCCAATCATCAAGTGAGGCACTTTCATTTTATTCACAAGGCCAAACTCACTCCAAGGAAAAGCCATCTTATGAATTTCATCCCAACTCCACTCTCTGGTGTTCTAAACAGGTGTTTAGAACAGCAAATGTAAAAGCTTTCATGAACTTCGTATAGGTTGTATGTTATCAATATCAATAGCAATAGAGAGTAGTGGACATTTATTTATGTGAAAAGGTTGTGGATTATTACTTTGAAATACTGGTACAACAGCATGTCTCTATGACAGAGAAACACCTAGACCTAGGACACTTATGGAATCAACATCAAAATCTTGCTAATGTGTGTGTCATACATTGCACACCAACCTAAGCGAATATGGGTCTCATTGTGAGTGTGTGTGTGTGTGTGTGTGTGTGTGTGTTCATAGGCCTGTACTGCAGTCTTTGATGAATGGCATATTTAGGCCCTTTCCCCCCTGTAGCATGCCAAATCAGCAAACGTAAAAACATGAAAAGCGGCATGCGTGTGCCAAAACAGCAAGACAAACAGCAGGTTTTCTATATTCCAAATGTGAATTCTTGCAACTGGGTTTATTTCAGACTAGTCAGATGATTCACCTTTGATACTTCACCCATCTGATTCACTTAATTTGTACCTGTCACTACTTATTAGACACAACAATTTTCTGTGTGTAAATCGTCTCTATATTTCTTTATAATATAAAGTCTGTATAAGTGTACTGTGCACAAATTAATCAGGTTATTTTCCTAAAATGTCCCTCCTGTGTTTAGGAACCGCTCTGTATTGATTCTAAAATTCAGGAAAACGATGGTGGAAATGGCTGCTTGTTATCAGTGGACCCCATTTAAGGAAAAATCCACCCTCGGATACTCTTACGCTGTTATATATCATCAATCTGTGATGTTCAGTGCATTCCAGGAGTTCTTTCGTGATGAAGTGTTGTAATTTACTTTTTCGGTGTACCCACTTTGTCTCAACCTGTCGCGTCTACTTCTACTTCACTTAGTGATTTCCTCTGCAATGAGGCCGCTGTCAAATACATATCAATGATGTCCTGGAAAAAACCCAGCTGATTATAACCCCCCATTTTAATCACTGCAGTCATTGTTGGCCACTCTTGTTGCATATGCCCATATGACAGTCTACAGCAGTTTATTTTCTATCACAGTTCTTCCCATTTGCTCTTATTACATTTCACAATCTACCTCTGTTATATCGCTGTTAGAGCAATAAGGTTTCCAGTTATTATTGATAATGCATGTTATGCCACATTATTCATTATAATAATAGTCATTTATGATTGCATGTCCGTCTGTTTTTGTAGCACACAAACCCATATATGTTCCATCTGTGGATGTTTGGATCAATAAAGTTTCCCCATTGTGTTAACTCCCTATGACACTGCCTCATTCACTCCCTCTGACCAGGGAGGCTGGTGTTGCTAAATTCAAGCCCAAACCAGTGCCATTTGAGGTTCTCCCTCTCAGCATTAGTATTTTGGGGCTTCCTCCTAAAACCTTTCCAGTCTACAAGAAGGGACATTAAAGACCCAGTTCTGGTTGCTTATCCAGTGTCCCATGGCTCATCATTACGTTTTCAACCCCTGCAGCATCTCTGCTATCGCACCAATATATTAATATTTTATCCAACACAACAAACTAATTTGGAAATTTGGGTAGTTAAATATGCTTTTTCTGGTGTTCAGATAGAAATCCAAACTGTCCATCAACTGTTGCAAAAAACATGAGTTTTTAAAACTCAAAAAAATATTCCAAAATATTACACCTGCTTTTTTTTCGTTTCAAACTGATCTGATAATAATAATCTAGCTACAAACAATGATTCCTTGTTGATTTCACCTATTAAAGATGCTACACATAGAATTTTAACATAAAAAAATCATTACCACATTAATTTTCAGACTGTAGTATAATTATCATAAACAAACAATACCATTGCTGAGAAGCTATCGGATTGAATTTTGTGGGAAATCATCTGTACTGCTGCACAGCACAAAGGCAGCACGCTTGACGGCACAAAACAGGAAGAGGGCGCTGTTCTTCCAGAGCAGCAGAGCTAAAGCTTTCAGAGTTTCTCGCAATGGCAGATGGTGGAAGGAGTGAAAGGAAGATTCACTTCCAGCATGATTATCTTCTTCAGAAAACTGAAGAAGAAAACATCCCATTTGCGACAGGAAGCAAATGGGAAATGTGTTCTTAATTTTAAACACTAGCTCTAACAACACTTCTGGGTTAAGACAGAGGCTACAAATCATCTTGACCATGGTCTCATTTGTTTGCAGTAGTTATACCAAGGGACCACAATTAATTTGACAATGATGTATTGATGATTTGTTTAAAAATGCTACACATAGCACATACCAATAACAAGCCCATGAAGGGCAAGTTAAAGAAGGAAGCCTTGAGACAATGGAGACACAGATTGTGAACAAAGGGCATAAGTTAACATAAGAAAGATGTTTCTAATGTTTTCTACCATCAGTCAAGGAGGTTCACTCAGTGTAAACAATAGAAATAAGGAAAGAAAGGAGGCAAAAAGGATGCAATCCTCTTAAGACTGTATCTCAGTTGAGCCGACAGGACAGACCAAATATGACGTAGCGCCACAATATCTGAAACACTCAGCATTTCCTGACCTTGGGAAACCAGTCTCAAAAGGTGTGTGTGTGTGTTTGTGTGTATGTGTGTGTGTAAGCAAAAGAGAACGGGAGAGAGAGAGAGAAAGGCAGGCAGGCGAGATGGATTGTAGGTGATGTCATCAGACCCCCTAGGGATCTGGTTACCATGGATTGTGTGTGTGTGTGTGTGTGTGTGGGCGAAGGAGAGAGACAGAGGGGGGACACAACAGAGAGAGAGAGAGAGAGAGAGAATGAAAGGATAAACACAGGGGAGAAATTGGTGCCATTGGTGAAGCCCTCAGTAAACCCAAGAGATACTTCAATGACAGATTCAACCATGTTCAATTACACACACACACACACACACACACACACACACACACACACACACACACACACACACACAGAAACCACAATGTGAATATGCACACACTGAACACTGAATATACCATATATATCACATTGGTGTATCAGAGGCAACTCCCAATCTCACCTCACCACACAACACCTGAAGATGGCGCTCTGTATTCTTGTATGAGCGCTCAAATGATGGGGATGCTGCGGTGTGCGTGTGTGTGTGTGTGTGCGCGCGCGCGCGCGCGTGTGTGTGTGTGTGAGTGAGAGAGAGCGAGCGAGGGAGAGAGAGCTGCTGTCTGCCTCCTCTCCGGCGGTGTTGCCTCCCCGTCGCTGCAGTGCTTTGCTCCTCTTCTCTCTCTCTCTCTTTCTCTCTTTCTTTCTCTCTCGCTTTTGTTACCCAGCGCTTCGCCTCTTCCTCTTCCTCCTCCACCTCTTCCACCTCCTTCTTCTCTCCTCCCTGCGGATGCCTCAGCCTTGCACCCCCGGCCCAGCATCCCGGCAAATGGTCGCTCCATCCCCAGCAACTCGGGACGCAGGACGCAGCGAAAAGGCGCACCGCTCCGTTCTGATCTGATCTGAGCATACTGCGGATTGACTTGAAAGAGAGGCGGACGAGGGGAAAAGGGAAACGAGGATAAGCCGGTCGCTGACAGTGGCCAGGATCTCATTTCGGTAAGTCACTAAGTCATCGCTTTATTCTTCCTCTTGACTTATTATGATCGTGCGGAGGACGAGAGGATGACAAGTCTTCAAACGCCCGTGCTTTTTTTTGTCCATTATCATTTATTAGAACGGGACGTGGTCGTGCAATTTGGAGATGCGCAGGAAATGTAAACGTGGTTAGGACTTCTGGTTCATGCATCGAGGATGATTTCGGGAAACTGCTGGTTTAAAAATGATGCTCTGGTTTTGATAATAAGCTTGCTGCGAAGCTCTTTACAGAAACAAGCGCCCGACTGTGATCAGATCACCCAAGACAGATCTTTGGCTCCAGCTGACTGCTGACCCAAATTCACTATAGACTGTGCGTAAAAGTGCCTTAAAGGGGGGAAAAGTACATTCCCTTGTAAACAAAGGAGATACGCTAGCCCTTCATTGCCAGATATAGACTAATTATTTTGTTTTGCCAACTCCATTCACAACAGCATGCAGCAGGATAGCTGTTGGGATACCCTAAAAATATCCTGTGGTACTTGGAAATGTGCGTATGGGTTTTCCCCATGGTACTTGATTTATCACTGGACAGCCAAATTCTATCATAAACAGTAGCCTACCTTATGGTAAACGATTACAAAATTCTTATGACCATGTACTATGGGAAATGCTGTTAGGGCATGCTCTCAAATTGTGGGAACATGTTAAGCCTATTGCATCTTAACACTTGGACAGGTGCATGATGGAAAGCAAAGTGGAATGAGGCATTTGGAGAGAGAGAGAGAGAGAGAGAGAGAGAAAGAAAGAAATGGTATTAGTACCACTGTATGCTTAGGTCTATATCGCAATAAACCATGTGCCATTTGGTCTCTGTTGCTTCCACGCAGTACATCTGCTTCCACTCCACACATTGTGATATTGTTCTGGTCAACATGATAGCAGTGTCCAAGTCATGTCAAACATGTCTGGTAGACGGCGAACACTTTATCTTGAGATTTGCCACTGTGGGATGGGCAGGTGCCTCTGTGGACAGGTAATCCCCCCCCCCCTCATTCCCCATTTTATTGCTAAAATTTATTGGTGATGGTGGGTAACAAGGAGAACACCATCCCCTCTAATTCCCCTCAAATTGCCCTCTGGGTATAAAGCCTAGACGTACAGGGATCGGGGGATATAGATTTTCTTCCCCTCCCATTTCCTCCAGAGAGGACCACTGCTCTGTCTATTTCAACCACCATGTTATCCACTTTTCCAGTAGTTTAAGTGATGACAGTACAAGTGCCTTCCTTGCCCATGAGCCATACATTTTCAAGAGTTTCAATAGATTTTTGATTTATTGTTGGAGGATTAAGCATCATCATCAAAGGCCTATCACTGTGGGAACTGTCTTCATCGGCTAATTCTTGTGCTATCTCTCTCTCTCTCTCTCTCTCTGTCTCTCTCTTTCTCTCCCTCTCACTCTGTCTCTCTCTCTCAAACACACATGCACACACACACACCCTCCATCCCCTCTCTAAATTTCCTAAAGATTAGCTTCTTTTATGTCCACTGAATGTCTCCAGTGGGCATGAAAAGCCTTGTCCTTCATCGCGGACACAGATTAAGCTAATTCACACAGCAGCGCGGGCCTAATGCCTAATCACTATGCTGCGCTGGCAGAACAGGCCAGTCTTTCTACTGTGGGAGCTGAGAGAGGAAGAGAAAGAGAGGGGGAGAGAGAGAGAGGTAGAGAGGGAAAGCTAGCCGCCGGTGCCTATTGATCGGACGGAGGGGCTACTGGCAGACATCCACAGGATGGAGTGCTGACGACAGTCCAAAGAGCTGGCGAGATGAGCTGGCCCGGCAGTCGCCCTATATTGTAGCGCTGATGAGAAGTGAAGAGTTTGAATTATAGCTGTGCTCCCTGCAGCAGGCCAGGGTCAGGGAGTATTTGGAAATAACTGTATTGCATTTGGGTTTTTTTTTCTTTATCATCATAGAGTGCAAGATGGGTGCGGTTTACTGCATCACCTGCACTAAATAGTGTCAGGTAAGTTGTAAATCATAGAAAAGCATACTAAATAAACTTTCAAATACTTTTCTGTAATTGTCAAACTTTGTTGTCCTATGTGACAAACTCCATGCACCTGGCACCCCAAGCAGGCCAAAACAAA
Source organism: Centroberyx affinis (assembly GCF_046629955.1). Classification (NCBI taxonomy): domain Eukaryota; kingdom Metazoa; phylum Chordata; class Actinopteri; order Beryciformes; family Berycidae; genus Centroberyx; species Centroberyx affinis. Next base: position 230,504 of record NW_027282725.1, read on the forward strand.
CCATGTAAAGTATTTGCAAATACTGTTTCACTGGCCCATTGGTCACCTTACCTAATATGTGATGAGATGATTAGCACCAAAATAATTTCTGTGTCTCTGGTAGATAGTTCTGTCCAGTGTGTGTATGCTAAAACTTTAGCATATAGTATGGTATGGTAAGTGATCATAGGTGACTGTTATCCTGAAGGTGAGAAAATGAGAAGTTGTAGCAGCTCTAAGGCTGGATGGTCAGTTCATTTTAATGACACACATCTAAACCTGCCACGCGTGTTTAGGGGATTGGTAAAATGAATGCACTCTTTGGAAGTTGCACTTTCAATGGCATCTTATACAATCCTCTTGTCGGATATAAGGCAAGGTGACCAATGGGCCAAAAAGTTAGTGTAGTCCTTCCACACCTTGTTATGCATATATTTTAAAGAAAATATCATACAAAATATTTTGTGTTGCCAATCTCCCCTTAGGCAATGTAAACACACCACCCCCTGCGTCCAAGGTCGTATACTGTAATATGTATCCTATAGGCCTTTACTATATTAATATATATTTCTAATAAGCACTATCAAGCACTTTGAGCTGCATTTCTAAGCACTTTGAGCTGCATTTCTTGTATGAAAGGTGCTATACAAATAAAGTTTAAATTAAATTAAAAATTAATATATCTGGATTACTTTGTGGTAAATGTTGTTTCAAACCAGCAGTGTCACCTGTCTCAGTAGCCTATTGATGTTGAGCATTGCAAACATGTCCATCTTAACAAGTCATACTTTGTCTAAGATGTTATTTTTCTGTAAAGAAGAGAAAAATTATTATGGGCAGCAGGGTGGCATAGTGAGCAGGGAGACTGTCCTTCAACTGGAGAACCCAGGTTCAAAGCCCCATGTTGGCAAGCAGCCAGCCTGCTAAAGTGTCCTCGAGCAAGTCATTGACTCTCTACCAGTTCCAGGAGTGCTGCTCTGTAGCTGAGCCTGACCTCTGACCTCCCATCAAAGGTGGCAAGAACCAAAGTTTATTCCCTACAGGGATCAATTAAGTGTCACATTATGCATTTATTATATTGAAATAGCCTACGGAAGATCACTCCACATGTCCCAAGATAATGACATTTGATTCAAAAAAGTTCCAGAAACAAGTGAGAATATCTCACCCCGCTGGCAGATGATTTTCATTTGTTTTGTACAAACTGAATACAAGATTAAATGACTGTTGAAAATGGACATTTTTGCATAAAGAATGATGATCAGGGATCAGGGTCCTCCAGAGTTATTACTCCTGGTGGTAAGTACTTCTGAAAGACACAAGGCCAGAGGCAACATCAGATCCTGTTTACTGGTTATTGTCAGGATTTGAGGTGATATCAAGTGGAGGGTCTGACATAGCAAGTGCCTATATAATCAGTCACGTTTAAATATACATTTATATATACACTCACCAAGCACTTTATTAGGAACACCTTAGTGGGTAGGTATCAGCTTTCAGCTCAGTGTCAACTGGCTACCAAAGTGCCACCCGCATCAAGGTTTGACGTGTTGCATTCTGAAATGCTTTTCTGCTCACCACAGTTGGAGAGGTTATCTGAGTTACTGAAGCCTTTCTGTCAGCTCCAACCAGTCTGGTCATTCTCCTCTGACCTCTCTCATCAACAAGGCGTTTCCGTCCGCAGAACTGCCGCTCACTGGATGTTTTTTGTTTTTCGCACCATTCTGTGTAAACTCTAGAGACTGTTGTGTGTGAAAATCCCAGGAGATCAGCAGTTTCAGAAATACTCAAACCAGCCTGTCTGGCACCAACAACCGTGCCACGGTCAAAGTCACTGAGATCACATGTTTTCCCCATTCTGATGTTTGATGTGAACATGAACTGAAGCTGCTGACCTGTATCTGCATGATCTTATGCATTGCACTGCTGCCACATGATTGGCTGAATGGATAATTGCATGAATAAGCAGGTGTACAGGTGTTCCTAATAAAGTGCTTGGTGATTATATATATATACACTACCAGTCAAAAGTTTGGACACACCTGATTTAATATCTTTCATTATCTTAAAGCCATTTTGATCTAAAAGCTTATGCTTAAATGCTTGAAATTTGTTTTTTAGACAAATATAAATAGTGAAGTTGATGTCTATGAATTTCTTTCCAAAGTCTTTGCCTTTCCATCAAGGCAAAGGGTGGCTACTTTAAAGAATCTAAAATATAAGATAGATCACTACACGATGGGGGCGTGAAACAGCAACTTCCTGAGAAAAGAGACAACTGTAGAACATATGAGGCAAAATGAAATAGGATGAAAAACAGGTTAAAGAAGAAAATGGTTTGAGTTAACGCTTTGACGTCCTTGGGCCGTATTATCTTCTATATGTTCTCCACTGATCATCAAACCTCAATTTGAATGGGCTTCAGGCAAATGGCTGACATTTGATCTATACTTGCCGATCCTATTGATTGCATATTCATGGGCACAGCGAGGCGCTAATTGACAGCCACAGTGCGCTCATCAATCAGCTGAGTTGATGCTTATGTAGGTGATTAGATGCTTATGAGCTTGGTTAATGACATAAAAGACATTGATGTGCCACTGCTAATGGTCAATTGTACAGTTACCCCATTACAGTGAGATTGTTACAAGATTACATACATGTTATGGACCATTAAACATGTGATATCACTCTTCTTTCTCTTAAGGGTGCTACACACTGCCGTACAAAACTATCTTATGAGGATATGTCCAAATGGCTAAAGGCAATATTATAGTTGTTATAGTGCGTCAGTGTGTGTGTGTGTGTGTGTGTGTGTGTGTGTGTGTGTGTGTGTGTGTGTACGAGTCTGTGCCAGCATGCATGCACATAAGTCAGGCACGAACCAAGTCTAATTATCAATGTTAACTTTTTATAGAGTAACAGCTGTTTGCTTGTTCTGTTTTCTTTACTACTATTTATCAGAGTGACAATGAAATACATCAGCACCTTGCGCCATCAGCGGTTCATTCAGCCCTGCCAGTGATGCTGCAGTGAGTTGGTTGATGAGTCTGCCTTTTTACTTCTTTTATATCCAGTGTCCAGTCCAGTGGAAAATACTGGACTGGCAACACATTTCAAAGGAAGACATTAAGAGCTGAACATTTATGAAAAATAAAAACAAAATGAAAACTTGTTACAAACCCTTGAAAATAAACTAAACTAATAGAAATCATGAAACATGCACATAAATTAAGCAATAAGCCTGATTCACAGTTTACTTGTCTGCTTTTTCAACGCCATTCCACACTATATTGAGGCTCAACTTTCCAAGGCACTAGTAAATAATTATTGATTGCTCAGACATTTAACAATGATCAATTGCATTGCGGTTGAGAAAGTCACATCATGGGTTGATCTCATTGCATTTTGATGAAATTAATGTCAAACTAAGAAAATATTTTCATTCTTGTTGAATGAAAACTAATGGCATGCTTGAGGCACCACCATGTTCAAATGTCCTTGAGCAGCACACTGAATCTCTACCAGCACCAGGTATGCTATTCTGTAGCTGAGCCTGACCTTTGACCTCCCTGTGAAGAGGGGGAAGCAAAAAGACAAATTTTCCCTTTGGGGGATCAATTGAGCATCACACAAAAAAATGTTGTTTGATACAGTGCACATGAAGCTGATTGACACTATGGGAGAAGGAGATGGAACCCTGCAAAGGACCTTTCAAGAGAGGAGAGTCGGGCTTTCTCCTGATACGACACAACCTCCTTTATTCACGTCCCTCCCTGTGCACCATTAGTGTATCATCACCTTCTGCTGACCTTCGGATGAAAGCCAGAAAAGATGGGGAAAATTACCTGTAGTGTAGAGGTCAAAGTAGTGGACAGTGTCATCACATCATGGCAGCCTGGACCAGATTTTTTTTAAACCTAGTGCAGCTTTCATAGATAAAAAAGGTGGACGAGATTGATGGTAATTCCCACTAAACATCTGTCATGTACTCCACTGCTTGGTATTTTGGTGACCTCTGACCTCCCTGTGTAGGGGGGCAACAGAAAGGAAAATTCCCCTATCAGTAAAGCATCACACACCTCTTCTGTTTCTTTTTTAGACAGTAGTGGCACTAACAATGCCAGGGTTTATGGCTCGATTCCCACTAAGGCCACCCATACTAAAAATATATGGGCTCATCGTTCTGCCAGGTGGCAAAAGGTAAAAGCATCCACCATTTGCTGTGTATTGTATATTTCCGTGATTAATGAGCGGAGGTCTTGGAGGGGCACAGCAGGAAGAAGACAAGGAGAGGGGGGAGGTAGCTATGTGTCAGTGTTGGAATGTGTCCAGCAAAGCAGCAGCAGCGGACTTGTCAGCGCTCAAGCTGCTGTGGCCTGTATATGTATGTATGTGTGTGTGTGGGTGTGTGTGTGTGTGTGGGTGTGAGAGAGAGGAAGCGGGAGTGCGTAGATGCCTACCAGTGTGTTTCTAGAGGGGAGAATCTGCTGCCGATTCTCCTCCCGTCTCCTAATGAGCTCGCTGCAGATGGGACTCCCTCTGTCAGCCCACTGCCCTCCTCTCCTCCCTCCCCTCCATTACCCTTCCCTTCCCTTAGTCTCAGTCTTTCAAACAAGGGAAGAGAGAAAGCGTGAGAGAGAGAAGGGGGAAAGGTTGGTGGAAAAGAAGCACAGAGAGAGAGGAGGGGGGGGTGTTGATGAGAGGGAAAGGGGGTTAAGGATACAGGTGCAAGAAAAAGGGATTCGCAGGAAGGGGTAAATGGTGAGAATGAGAAGGGAGATGGGGTGTAAAGAGAAAGAGAGAGAGAAGTGATAAATGGAGAGCTGGTGACAGAGCGCGTTGGGGAGTGAGAGAGGCTTAAGGAGTGGAGAGAATACTAGAGAAGAGGGAGAAATTAAACGGAAATACGTTGGGAAGAGAGAGAGATGTAAGAGGTGGAGTGAGAGTGAGAGAGAGAGAGAGAACAAGAAACATCAAATGCAAGGAGTGGAGGGAAAGGTGTGAAGAGACAAAAAACAGTAATCAGTGGGAAAAAATTACCGGTGTCAAGATTTTAAATAGCACATTTTCAAACCTAATGGTATGCATTGGTTCAGGCCCTACAAGGGCACATGAGAGCAATATGTCTGTGGTTGCCTAGCCACAACATCACGTCTGTGCCTGCCACACTCCGTACTTGCTAGGCTAAGCTGAATTAATAATTGGCTCGGCTAGCCAGGTCTGCCAGAGTTAATTGAGCATCAAAGAAAAGCCATAGCTGGAGCACAGATCATCTTGATTTCCCCGGGCGAAAGTGTAGCCCGGAGTTGGCTTATGCATGTGTGAGTGAGTGTGTTAAGTGTGCATGTTTGTTCATCTGTTTGTGTGTGTGTGTGGTTGTGTCCTTTGTATGTGCATGTATGAGAACACGTGTGTTTTCTTCTTTTTGCGGCTATGTGTGTCTTAATGTGCATGTGTGTGTCTCTGTGTGTGTTCTTTGAATGCATGTGCATGTGTGTGCGCTCACACTGAACCGAGAGGGGAAGGCGGATGCGGCAAGAGCGATTACCTCAGACACATCTCTGTGCATCTCTGTTGTCAGGCTCCAGTTCTTTGTTGTCAGTCGCTCTGTTAACAGCATTGTCTGCATTTACCGCTCACCACCCTTCTAACATAGTGGTGCAGTAGGGCGGCGGGGCGATTAGAGAGAGTCTCTAGCAGAGAGCAAAAGGCTTGATGCCTGTCCATTCCTGTTGAAGTGTCCTTGACCAAAACATTGACCCCTGACCTTTTCCCAGGGTGCTGCTCCTGGCTGAACCTGACCTCTGACCCTGCTACTAGAATCCATACGTGCACGTGTGTCTTAAAGGGTAATTACACAGTTTCCAATATGGCTGAGTGGTCTGATACCCAAAGATGCTAGAGAAGGATTTACAATAAGTGCTGCAAGAATAAGGACCCCGCTCTCTCAGATCAGAGAGATGCCTCACAGGAGAAAATTGTAGAGCTGAAGTGAAAGAGAGAGAGGAAGAGATTTGGCATAATGACATGTTACCTGGCAGGCAGCATAGTATATATATAATCTCTTTGCACCGCAACATGGTATTATCTACCTGGCTGGTCAAGTAGGAAATAGCGTGTTGGATGGGATATGAACACCTGTGCCAGGATGCGTTTGTGTGTGTGTGTGTGTGTGTGTGTGTGAGTGTGTATGTGTGTTTGTATGTATGTTTTTTTCTGTCTGTTACACTCCATGTCACTGGTTTCTGTGTCTGACAAAAGGAAACTTTAAACCCCAAAAATGTCATGCACAATATATTGTATCTAATGTAACTTAAAGGAAACATTCACCCCCGGACACTCAAACAGTACATATCATCAATCTGTTATGTTCAATTCATTCCAGCAGTTACAGTATGTTGTGATGAAGTGTTGTAATTTACTTTTCGGGTATGCTCACTTTGTCTCAACCTACCTTGTTTACTTCACCTTCAGTTTGTAATTTCCTATATTTCTCAGAATGGACATGAACTTGATACATTCAGCTGTGTTACATGTGTAAGTGGAGGGAGCAATAGCGATAGCAGAGTGAGATTTTTCCCAGTGGAGAAAAATGGGAGTTGCACCTCTTACTCAAAACACAACAAAACACAACATGTCTTGTGGCTGCATTGCATTCTGGTCTGTTGACGCTCCTGTCGGTGTTGCTGTTTGATTCTGAGGGGCTGACAGCAAAACCTGATGTTTACTGTTGATCTCTTGGATAGCGGAAAACATTTCTGCCATCAAATAACATTGTAGCTGCGCTAGAATATCTTGATGTGATGTCACATCGTCTGTGTTTGTCCAGTTATCCGCAGGAATAAGGAAAGTACACCACCAAACAACAAACTGTGCCCAGAAATTAAAGGCACATCAGCAGTATCTGTTTTTTAACCGTGTTCAAGTGCTTTAGGTTGGATTTTTCCTTGAAAGCTGCACTAGGCAATGCTTGTTGGTGGGTCCAAAGGCAGTGAGAGGTAATTGTTGAATTGTTTGAATTTTAATACGCAGAAATCACGTTAATGTCAGTAAACTGCACACAACCTGTTTACCAACCAGCCGGTCTTTGATCACTTTATATCAAGGGATACCAAAGGGATGAGAGAGACAAACGATGTAGCATTGATGAGTCTAGCTTTCTCAGGACCGAGCGCTCGCTCACTGCTGTTTAGGGGACAGTTTGTATTTCAGTCTTCATTTTCAAGTCATCACTTCTTGTGGGTGGAGAAGTATACATTCCCAACACCAGAATTTCATCTGGGCTAGTAGGGTGAATCTGTGGGGTCTCAATCAGTAGGGAAGGGACGCTCTTCTCTATTATAGCCCCACTTAGTGATTTGGGCTGATAAAATGGGTGTATTTTAACATACATCTTTTATGTAACCATCCAAATGATGTCCAGTGGTGTATTTTCCTTGCATATGGTCTCTGAAGGGACTATGTTTGGTCCTAAAGGCTCTCGAAGCCCCTGTTCCCTTGTAAATCCCCACTACTGGCAGTATCAGGGAAATACCAGGGAAGATTCAGAATTAGTTGGCTCAAGCTTATTAGTATTTCAGAATGTTTGGAAAGATTAAAAGGCACTGAAATCCTTGGCCAGTTCAAAACAGCATCAATAATATACATACGGTATGTTTCAAGTTGTACACTGCATTTCTAATTCAGAATTCCATGATTCCATGCGGCTATCAAAAAATCTATTGAAAACTTAGAAAACTTGGTCTACTGTCTATTTTGGCACACTGCAAAAATTATTAAGGCAGTTCAACTTAAAAACATATGTTTCCTTGCTGCCTTAAAATTGTGAGTTGACTGAAGTAGTACTGAATAGTTAGGTCAAAGATCATTAGTTAGTTGTTCTAATGTAGAAAAGCTAACTGAGTGAACTTAAGACAATAAGTTCAATCAACAAATGTCTAGTCATGCTGATTCATGTTTCCAAGTTGAATGCATTAATTGATGAAGTGAAATCCAGTGTTATTTAATTTTTCACAAGGTTTGAGTTTGGGTTCCTCTTGTATCATATGATTAATACACAGTTCAGCATATAGTATGCAGCTGCAATACACTTACTTGTAGGGGATTGTACTTGCCATGTGCATTAGAGAGAAACTTACTTAATTGTGAATTCCCAGATACATAGATAAGATAGATAGTAGATTTTATCATGGTTTTTTATTTTTTATTTTTTAATCAGAAATTGACCTATGATTCACCAAACATGCATAACAAGTCTCTATCCTGTAACTTCATTCAAACCAGAAGAAGGAAGAGTTTCTGGATAGTTAAACCAAATGCAATGCATACTGGGAAGTCTGCTAATAAACTTCAACTTCAACTTCAACTCATAATTTTCAGTCACAAGTCACAAGACGTGAACTCATGATTTTACGTCATGAAGCTCATAACTAGCACTTTTAAGTTGAAATTGGCAAACACATCTATATACATTGTGTTAATGGATAAAGATGAGTTGATTTCACTAAAATGCACTATGAGTTTTTACAGTGCAGTTGAAATATTTTAGATATTAGCAATTCAAAATTTCATTTTGCCATTCTACATTATAATTGACACCTGTAATTGGCAGTCTGACTCTTCTGAATGATGTCAAAATGAATGTATGTTTTCTGATGAAATACAGAGACATTTCACTTCAGTAGAACATTTTTTAAATTAATTCGGAATTACCTGCCCTGATAATCCATTATCACTGTTGGTGTTCAAACAGGTTTCTTTTTTTCCTAACTCATATTACTGATAATTGTAAAGTAACAAAAAATACTTTTAATTGCTTAAATTGCTTGCAATAAGTAAATGACTTCATAGCCCACTCACTTACAGTTTTTGAATACACTAAGGGGGGCTGATTAGTAATCAATAGGATAGGTTTCTAAAGATCCTGAACCTTCCCACTAAGGTTAAACCTTAGGAAGGGAATGGACGTGTTAAAAAAATGTCCCATTTGGTATAACACCCTCGATTCAGGATACATGGAAGGACTTTCTAAAACTACATGCTAAACGTTAAACCACTCCCTGGCTGTCTGTCGAGCTGAATGAACATTGTTACACCAACTGTGTAACTATTTGTTACACCACTAAAAATCGTATTTTCTGCAAGGTGTAGTTAACATTATAAACCAGTGGAACTGTCAAAATAACTAAACTAGTGGGTGTGTCAAAATGTTTACTCTTTTAAAAATGGGAGAAGTTAATTCCTGAATGTTGCTGCTCCCCAGTAGTGAAGCAGTAATGATAGCTAAACTATGTTTAAGAAGCGCCACAAATAACATTTTCCGATATTAATGTAAAACCCTGCCATGAACTTATTTTTCCTTCACTAGTGTGGCTGTTAACTGCAACTACAAAGCCAACTTCATGTCACATTAATATAACAGCATTTTTAACTTGAGCTTGATGTCATTACCCCCAAAATATGCTACTCTCATATTATTTTATAATATGTCAATGTAGGTAATTTAAAATGTGAAAGTACTAAAATTGGATAGTACTCCAGAATACATTTTTTTTTAGCCCACTGTATTGAAAATGTGGCCATGGTACGCACCGAACCATGAATTTTGTGAACTGTTCCAACACTATTAGTCAATAATGAATGGGCTGCTGTACAGAGTATAACCTATCTCCTCCGTTCATTAGTTTCTTTCCAAAACTCCACTTGCTTTTCTTTACTTTTCTCTGTCTTTTCAGCACCTCTTGGGAATCCTTGATCCCCAACCAGCACACACACGCGCGTGCGCACACACACACACACACACACACACACACACCAGTATTTCTATCTCAAAAGCTTGAGGCCAGCCAAGTGGTATAAACGCCATACCAGATGCCTGTGGTCGGATCAGCAGACAGCCTATCAGCGGCACACACTGATCCTTATCAGCCGTGTATTGCTGTGGCTGCTTCCACCTGTCAATCAAACGCTCTCTCACATCTGGAGAAAACGATTTGATGGGAATGATGGGAAAGAAGACACACAGAGAGAGAGATAGAGGTCAGACAAATAAGGCCCATTTATGGCTCGAGCCATCTTATATTATTGGCTTGGTGTGTAGGGTTTATGTGTGTGCGCAAATTTGTGGCTGTATACATCAATGGATGGAGAGAGAGAGAGAGAGAGAGAGAGAGAGAGAAAGAGAGAGAGAGGGCGAGAGAGAGAGAGAGAGAGGATGACATCATAGATCAGAGGCAGTAAAAGAGAGGAGGGGAAGACAATGGAAAGGGAGAGGTGCTTCTTGAGAGAATGGGAATAATGCAGCACATGCTGACTATGAAGTTGCAGCAGCCACCTGTAGGAAGCGGTCCACGCAGTACGATTTTTTAAGGAAGATGGTGAGCGAGGTTTTAGCTGCGAGTCTCTTTGGCGCGACTGCCGGAGAACGACTGCTGAAATAATGTTTTGGCCATGGGGCGTTTTATTAGACATCCACAGTGTAGCCTCAGCTCCCGCTGTCCGCATTATTCGATTTCATTTCACAGTCCCTGAGCTAACAAAGGCGTTTTTTCTGTCTAGCTGCACATTGCACTTGTTCCAAGTAAAGCTCATGTGTCAATGCAAGCTGTATAGGGTCTATCCCAATATTCAGCATTTTTATTTATGCTCAGTGCCTCTCCAGGCGTGCTTCGCTGTAGAGCATGTCTGACTACAAAATGTTTTTTTTTAACTTAGCAGTATGTAGAAGAGGTTACTTCTTGAGGGGATTTTCAGATCAAATTGGAAATGGATCTCCTGTGGACTGTTGTGCTGCACAGTGCGGCAAAAACACAAACTTATTCAAGAATAAAGAATGGCGAAGATGAAGGTACATGTTTTATTTTTGTTGTGTTGCTGCTGGTGGGCTATGAATTATAAATCACAGACATCTGCGAGAGAAATGCCTTCATGTTAAGATCCCCAAGTAAGCATGTAATAGGTGCTGGAGATACTTGGCAATTTGTTCAAATTCAACAAGGCGGATGATGGGGAAGTACAGTACCCCTTTTCTAACCCCTCCATTTTCTCTAGTTTCCAGTGTGTCTGCATTCAAATGGTATTAGCTAAAAGGGGGAATGGCCACCTTGTTATCCCTATTTTTCTCCAAAATGTATAGTTTTTAATAGGGATGTTTTCTGACATTTTTTGCAAGCAAGGGGAATGCCATGGTTACCCATTCGGGATCAAATTGCCTCATAAATTGCATTTGATGTTACTTGTTCATTCTCTGTGATATTGACGGCGTGGGTATACTGTACAGATCCCAACTGTAACCAGGCTCTAGAACTGCAAGTGCACATTAATTTCACTCATCTGTCTTCTGTGGGTTGCATCTGCTATGTATAATTCATCAAGCAACTCTCTGTTGATATCCGCATATAAATTAACTTAGATATTGTGCAGCTCATGAATTTCCAATGCCGTATGTACACAGTGGCACCACAGTACATCAACTCTGCTGTCTCTGGCTTGTGAGAAATGGAGTGAAAAACATTTTGTATTTTGGAATCTTTTCAATTGTGAAATGGGTAAAAAGAAAGTGGCCCAGGGGCTTTTCACGAAATGTTGCAGACCTTTTGCGAAGCCAAGCTACCCCTCACTGTTGTGTATACCAATTAGGACTGGAATCTGCTGGGTTTGTTGGAGATATATCCAGCATATCTCCAACAAACAGCAGATTCTCAGTGGCAGAAACAACAACAACATAAAAAAAAAAGAATAGAACTATCTGGGCGTGTCTGTATCAATACTGTTGGGTTGTATGGCCTTCATTGAAGCTACACTGACCAGAAGCCTGTTAAAAAAAGATCAGTGCGGAGGAGGTTTGGTCTTTTGAACCAACAACTGGCTACAAGCTGAGCAAAAGGGATTGATTAGAAAAAACAGGTCAGGCGCGGGTCACCGACGGCGTTCAGTTTGCTCAAATTTAACAAAGTGATGGTGGCTTGGTATTTTCAAATTGCTGCCTGGTCTTCAATTTGTTCTGTCAGTTATTTTATAATTACAAATAATTTCTTTTGGCTTATATATGCATTCATGTGTCATATCTGCACTTACCGTTGTTGAGTAACCATTCTGTGTGGGGAAGGTTTTCAGTTTGAAATAGGCCAAACAAGTGTGGCTCTCAGGCTTTTTACAAAACGTTGCAGACATTTGCAAAGACAAGATACCCCTCACTGTTGTTTAGGCCAATTAGGCTCAGAATCTGCTGGGTTTGGGTATGTGCCAGAGATTTCGAGTGAAAGTCTTTATATCTCAGACAGTGAATTTTTGTTTCATTAGGCCTTCGAAAGGGATTCTTAGGAATACATAGAACCAACACAACTCTCCCTCTCTCTCTCTCGCCGTCTATGTCTCTCTCTGTCTCTCTCACACACACACACTTTCTGTCACTCATCTCTCTCTTTTCCCCTCACTCTCTCTCTCTCTCTCTCTCTCTCTGTGGACTGCAGATAGACAAGACTACACTTATTCTAAAACCCAGCGAGAAACAATTGATTATATACGCCCTCGTTTCAACAGAAATCCACTTTGCAGCCAGGGAATTGTACACACACGCACATATACTCACACACACACACACACGCACAGCAGGAAAGAGTGAGCCGCTGCCAGAAAACCATGGGGGTGGGGGGTTTGAGCTTGCAGCTCCCCACTGTACATATCAGTTTGCTTATGTGATATTAATTCAGCTAATTTGACCTGAAACATAGATATGAAATGATGGAAGATGTTTTCTCAGTGTGTCGCTGCAAAGTAACTAATAAGCTGGGCGACGGATCAAAGAGTTTATAATAGAGAAATGGACTATATGGGTCTCTCCAGCAGAAATAAGATAATATTGATTTCACTGACAAAGGAAACAAGACTGGGGACTACATTCCACTGTGAGCAGGTTACCTTATTTGCACCCTTATTCTGAGTAAACGGTCAATATTAGTATTACCGGATTCAAAAGGTCAGCTTTTCATGCCGTTTACTGTATGACATTTACCCATTTGTGAGGCCCATTTGTGTGTCTTGTCTGGAATAACTATCAGATGGTAGATTTTTATCACTATCATTTCACTGCTGTCCAAGAAGGTCAGAAGTCAGTGTCAGTGACCCTCTCCATTTGAAAGACCTACTCTATACTCACTAGGCCACCCTGCTCCCCATTTGTTCCTAATAGTTTGGAAAGTGTGTGTATTCATGAGGAGAAATCTCACTTAAAAAAATAAAAAAATAAAAATAAAAGTTATACTCAATTTTGTGCTGCTCCAGTTAAAAAATGGAACACTGATTTCAGCCTCTCCTCTACTGATGCGTGGCAAGTTTGCTGAACTGTTGAATAATCTGGGATCACTAGGTCTAATGAAACCAAAGGCAGAGCGAGGTGTCCGACTTTGATCTTTTGGAAGTTCTTAGCCCGCCAGCACGCCAGCCTTAAACTGTTATGACGGGCGATGAGCCGGGAGGGTAGGTCTTTAGATCCTGTCGAGCGTTTCAAAGTGTTACATCATTTCCATGTCTTCCACCAGGAAAGTATTGCAACAAACTCTGCTTTTAAAATGACTCACTTCCTTCCCCCCCTCTATATCATTAGTGTAATTTTGAAGGGGCAGCAAAGTTCATTTTGTGAAGGAGGCGCAGGTAGGTAGGACATATGCACACACACACACACACACACAAAATGTGAGCATGGATGTGGGAACACAATCTCACTTGTACACATTCGCACACACACACACAAACATTTTGTATTCGGCGTAGGCTGGTTTGCAGTCATACTGTGCAACGAATTGAATTTCCATTCTCTCATGGTTAGTCAGGCAGTTGTTACTGTTTCTCCCATTATGGTACATTCACTAACGCAGCAGGAGGCCAGAGAGAGAAAAAGGTCTGCACCAGCTTCTCCAAGCGGAGGCTCCCCCCCCCCCCCCCCCCTCCTGCCCTCAGCATCTAGCCCAGCGGTAGACACCCTTTCTAGGCTGACTGGCGGGGGAACTGGTGGGGGCAGAGTGGAGGTGGCTCCGTGCTGCGAGACATGCTCACACACACTGTAGGTGCACCCATATGTACACACACACACACACATACACACACACACACACACACAGACACACAATCAAACATATCCAGGGATGAATGCATCCAAGTGTGCACACGTTCAGTTGACCGCACACACACACATACACACACATAGAGACACACACAGACACCCTTGTTCTCTGTCTCTGTCACATACACTACAGGGCGAAGCGAGGGTCAGCGGGTTACCAGCGAGAGCCCAGGGTGCCAATGAGGTCCAGTTGCAGAGAAACCATGGCAACTATTAGCCGGGTTGCTGTGGTTGCTATGACAGCATATAGATCACTGGCCCACTGTTGGGTTAGAGTGATATAATGGGCTGGTAGAGGGAGGGAATTAGACTTTGTGGAGCATACATCAAAGTACAAGAAGAAAAGCAACAATTCTATTTGATCAATAATAGACTAAAATAACTATATTTGTTATTGGAGTGCAAGTGGCTGTAGTTTTCAAATTTTCATTCCTAATAGGCCTACTATAAAAAAAAAAAGTATATTTTGTAACTAAAAAAATGTTCAGAATTGTTTCAGAATGTTGGGTTAGTGGGGGGGGGTAGTGGGGTTTGGATATGAAAAGGAACAACTGCATCTATCTATCTATCTATCTATCTATCTGTCTGTCTGTCTGTCTGTCTGTCTGTCTGTCTGTCTATCTATCTATCTATCTGGGTATCTATTCTCATGACATGGCTGCTATCTATTTTTCATATTCATATTTATTTCAAATGTATTAATTCATGTGACAAACGTAGGTACAGGACTACCCTAGCAGGTTAGACCTCATTAAGCGCATGGCTTAGCAAGGAGGGGAGTGATCTATCATTCAAAGCTGGATCAGTATGACTAGTTGGGGTGGGGGGGGGGATATGAATTTGAAATTTTAATTTTAATAGTGGCTGCTTGTCATGCACAGTGGGGGCAGGTATGACAGAGTAAATACAACAGCCTGACCTGTGATTGCTTTATTCTCAGAGGCAGTCCTCCAATCAAAGCAAAATCAACCTTGTCGTTGTACTGACTCTGATTTGTCGGCGACAGTAAAGAAGTTTCCCAGTCGGTTTCACTTGAAGTAGAGTAGCATTGGATCAGGGAAAACAGTAGATGGGTGTTGTGTGATATATGGAATGTGTATATTCAGCGTTATTATGGCGCTGTGCAGTACTGCTTTGTCGCCATCCTATGAACAGGACAACAAGGCAGGCAAAAGCCAATATCCATCTCCTTCTTGATGTAAATCTTGCTATGGCATTCATTTAGAGGTGTCCAATTATACTTTATGTTAAACCAACATAATGGGCACCCTCCAGCCAATCACAATTGATTATTCTCGCAGGCCATGGTACATGGTTAGATATTCATTACTCTGTAAAATAAAAATGAAGTATACACGGTAGGAGCTGAGTTGATTAAAATTAAATTAGTGTGTGGTATTTAATTCATCATGTTGTTGAATTAATTTTTCCTATTGATTACTGTTGTTGGCTTTACGACTGTGAGATGTTTGCCCGCAGTGGCCAGCAGTAATTTAGTCACAGTGATAGAGTGAGGCAGCGAGCGCATGGCTGTGTGTATGAGAGTGTAATGCATTATGTTTGTGATTGCATGAATGCATGTATGTTTGTGTATGTCTGGGTTTGTGTGTGTGTGTGTGTGTGTGTGTGTGTGTGTGAGAGAGAGAGAGAGAGACAGGAGGAAGAGAGAGCGAGAGAATCAATTAAAATGATAGGTGACAGAAAACAATAGGACAGAGGGAGACAAAGGGTAAGAGATCATGAAAGAGAAAGTGGTGATTGAGCGATTTTTAAGCACTTTATTGCACCTACAAATGCACGCTGCTATTCAAGTGGAACTATCAGTGTTAGTCTCATTGTTTTTCCTCTGCTTTTTCTTCTTCACTGTCTTCCTCTCCATCCTCCTCCTCTTCTTCTTCTTTGTGTGAAAGTGTTTCCCAGCTGCAGCAGTTTTTGTCCTGTCGACAAGAAAGGACAAAGAGCAAGGACAAACTGCAGAAAGGCAATTTGGATCTCTCCCACACCCAAACAGCTTTCTCATGCTAGCTCTCCAATTCTCACCCTCACAGTCTGACTGGCGTGGCTCGTCTGGCAAAGACACACATGGTGCCAAACACAAACAATGTCATTAACCGTTGGCTGGCTCTGTAACACCTCCTTTGAAGTTGGTAATGGATGCACTGCTTGGAGTAAGGCTGTTGACAGCAGGTCCAAGGTGAAGCTTATCGTTATGAGCCATACAAGGAGCTGCACACTATTACTTTTTACTACTTCTTCCTGTACTCACATGTTTATTTGCTTCTTCTTTATGTACTTATGTTTTTCTTTTTTTTACTAATTCTTGGCTCCACTTTCAACAGTTTAATTGCATGCCGTGCATCCCTTACACACACACACACACACACACACATACACACACACGTTACGCACACACTGGTGGAGGGCAGAGTCAAGCCAGGAGGTTAACAACTCACTGAGGCCCCATATGTCTCCTGCAGCAACAGCAGATACCAAAAGCCTGATCACACCTCTGAGGAAAAGAGGCAGAATGGAGGGATGGAGGGAGGAAGGCAGAACTGTGTGTGTGTGTGTGTGTGTGTGTGTGTGTGTGTGTGTGTGAGAGTGAGAGAGAGAGAGAGAAGAGAGAGAGAGAGAGAGAGAGAGAGAGAGAGAGAGAATCTCCTGAATGCTTTTTAAAGAGTGACGATGGAGTAGCAGGGATTGAACAGCATCTCGAAAAGTCACATTGCGCACACTGTTCCTCTGATCTTGTCTTTTTTTTTCACACAGTCTATTTGGTTTTATAATGAATTGAATGTTCTGTCTGTCCGTGTTTGTGTGTCTTTGTTTTGACTCGTTTAAAAAGGATGAGTCAGGATTCGGGGAGAAACAGCTCCTAACCTCGCTCGCTTTATTCAGATCAGACAGAGCGCTCTGTCTGTGTCTGGCTCTCAATTTTCGGGCACACGCACGCGCACACACACGCACACACACGCACACACACGCACACACACACGCACACAGTTAGACAGACTAACCAGCTGCCCCAAGGCCTTTTGGCTTGTGAAAAGGGACAGAGAGCTCTATTTGTTTTCTCTGTGATTCAGTCATTACACAGAGATTAACACAGTGGAACTCCTCTGTGACACCCAAGGGCTTTGGACCCAGAGAGAGCAAGCACTGAAAGCCTCTCTCTCTCTCCCTCTCTCTCTCTCTCTCTCTCTCTCTCTCTCTCTCTCTCTCTCTCTCTGACAA
The DNA here is from genome assembly GCF_046629955.1 of Centroberyx affinis. Lineage (NCBI taxonomy): Eukaryota > Metazoa > Chordata > Actinopteri > Beryciformes > Berycidae > Centroberyx > Centroberyx affinis. The sequence goes on from NW_027282725.1 coordinate 247,839, forward strand.
ACACACACATACTCGCACATGTTGTTACATACTTATTCAAGCACTTCCATGCAAACAGTCACAATTATGGAATAATAGATACGGTGCGTGCGCGCGCACACACACACACACACACACACACGGACACACATACACACAGCGTCCATGCATTTGTCTGGAGGAATGTGTTCAGCGGCTGATAAGGAGGAGAATGGGACAACAGCATTAGAACAGAAATGCCAGTGCAGCGACAGCTCTTTCACACACACACACACACACACACACACACACACACACACACCCACCTGAACACTTCATGCACACATACACTCACACATTCACACTTCAGGCCTGTAGAATCCTCTTATTATTTTAAATGATGGCAGAGACTCAGCATGATGGGCGTGGCAGCAAACAAAAGGATGCTATGGAGCTAAGAAACAAATTACAGTCTGTCTGATAGATGTCCATTGATTTCCACTACAAAACCACATCTAAAGGCATCCAAATAGAACAATTCCAACAGAACAGTTCACTGTCTTTGTCTGTAAAGAGGAGACATGAAAACAGGTTTAAAAACACGAAAGAAAGGGAGAGGAGGGAGAGAGAAGAGGGAAAGAGAGAGAGAGGCAGAGGGGCGATGAAGACCAATAAATGAAGGAAGGGAGGGAGGGATGGGGGGGGGGGTGTTGACAGAGACAGACAGGGAGAGGTGAGGGAGAGGATGACGTCATGCTGATGGGGCAGAGGCAGCAGGGTCCCAGTGGGATTTCCCCTTCCTTTGACAGATGTACGGCATCTCGGAGGGATCAAACACAACCGGCAGGAAGACTTTCAGCTCAGAGCAGCGAGGAGTGTGAAAATAACATCCGAGTCTTGCGTGCGCATGCGTTTGTGCCTTTGTGTGTGTGTGTGTGTGTGTGTGTGTGTGTGTGTGTTAACTGTACAAAAAGCAGCACAATTGCCATCTACAGAGATTCACTTCACAACATGTTTTCCATATATTCTCTTTTCTTGTAGCTTGCCTTACATACATCAAGCTCAGTTGAATTTGATGAATTAACACTACAAGTCTCAATTTCATAGTGATACAGCTGGAAATACAATGCATTTTGAAAACTGACCTCCTCAGGTTTGTAATGAGAAATACAAATAGCAAGAGAAAAGCAATCTCCCATTAAAAATCAGTGGGAGTTAGATGTTCCAAAGCATGAAATCCCTAAAAATACACTGAAAGACTGCATCCATTCCACAATCATAATGCTAACTGTTGATTGGACTTGGAGGCCACAGTGGGAATTTAGCACTTAACCATACTGGTATTACAGTAATACCTTCCTATGGTGAGCTACACAGGACCACAAAACACCTCAATCCATAGTGTGGGATGTTTCGTTAGTGTCTAAAAAATCTTATTCAGAAAGTGCAGAATCAACCCCCTGAACAGACTGATTTTCCCATTGACATCCATGCATGTTTTTTATAGCATATCTTTCTATCTCTTTCTGTTTTAAGTTTGGATCTGTCCAAGACTTTGAAGATATCTGCTGTCAGTTACAGAAAGAATACAGGTGGAGAAATCAGGTTTCTGACCTTTTATGAAACTATCAGTATTATACAGGCATTTGATGAATATATTGATGAGGAGAGCCAGTGTTATTATCTCTGTCTGCCTTGGCTTACAGGTGGTTTCATTGCACTCATATGTTAATGTGGAATTACTTCCACAAAACACGATGGTGATGCCAGCATGTGTGTGTGTGTGTGTGTGTGTGGGCTGTCACCTCTTGTAGATTATACAGTATGTGTAGTAAATGTCAGGGCTGTGAGGGATGGGATGGATGCGGATGGTTGTTGATATAGCCATGTTCTCAGCAGCTCCCAGCCTCTCTTATCTCGAGAGCTCCCAGAGGAAAACTCTGCCTGTCATGCTATAGCACCGCCGATATACTGTGGCTTTATAGGCTTCATATTGTGGTGAGCTATACAGCGCAGCAGAAGCCACAGCTATGGACGGAACAGTATAGAAGTATACTTTATGTTGTGGTATAAGCTACATAATAAAGTAGAAGCTGCTGTGGATAAAGTACAGTGGCAATTTGGGCATCTCCCTTCCCCTAGGAGTGTGTGTGTATTTATATTTAAACTTGAAGGGTTTCATTCCAAAATATCATCCATTGTGGAAGAAAAATGGCTATTCTAAAACTCATCAGACAGTTTTTCAAAACCACAGATGATGCCATCCTTAAAAACATGACTATTTTGTAAGCAAAGATGTAACCATGACTTGACTTCAAACTGGTTATGCTCCAGTCACGCATGTATCTTTATGGTTTGCAAAACACGTTATGAAACCACTTTAAATGTACTGTGTGTGTGTTTGTGTGTGTGTGTGTGTGTGTGTGCATGTGCAAGCAGATTGTGTTTGAAACTCACATGATTAGCAAGACTGCAGCGGGGTGTCTGTGAAGTCTTCTCTCCTTCTCTCGTCCTCTCGTGTCTTTTCTCACACGCTCTCCTCGCTCTTTTGCTTTCTTGGTCTTTCTTATTCTTTCCCTCTCTCTCTCTTTCTCCCTATCCAGCGCTCTGATAATACTGACCTGTCAGTTTCGATCTCCCGTTCTCCAAGTAGCTGCCCTACTTTTTTCGTGAGAGAGAGAAAGAGAGAGAGAGAAGAGAATGACATCATACCGTAGATTGGAGAGGGTAATGCAAACGAGGAAAAAAAACTGGAAGCACAAACAAAGAGGGAGGCGAAAATTAGCAAAGGCTAAATTATTGAGACTCCTGTGATCTGACAGACAGGGAGACTGAGAGGCAGACAGGTGAACAGACAGAGAGTTGCATCAGAAGTATTGAAGTGTCTGTATGTAGCGGTTACTACCAAGCCGCTGCTCTTGTATCTTAACATTCTCATGTTTACTACAGTATGTAAAACCAATAAAAGGCAATCAGATATGAAATGACCACCCATTTTTCTTTGGTCCTATATCTGGCTTGTCTCTTTGGTCCTGTCACAGAGGAATGCACCCTGTCATTAGATCACAGGCCGACCCAGGCCTGCTGTCTCAGAGATAACACCAGGTAAATGTTGGGCCGCATCCCCTTTGAATGCCAATCATATCTTCACGTACAAGACAGCGTATGATGACGATGGCGGTCAAGGTTATCACCTGAACCCAGTATACCCTCATTGATCTGTGTCTGTGTTCTATCTTGTTCTCTGTCACACACTTTCTCCTTCTCTCTCTCTAAGTCTCCATTAAGTGTTTAAGGTGGGATGTGGTGGTGTGGCTGTGCAAAACATTCATTTAAATGCAGTCATGCTGTCCCTCCACCTGTCAGAGGTGCTGTGAATACACAGCTGTCTGCAGCATTAGTAGGTCACTGCTTGATAAAAGCCACCGGCACAGACATGGGTGAGCGACGACTTGATCGAGTGACGTGATCAACATGTTGGCATTTTCCTTGCATCCCTGGTGTTCCAGGCATGACAGATGACTGTGCTAATGTATGCTAATGTACAAAGTGTTGTGTAGGTTTTTGCAGGTGGAATACCATCGTTTTCTTAACAGTATTTCTACCCTTAACGCCTCTAACTGTGTTGTACTACTCATAGAGGGAAAACTCCCCTCACTTAGTTTACTCAGTCAATAGAATGTAACTGAAGAGAGAGGTTTGAGCTGTGTTTAGTGTTTACATGTACTTTGTGTTGTCATTCACTCTATCAAGCACTGAAGCTTCCTTTCCTGAAGAGCCTCTTTGCTGTTTCAATCTCTTAAGTCCTGCATCCTGTGCTTGCCCATATGACTGAATCAACTGTGTTTCAAAAGCACAGGGAGAGAGACATAGAGGGAATAGTGGCTTTCAGCACCATGGACAGTTCTATGGCTTGCCTATACGGAAAATGTAGCTGATGTAGGGAGTTGGTTTATTTTAGGTCAGTTTATCCATGTGAGGAGCTTTGGCAATCACCAGCCTGATTTCCACTACAGGGCCTCAATCAAAGCCTACTCATTATAAGTGTCACTCAATTTCCCACATAACATTACAGAGGTTTGTTTTGAATCTCACTGCCTACAGCAGTGAACTGTCAGCTGGACTCTCCTCTCAATTACATTAATGAAGCTTTTGAACTTCTAAGTTGGTCTCAACTCTAACAAGCCCCACTTGGCTCTGCTGTGGGGCAAGGGGCTAATGATGCTACATTTCTGCAGCAGGGACAAGTGGGTCTTGCTGGGCCTGAGGCATAATGAAAACATTTAGAACACAGGGACAAACGCACTGTTAGTTTAGTTGAAACTGATCATCTCTGCTGGCAGCAGGATGTAAAAAGAATCACAAAAGTGTTGATTGGTGCAGTGGAAATGGAAAGCAATGTGTAACTGGAAAGTTCTGGAGGAGCTGTTCAGCAATCACAATCACACAATCCAACAACATTGTTAGAAAAAAGGAAATTGGTCGTGGATCACACACATCAGGAGGAAGGGAAAACATTGTCACACTTAGCAGTGACAGTGGGAGAACTGGGACAACAATTAGCTTGCTAGAATTATGAAATATGGAGCATCTAGACTTTGATTCATTATTGGAGCAACCTATGATTTTCTGCCATCATCCCAGTGGCTAGATGATGTATCAGGTATCCTGACAGATATCCTGCCAGTGATTTTTGCAAAGTTAGTCTTTCCCAAGGTCAATCCACTAATAAAATTAAAGATGCACTTTATTGATCCCCTAGGGGAAATTTGGGAATGGATAGTTAATAAGGGAATAATAGTTTAGTTACAACAGATTCTGTGCATTGGTAAATGGCTATGGGTGTCTGTGTAAAGACTGTGCGATGAATATGAGGCTTCTTGTTTCCTTGAAGGATTGGAAGTTTGTTTTTCTGCATTTTTCAAAGACAATTATGCACTGTTACATGTTTCTGAATATACCTAACATGTTCTCAGTGCTCAATATTCCAGCTGCTGCACTTCAAACTGGCTTTGAGTGATTAAAAAGCAACAGTAGGAGCCATGAGTAGCCTTACCCCAAGCAGCTGTTTAGCACTGCTAGGTAAGAAATGGTCATCTGTGGATGTAGGCCCTCATCCCTCTCCCTCTTGCAAGACAGAGCACATTTCCATAGATGTAAATGGATTTGGTGATATCGCACAAGCTCAGACCCATGCATTTGCGTGGTTTCTGGAATGCACAAGCTATGTACAACATGATTTAAAATGGGTTATTTTTACTTGCTCATGCAATATGTCATTACAAATTCAGTAATTCCAGAACTGACATAAGGCACAATACATAATACAGTGGGAATGCTCCACATTACTACAGTATGTGATCTGGCCAGTTCCTAATACACGAGACAGCGAGTGGGAGGAGTGGGACTGCAGTACATCAATATGCATTCTTTCTTTACAGTGGTGGCTCACCAACACAGCTAATGACCAGCAAGCCTGTGAACTGCTCTCCTGCCGAAGTGAAGGAGTACTGTTCAATCAAGAGAGCGAGTGAGAGAGAGAGCGAGAGAGCGGAGGGATGAAAGAGAAACGTGTGCATATGTGAGTGTTGGGTGGCTGTGTTTCTACATGTAAGTGAATGTTTTTATGTTTGAGAGAGGGCGAGAGAGAGAGAGAGAATAAATGACTGACTGACTGACTGACTGACTGAGAGAAATGACCCTGGCTGATGGCAGTCATTGGTTGGACCAAAGGACTCCAGGCTAATCCAGGAGCAGTAGACCCAGCCACTGAACCATGTCATACAGATCACACAGTCACTTGCACCATGAGGCATGAACTGCGAACGGGAGAAAAATTATGTGGACTTCAAGGTGGCATGTGTACCTGTTTTTACGAAACTCTGAAAGCTTTAGCTCCGTTTGCGCTGGAAGCGCTCTCTTCCTATTTTGTGCTGTAAAACAGCATCTATTTGTGCAGTAAAGCAGTACAGCAGATTTCAGACACAATCCGATCCTGCAGCACACAATGTAAAATGCATTGTAGAGGCTGCCAATGTTCTTGGCGATGGTCTCTTTTGTTTATGGTAATTATACTAATGTCTCTAAATTAATGTGATAATGATTTGTCAATGTTAAAAAGCTACATGTAGCACTTTTAAGCATGTGTACATACTTGTGTGTGTGTGTGTGTGTGTGTGTGTGTGTGTGTGTATTTGCTTGTGTGTGTGTGTAATAGGATAAGCAGTCGGGCACGCAGACTTGTCAGGTTTTTTACACGTTGAGAAAATCAGAGTTTGGAGAGTGTCAAACTGCGAAGGAAGGAGAATATTTATTTGTATCCTGCATGTGTGTGTGTGTGTGTGTGTGTGTGAGCGTGTGCGCTGTTGGCAACATGCCGATCATAAGCAGATTATCAGGTGCACATTGTTCTGACAGGTGTGAAGGAAGCCAGGGGGAGGTGTAAGACGAAAGATCGCAATTTCTCATCCTCCCTCCCCTCCTCTAGTCTTTAGCTCTTTCTTTACTTCTTCTTCTCTTGATCTCTTAGCCTCTCTTGCTCACATACCGTTTGTCTCTAACTTTCATTGTCTTAGTGCGCTGTTGCTGTGAGGGCTGAGGTAGCTTGTGTCTTGCTGCTTTGTTTTCTGAGGTGATAGTGGGATCTGTGACACGCCGCCTTTCTGTTGACAGTTCTGGCTTCGGGAGGTGACAGTATCATTGCAGATGTGTTAATGAGCTGCAGCATTTATTAGTCTGCCAGTCAAGGTGATGAAACCTGCTTATGACCTGCCATTGTCTTTGCTGGGCATGATGTTGCATTTGTAATCACCTGATTCGTTTTTTTTCTCTCACCAGTGGAAAGTTTTAATTGTTTCGATCTAAAATGCAAGTAATCCAGTTGCATTTGTTGCTATTCGGTCAAGTAAAATCTCACTTTCCAGTCTATTGTCTTTGATTCTCTGCTGAGATTCGGTCTCTGTCAGAGTTCAGTTCATTTTCAATTCAGTCATTTGGGGAAGTGAATTTCCCTCCAAACTCAAAAGCTGGACGTCTGGACACTGGCATAACAAGGTTCTTATATCCAGTCAAGTTTTTTGAGCATGAAGGCTGTATCATTACTATGTGAATTGCAGTAAGTTGTTGGGGGCGACTATGGATATCTCAGATGAAATCTCAGATGTCACTGGTCTGATTTTGATTACATTTTGATGATGCAACGTCACACTGTGTTTAAAAAATTACACTGATTGGCCAAATGGGGTCTCCATAATTAAAGGTTAAAATTTTTAACTCACATTTAAAAACATTATACAAATTAGCCTGATGAAAGCGCTATGATTAAAGGTCAGCATTTCAAGAACATAACTGCTAATATCAAACAAACAAACTTGCAAATTGATCTTTTTCCTCAAAATTATTTGAGTGTTTGTGCGTTTGTGCGTTGTGCATCTGGTGGCTTAGCTTATCAAGAAAGGTCATCTCTATGTAGGCTACACACACACCATTCAAAAGTTGCACTCCTGTCTACATAAAGATGGTATAATGATTAAGACCCCTCACTCTGTATATCCCTTCTGTCCTGGGATTGAGTTGCACCAGCACTGTCTCTCCTGTGTTTGTCCTAGTCAGTGTCCTGTCTCCTGTTTCTCTCGCTCTCAGCCTTCCTACTGTCTCAATAAAGAAAAAAAGTAAACTTTACACTCCCCTGTACCATAAAAAGTTGAAATGATGTCTCTCTATCTCCTCTGCCTCTACCCTGATTTCCCTATGACTGTGGGGGTAGAGTTTCCTGACTTTGTATGCAGATCGTTTCTCCTGCATGTCTTCAAACCCAGCGCCCAATCTAGGTCAACCATCTCACCGCTCCCTGCCTGCCTGCCTGCCTGCCTGTGTGTGTGTGTGTGTGTGTGTGTGTGTGTGTGTGTGTGTGTGTGTGTGTGTGTGTGTGTGTGTGTGTATGTGCCTGCTGCACTTTCTTTCAGTGCTCCAGGCAACAACAACCAAAAAAAAATGAAAACATGTTTTTTTTCTCTACGAGAAATCTATTAAAAATTCATTTTCGCTATAGAAGATTTTCAAATAATTGATGAACCACGTATAGTCTATCATAGAAATGCTATAATAGCAATAGCTGGAAATATTGACTGAAATAATCAATGTTGCTGTCTCTACTAACTGCTTCCATTGGTGCTTTTGAAAGCAAGCAAAGCAGGCCTCAGGCATCAGATTAGTGAATCACCACACCCACTTCCAGTCTCGGTCTCTGTTTTCTGGTGTAGCCTCTCTTTGAGCAAAGTTATCTGAGCTTGTTGATCCCTCCAGGGGAAATGAGTTTGACAAACCAATCATACACAGTTTGAAGCGAAGTAAATGGACTGTATATACACTACCAGTCAAAAGTTTGGACACACACAATTTGCATTATTTTTTTTACTATTTTTCACATTTTAGAATAATACTAAAGACATCAAAACTATGAAATAACACAAATGGAATTACGCAGTGACCAAAAAAGTGTTAAAGGAATAGTTCACCCAAAAATGAAAATTCTGTCATCATCTACTCCCCCTCATGCCAGTTGAAACACAGGTGAAGTTTGTCCATAAAACACACAGGGAGGTTGCCAGCACAACTCCATAGCAGCCTTCTCCAAAACAACTGAAGTCAGTGGGGACCAGTTCTTCAGAGTTCCAAAAAGACCTACAGTATATTTACACCATCCTTTAGTGCAAATCTTAACTACAGCTGATTGATTTGCAACAAATAATGGTCTTTCTATTCACAGTGTGATTGTTTGGCTGTTTTTGTTTTGGAACTCTGAAGAACTGGTCCCCATTGACTTCAGTTGTTTTGGAGAAGGCTGCTACCAAGTTGTTCTGGCAACCTCCCTGTGTGTTATATGGACTAACAAATTTCACCTGTGTTTCATTTGGCATGAGGGTGAGTAGATGATGACAGAATTTTCATTTTTGGGTGAACTATTCCTTTAAACAAATCAAACCTATCTTATATTTTAGATTGTTTAAAGCAGCCACCCTTTGCCTTGATGGAAAGGCAAAGAAATTCATACATCGGCATCAACTTCACTATTTAGATTTGTTTAAAAATCAAATTTCAAGCATTTAAGCATAAGCCTTTAGATCAAAATGACTTTAACAGAATGAAAAACATTGTACATTCAATCAGGTGTGTCCAAACATTTGACTGGTAGTCAGGTACTGTTCTTTTCCTTATAGCACCGTTATAAGCCCTGGGTCCCAGACCACAGGAGCCCCAAAAGCCCAAAGTTCATATTTCAATAAATTTGTCATTTAAAGGCATATGCAGGATTTCCCCCATGCTACATGTTGTTTTGTCTCTGTGTTCATTCAAACTGTCACCTCCCACCACCAGTGCGAAGGACTCGCCTCCGCTGGATGAAACAGCAACAGAGACTTTCTCATGCCATATGGGCTTGCAGAAAATGTTACCCAACATAATAATAATACATGGATGGATATCTTATAGCCATTTGGTTACCTTACAGACCAACTGTGCATCTCTCTTCATCCCCTTCCTTCTTTTAATTCTCCCCAGCAGGGAAAGGCCAAGCCTAAGTTGACTCTCGTTTTTGAACAAGCCCTGTCTGCAACTGTTTGCTTCACTGTATTCTTTTTTTCGCTGAGTCTGCCATTTCTTGGAAAAGCACACTGCACTGTTTGTAAGGAATGCGTTGTTAGGTAGCTATACCTACGCCAGTTATACCACGTTCAAGACAACGGGGAACTGGAAAACTTCCTACTTCTGAAAAGGAAAAATCCATTTGAACGGCCCTCCAACTCGTAATTCACAGTTGGGAACTTGGGAGTCTTCTCTGAGTATGTAGTTCTGTGACATCCGTAAACATAAATCAACATGCCGGCATTCATAGTGAATGGTAAGACCATAAAATATGCTTTTGGGTGAGATGTACAGGTATAATAGTTATTCCAAAGCTTTTGCTGCTCTGAAAGCAGCCAAACAAACGCAACTTTCTTTTGGGCATCCATATTACTGTAATCCCACCTCAACCCCTTCAACGCTCTGAGCTGGGAAGAAGGGAATTCCAAGTAGGAAGTTTCCCAGTTCCCAGTAGTCTTGAACGCACCATGGCACAGCCCTCACAAACACAAAAAAACAGAGGCAGAGGAAGCAGAAGGGGGGAGACTGTATATTTTTATAGATTGACAGGCCAGCAAAGTGGTCTCCTGTTTGCTAATTGTTTTAATACAATGATTGTAATTTTATTTTCAAGAAAGATTCCTAATTCTGATTCTTAAAATGAGTATATTTTGCATTTTGTATTTGTTCTTGGTAGTCTATTATCATTGCTTCCCTCTCCCCTTCAGAGCTCATGTTTGTGTCAAAAATAGCGTATTCTTATCCAATCAGATTTTTTGCTGTGGTATCCCAAGGTGAAGAACACAATCTCAAATCTTTCCCCAAGGCTTTCACAGTTATGATTGAATAATTTCAGCTATTTTTTTAAATGCAGGTTTTATTTTTTTTGCTTGACATAGCCTTTAACCAGTCAGATTTGGATTTTCCCCTGCTCGCGTATTCTGTTAGATTCTGGGGCCTTTTAGCCTTCTAGCCTCACTTATGCAGATTAAACTGCATTATAAACTGTGTTTAACCTGTGGAAGCATCTTTCTTTGTTTCTGTTAATGTTCTGTGAAAACCTGTAGACCTTTGGAGACTCGTGAGACCCTTTTGTTTGATAGTGCAAACACACTGACAACATTGACAACAACATAATACACAATAATGCAATATACATCTGTGCTAAGCAAATTATCAGGGAAAATGTTATCTTGCTAACCTTATCTGAGGGAAAAAGGGAGGAGTGCCTGAGCTTCAGAAAAACTGATCATATGAGAGGAAAAGCTGCAAGTAATAACTTTCGCTCGGCTAGGAAAATGGTAACTAATTTAATTTTTATATAACTGTCAGGATATTGATTGAATGCTTTACATTTATGGCATATGTGTGTGTGTGTGTGTGTGTGTGTGTGTGTGTGTACGCTTGTGTGTGTGTTCAGTGGCAGAAGTCTGTCAGGAGGGTGCACAGAAACCTGAGGATGATATATGATGATATATGCAGTATCATTGCTTATATATTCATTTCAAATAAAACAAACAAAATAAATGATTCTCATCACATGAGTCATAACTAAATAAAACGCCAAAGAAGGACAGATCTATAGACTGGATATTTCATTTGTGGTTGATACTGCAATGTTTGGTTTGCTATAAAAACAAACTCCAGTGTATCACTTACTAAGTGCATGTGTATTCAGTGTAAAAAAAGATGAGAATAAGTAGCATGAGCAACCAAACAAGCACATAGAAGATTAGAAATTAGGAGGCCTTTATGACGTAGATCCTGCTTTTAAATTCACTTTGACATTTCACCCTGTATTGTAGAGTCTTTGAACTGTATATTGCGATCAAATGCATTGAAATAATATTCTCTTTGTTTGGGACTGTCATCTCTGTGATAAACATCACAGCTGGCCAACAAGCTTTAGATGTTTAGGTTTGCTGTTATGTGTTATTATACACTGAATGTGCTGAATAAATAAGCAATTGAACGCTACACCGGCGACTATGGGGCATTTCAACAACCATCTGGTGGAGATTTACAGGTGGAGGTAATCAGACAGCAGTTTTTGAGATGGTCTGTTTTCTGAAATCTAGAAATTGATAAGGGAAATGACAGAGAAGGTCTTTATAGTGTAGGCAGCGCAGGGTTGAGGACTGATGGGCTAAGAAGCATCCTCACACTTTCAAATTCGCTTTGACACTCTCTCTGTTGTAACATCTTTGAACTTGAGCTTTGAGCTTTGAACCACTCCAGAGATGACACTTCCAGACTTAATGAACGTACATGTAAAAAAGCTCAAAATGTAAATTGTGTCAAGCATTAGCATATAAGATTGACTTCAAGTGTAATTAGGGGTTCAAGCCTACAGGGCTGAAACCCTATTTTTTTTTTTATTGGTTAATTATTAGCAATTCAAGCTTGTAGCCTGCCGTTTTGCAATTTACAGTGAGATGCTACACGCTAGACACTTACAATTTTGCACAGTTTGACAACAAAAATGTCATAAATTGCCCTGATGGGGGTGCTGCAATTAAAGGTCTAAAATATAGACCTTTGAAATGGCATAACTCCCACATTGTAAGTCTGATTGATGTGAAACTTGCTACACATATTCTCTTTAGTGTACCCTAAACATTTGCCAATTGGACCACGAAAGTCTGCCCAGATGTTCTTTTTAATAATTTGCATTTTTACATTATAATTAATTTTGACATATCAGCACCAAACTTGGTACACTTCAAGAAAGGACTAAGATACACTCCGTAACTATAAACGTGATAAATTGGAAAAATAATATGGCCACTGTACACCAATGAACTTGGAAAATGGCATGGTCTGGTACAAAATTATATTATTATTCCATGATCATTTGTCCAGCTGTCATCAAACATCATTTCATAGCACTTTGGGGATCAAATATTTGCAAGGATTTTAAAATCTATCAATGGGGGCGCCACAAATGTGTGTCTCTTAATCAGGTAGATGCTCCAGGTACAAGCATTAGTCAAAATGTCAAATTTGGTTGTGGCTGGTGATATGGGTGTGGCCTACACAAAAATGACATATTGTTGATGTTGGGCTTAAAGTCATTAGGGCTTGAATTCCTGAATTGCCCCTTCTATCTTCATGTTTCATATTTATTTGTTGTAATTATTTTATTTATGAGATCCTCACAAGTTGCAATTGTTATCAAACTACTTAAATATGTAAAGGTTATGTAACCCACGTAAATTGTACAGCCCCATGAGAGTTAACTTGTTAGTCAACTTGTTGTACCTCTCCAATTCCACCAGAGGGCAGTATATAACTTTGTAGCTGACACTACTTTTTGTTCAGCAGAATTAATCGTCTTGGCCGCCAGCCTCTGCAGAGCTAGCGAATATGACCACTCAAAACGTTTTTTGCTAACCCACATAAAAGTTGTTTTAAACAAGTGCTGAGTTATATTTTTAGTTTCTACCATTAGCTTGGTGACTAAGGATCACCAGAAGACTTTCTGTCGACGTGTTGCAGTTTTTGTTTGGCCAAAATTGAAGTGAATCTCCCGGTGAGTGTCTTGGTTCTAGCATGCTAGCTAGCTACATTTCGACTTGCTATGTAAATGTGGATTTAGAAACTTTGATGTGCTGAAGTATTTCTGTTAACCGTTTTGAAAACCAATCGGAGAAAAATTCAGAAGATATTTTATTTTGTTTTATAAGATAAATCTTTGTGCAAAGGAGGTGTTGTTATGGTAATGTACATGTTGTTATGCTAATGAGTGAGTGGTGCTTTCCTGGAAATTGCCAGAACATATTTTCCCAGCCAAGACGCAACTCTGAAGGCTAATGTTTTATATTTGAGTGTAAATATGCGGTGCTTGGTGTTTCTTGCACACTGACTGTGGACTGTAAGTCATAGTTGGTCTCTGCATTTATTTTATGTTGTTAAATGGTATAAATGAGTCAGTATTATATTTACACTGAGAGTGATTATAAAAGGAATGTTAGTAATGGTAACAGGTTACTGTACAGTACTAACACTAGATTTTACACTGCTGTGTGCAGAGTTTATTTTTATTTTTTTGCAAAGTCTGCCACTGATGATTGACAGTGACTCCTGTCCATGGAGCCTGTGGGAGCCGCATCCAGTGCTTCTTCATAAGTCCTCCAAACAGTGGAGCCCTTGGACAGGCCCTTGGATTCAGATAAGCTTTATGAGATCTCCAACTTTACACACACATTACCTGGGTAGTTGAAACACACACACACACACACACACACACAAAAAAAAACTGGACTGAGCTCAAAACATTCTTGCCAACCAAAGTGAACTGAACCGAAGCAGATTTAGGCTACTTGGAGGGACATTGACTGATCAGTGGAAATTTACACTGAAAATAAGAACATTGACTGACTTTGTGACATTGGGACTAATAATAATCAAGATTTTCCATCTTGATTATTATTTTTCATTGAATGTGTTAAATACATTTCTACCTGTTCATTTACATTTAAGCAGTAGCCATGACTCATTCGCTTCTAGAGCTGAACCTAATGTAGAACCAGATGTTACTAACCCATACTAACTCACTTCTCATTGCCATTTTCTTTTTTAGTAGATAGGCAGTTAACAAAATTAGTTTGTGTTCAGCATTTGAGTTCATGAAAATTCTGCTTGCAAATAAAAAGTATCTATTTTTATTTGTCTGTACACAGAGGTGTATGTTTATGTGCTTGCTCAGACAGGTTTGTTTTGAGATATGTGTGTGTGTGTATGTGTGTATTTCTGTGTGTGTGTGTGTGTGTGTGTGTGTGTGTGTGTGTGTGTGTGTGTGTGTGTGTACCCACGCACTCTCTCCATCTCTCAGCAGTGCTAACTGAATTATGCATTATTCAGAGTTTAATATTAGACATTACAGGGGGGTAAATTGGAGCTATCAATCATCCAAGACATTCATGTGTGCCAGACTTTGGGAATAATTTTTGAAAGGCAAAACAGTCTGGGAATCAGGAGTGATTGGCTGGGGAAATTGGGTGTGGAAATTATAATTATTATTTCTTCATTTTCCAAGCTTTGCCTCATTCTGATGAAATTAGCGTTATTAGCCAAATGTTTAGGGATGATTGTTATATGAGCTCCTGAGGACGCTCACAAGTGTACACCAAGACACACTGCTAATGAGTCATATTGAAAACTCAAAAAGTCAGATGTTTCAATTGAGTCTATTTTAAATGTTTCTCATTTTCAGTTTTTAAAGCCGGGAGTCTTATGAGATTGAGAAATAATTTCTTATGAAACTATGCAGGTTTGATAGCCATCCAATTGTGTTTGAAATTCTAATTAAATGAAAAGATTTGCATAAGTCAATTAATAAAGCATGGGGGTTCACACCACTGAAGGACAGCCTGCACTCAGACCCAGCAGAATAAGTCATTAACAACAGTGTGCTTCTGTGTGTGTGTGTGCGCACGCATGCATGTCTGTTCAAATGTCTTGTCCTCCTTGCTAGCTGGTTGGGGGGTGTCAGGGAAAAATGATCCCCTCAATACCTGGAATACAAGTCTTTATTCCTTACACATGTACATGGAGAGAGGACTTTAGCATGTTAGTCATGCAATCGTAGAGCAGTCTCTAAGGAAAGAGGATCTTAAAACTTTCTTTTATACAGTGTAACAAACATAAAAATCAAAAACATAAAAATAGGTGGGTACAGCGTGATTATAATATATTCCAGACTAAGTTCCTCTTTATAAACTGGTTTCAACTGATTCTTCACATATATACAAGTCTGCGGTTTAGACTGTTATAATTTTTAGTAAGCTGACATTTTAACTTCGTGATGCACTCTCATCTGTGGCCATTACTTAAACTAGTAACTTCCCATCACCACTTTCACATGTTGCACACCATACACACTTCACATGCTGTAGTAGGGCTGGTCGATATGGTTGAAATCAATGTCATGATAATCATAAGGAGTTCACTTGATATCAATATATATCACGATATGGTTCATGTTTGCAAAATCACGTTAAATAATCAAATTAATGTTCATCTCATTGAACTGAATAGTAATGTTAGGTGTGGTGTCAAACAAAACTGAAATTTTCAAATAATATTCCTACCATACCTCATTTTATCAGTTTTTAAGTAAAATTTACTGGCCATCATCAATGTAGACAGCAGAAATGTGTGTCACGATATCAAAATATCTTCATATCATCACGATATGATTCCACTGAAAGACGATAATCGATAATATTGAATTATCGCCCAGCCCTATGCTGTAGAGGACTCTTTTGTGCTTTTTTAGTATGACATGGTAAGGACAATACACACAGTCTTATTCTATCCTAAAGTTATCTATTTCTATGTTATGTATTTCCCACAGGGGGTCTCCCCAACAGAAAATATGCATGAATACCCATGGCACACAGGACCGTTTTAGAAACATTTGTCTTTGAAATGTGATACAGCGTAATAGCTCCTCTTAGACCAACCCATCCATGTCAAAGAGAATATTGAACTGAATATCGACTTTGACTAAAGATGTATTCACAGTGCACATTAGAACATTTTGACAAAATTTAACATCAATTAAGCTATTCCAAACCAGTTTAGTAAACAAGGGTAAAAAGCTAACATCATAATTTAACTCTGAGGCTTTCTAAACTGCGAAAATTTGTCTGGGGCATCGAGTTGGAGCTTGATTGCCGTAATACCTCTAGCCTAATACTAACCCACATGTTAGGATTTTTTTCAACATCTAAAATAGCCATCTATCAGAGTTATGATATCTTGGAGTCTAGTCTTTTGTTTTATCCTGACAGTAAAAAGGAGCCACAGCTGAATAATATATATCAGAAATGCTTTAACACTGTTAACTACTGACAGGGAGACCAAATTTCTCCACCGACAGTGGCCTCAACAGACTATAATGTAATGCAACCACAAGACATGTTGCGTAAGAGGTATGACTTGCTCTGCTACATGTATAGCCTACAGCTGAATGCAATAGGTGTACACCTGTTCTCTGGGGTTGTTGAAAATCATTCTGGGAAATGTAGGAAGTCACTAACTGAAGTAGCAGTAGAGAGGTAGACAGACAAGGCAGGTTGAGGGTAAGTGGGTGCACCAAAAAAAGTAAATTGAAATATTTAATCACAAAATAACTGGAATACATTGAACATCACAGATTGATGATATATATATATATATATATATATATATATATATATATATATATATATATATATATATATATCACAGTGTATCCAAGGGTGTATTTTTCCTTTAAAGGCCTGCAGTGACTACACAATGCAGTGATGATATCATGGCAGTATGTTGTGTCACCATTAATATAAGAAAGTGCTGACCGGGCATTTAATTGTCAAAACATT
Organism: Centroberyx affinis; assembly: GCF_046629955.1. NCBI lineage: Eukaryota > Metazoa > Chordata > Actinopteri > Beryciformes > Berycidae > Centroberyx > Centroberyx affinis. The sequence goes on from NW_027282725.1 coordinate 264,785, forward strand.
AAGATGCCCTAGCCTACTGTAAGGGACAGGCTATTATTTGCGACCAGGGGCCTTATATAAATGATAAGTATGCAACAAAAAAAAGAGGAGGGAATGCTGTCCACACAAAGTTTGGGATTTTTAAAAAGCAAACTTGACAAAAATATGCCTACTGCTGTGCAATCCCGACATCCACTTGGATTTGAGTTATATGATATGGTTACGCTGAACAATAAAGTTAGTCAGTCTGATGCGAAAAAGAAATGCAGACTGTACAATGCAGCTGTCCTTACTTTCCACTAGAAGCCTACTTATATCTAGTCTCATTTAACATTAATAGGTTCAAATGCTTTTATGATGATTATATTCGTGGCTGGAAATATATGTGGTGCTTCAGTATAATCGTTTGACTTTCATCTTATGTTGTCTGTTTTTTAAAATCTAAATTCATATCAACCAGCAGGCCTAAGTGATAAAATTGAATAAGAGAGGGATTTATTATATGTTGCCCTGTTACCTTATAAACCCTGACTTTGACTGTAAGCTATAATCTATTTGAGGTGATATTTAATACGATTGTTCCTGTTCTGCAACATAACTGCAACCCTCTGTTAAGAAATATAACAAATAAGCTCTAACATGTCTACCTACTGTATATTGACATCACTGTGTTTACATGTAATGACAAGCAATGTTTGCTTTGGCACTATGGAAAGATTATGATAGACTTTGGCGACAGTGTTTTATAAACTTATATTATATTTTCTCATATTTGTAATGCCAATAAATGCCCACAAATATTGTCCTGTTTTTTGGGACTCATCTCATTCACAATGACCAGCTTCACAGCAGGCCAATCTTTGGTAGCTTAGGCTTGCTGCTATGTGTTATTTCAAATTCCTTGGCAGAACTGAATAAGCTAAGTAAGTAATAAGTAAGAAATTGAACACTACACAGGAAAACATTAGGCGTTTCAACAACCATTTATTGCTAATTGTGGACATTGATTGGGTGTGGATATTAAGCTTGTTCAGGTGTGCCCGATTCCTTTGTTGTGTTTCTTGAAGTGTACATTCACCTAGGGCTGGGCGATATGGACCAAAAATCATATCTCAGTATTTTTAGGCTGAATGGCGATACACGATATATATCTCAGTATTTTCTACAAAGTAGGCTAAATGTTCAGTTGTAAGTCAAAGCCACATGTGAGATGTCACAAGCACTTTTATTAAAACAAGACTGTGATCAAAATAAAATGCAAAGACAGGGTTTCCTTCCCTGTTTTAGAACAGTCTGGTAAGTTCAGAAAATTACATCACTTTATTGTAATGCAGCCTTTAAAATCAGGAAAAGACAACACTTATGCCATATCACGATATTACGATATCCAAAATCTAAGACGATATCTAGTCTCATATCACGATATCGATATAATATTGATATATCGCCCAGCCCTACATTCACCCATAGTCTGTTGTGGTGAGGCTTTATTTCAAGTGGGCTCCCAACTGGGTCTATTGATGGTAAAGCTCTTAGGTACACCTTCTTTCATCCTTGGGAAAGCCTATGCCAAGGCACTAGAGAGGAGACTCCAGCCAAAGATCAGAACCTCAGATTCAGGAGAAAGAATACGGATTCCGTCCTGGTTGTGGAACAGTGGACCAGCTTTTTATGTTCGGGGTAACTGAGGGATCATGGGAATTTGCTAATCCTCCTGTGTATATGTGTTTTGTGGATTTGGAAAAGGCTTATGGCCGTGTTCCCCGAGGTATCCTGTGGGAGGTGCTGAAGGTGTATGGGGTGCCGGGGTCGCTGCTGGAGCCATTCGGTCCCTATACACTCAGAGCGGGAGATGTGTTAGCATTCTTGGCATTAAGTCAAGCTTGTTCAAGGTGGACATCGGTAGGTGCCTTGTCCCCTCATCCATTTGTAACATTCAAGGACAGGATGTCAAGGTCTGGAGAGTGTCCGGTTTGGTGTCATTAGGGTGTCATCGCTGCTGTTTGCGGATGATGTCGTCCTTCTGGCTTCATCAGACCGTGATCTCTGATGTGCATTAGAGTGATTTGCATTGGAGTGTGATTTGGTTGAGATGAGGATCAGCACCTCTGAGTCTGATGCCATGGTTCTCTCCCGGAAAAAAGTGGCCTGCCCCATCCAGGTGAGGGGGGAGCAGCTGTTCCAAATGGATGAGTTAGTGGGGTCTTATTCACGAGTGAAGGTAAGAAGAATCATGGGTAGGATTAGTGCAGTGAATTAAAAGTGAATGGTTGGCAATCATCCGTGTGAGCAGGTGGAATGCTTTGTCTCCCCTGTTGATGGACACACAAAGATAGTTATCGTTGTGTCTGAATGCAGTTTGCCTCCAGCCATGAATTACATTATTGATTTATCCATGGTATTTTGTTCAGAATAAGTGAGAAGCAAGGGCATTCAATCGTAACAAAAGCCATTTGGTGGGCTCTTTAGTCCAAAGCCTTACAGTACCGTTACTGCATGCGGTTTTAGCAGAGTTTTCCATAAGCGCTGGCTGTCGGCCGGATGGCCGGACATTAAAACATTTCCAGCTGACTACTTTCTTACTGTTTCAAGTCACGTCACCGTCACTTTTTAGATCTTGGTCGTTTTTAACTATCTTTTAACCGGATGAAGGATTTTAGTCATCGGACGTCTGGACAAACAGCTCGGCTCGCTTGTTTTGATTGAGAGACCCCTAGCGGCAGAAAATTACATATTGTGTGTTGAAGCCTCCCAAATCGGTAAAGCCTAAGGAGGATCCAAGTTAAAAACAAACAGTGTTCAAAGCAACAAGTATCAGATCAACCAAGCCCTAAAAAATCTGGCTATGGATGATGATGATGATGATGAGGAAGTAGATGAGGAAGATGACTAAAGGCTGAAAGATGCTTTTTTGAAAAATGCTTTATTTTCCATTTTATTGTATTTTTATGTTTATACAGTAGGCCATCTTGCTGTGAAATGTGTGGCCCCAGTGGGAATCAACTCCCTATCCCCGGCCATTGAGCTACACAGGACATTCAACTACTATGACTTTATGAACCACTGCACCAGATGGGTAGATGCGTGGATGGATTTATGGATTCATTGGCAGATGAATGGATGGATGGATGGATGGATGAATGAATGAATGAATGAATGAATGAAATGTACACAGAAAGATAAACAGATAGACAAGACGGGGCCAGCAGACAAACAAAATGACCTCAGTTGTCCTGTTGAAAAATGGATCCATGGGTAATTGTGGAAACATTTCCAATTTTTTTGCATCCTTGATTGAATTTAACTCTTGGTTCTTGCTAGGACTGATGCTGAATGGTCACCACAAAATGGCCACAAATACAAACCATGGCATCATGTTGAAAGCAGTTAATGCCAACTTGTTTTTGGCCATAGATCTACAGGAGCATTCAGTCTCCACCTATTTCAAAACCTCCTTTTTTTGTGCAGCCATCATGTCTTCCAACCTGAATTGCACTTCAAATCCATGTCAGCCTTGTTAATATTTTAGTGATGTCGTCCCACGTGGAGGGGAGAAGCATGCTTTTGATTGCCTTCTTCAGAGGAGCCATGCACTCAAACAAGCCAAGGACAATGGTTTCGTGATCACGCCATAGTTGGACTTGGCCTGGGGATTGAACAGGAGATTGGAGAAAAACAAAGAGACAAAACCTGTAGAAATTCTGTACAGTCCCACAGCATATTCATGGTTTTGCAAGCTACAGCTGGATAGGTAAAAATGATTTCAAAATATATTCTTAAAGTACAAATATCAGCCAGAATCCACACCAGACAAGGTTGTAAATTGTATCCAAAAAGCCCTACCTTTTGGTAGATGACATATGTATCTCCAATAGTATGCATACAAAAAAGTCAAATATGTAGTAGATGGAGTAGTTCCTTCTGAATATGAGAAGAGCATTGTGGGAGCTGTGTGAGAATTTGCAACTAAGGTGTGACAATTCATAGTCAATGACTCCCTTTTATTATTTAGATACTGCTCAACAAAGAACATGATAGTATGATGTGTAGAAAATTATTTTCTCAGTAACGTGATGAAGTTTGATAGTGCACAGGTATAGAGCAGTGAAGTGTCTGATGTCTGACAGACGTCAGGGCCTCCTGAAGACCACAGCACTGGCATCATGAAAAAGATTGGGGCAAAACTGCGCTTTAGTTCTCAAAATTAGAAACCTATTAATACTAATTAAACAGATACATTGACATTTTGAATACTGGTCGCTTACATTTCTGTAGATTTTTGAAGATATCTCTACATTTGAGAAAGAGAGTGAGATATTTTTTGTTTCCACCATGCAGAGGAAAGATGGAGGATGTTTTTCCTTTATCCCTTTATCCCAGAGAGAGAAGAAGAGAGGATGAAGAGAGGAGATGAGGGTAGAGGGTAGAAGAGGGCAATGCAGCAGAGCCAACAAGGCATAGACTCAGACAGCTGAAGGGTCATGGGGCAAGGGGAGAAAACGACGCCTCACTGCACCTCAGAAGACAATGTGTGTGTGTGTGTGCGTGTGTGTATTTGGTCGGAAGGGAGCAGGTGTGGAGGCCTGTCGGGTCAGACTGAGCACACGGATCAGAGACTAACATGCCTCTCTTGCCAAACCCTCTGACTGTTTGACTCTCGGTGTGGATAACCTCAGTGTTTGTGTGTGAGCGCGCATGTGTTTTTGTTTGTGTTCAAAGCAGAATTATTTTTTCAGACTGTGAACTGAGAGAACAGACCAAGGAGCGGAAACATGCCCAAGTTTTATGTGAAGTGACAACCTGGCTCAAATCTTGGAAATGGGGAGATGAGATGTCCAACAAGACACTGTCAACCAAACCTAGGTCAAACAGTTTTTGCAAATAATTCTCAGTCTGTTTTAGCCTACTTGCCCTACCAGTTGGGTGGGGTTTACCGGATCAGGTCAATTCAGACAATGTCAGATTTGTTAGTTTTGTTAATCACAGAAAAAGAAATTGACTTTGAAACAGACTAAACATCCTGGCATTCCCTTACGTTCATGCATTTCCCTACGTTCAACCCAAAAACCCTCCAGACCTCAACCAACATTACTGCTGCTCACAGATTTTATCAACAGATTGATTTTATCAACAGACTGATCAAATGTATTTGCTAAATTAAAATACATTTTCCCAACACACATTATAATTATCAGGATGCATTACTTTACATGACTTCTTTCCATTGTCGTCCTAAGGTTGTTTTACAGGCCAACAGAAAGAAAATGCTTACTGATACACTCAAACAGCACATATTAAACAGTATACACCACTGTGAAATAGTAACTAAAATACAGTATACCCTATATATAGTAAAATAACCCTCTAGTCCAACTACCACCACATTCCTACTGTAATTTTGCGCACGTTGTTTTCAAGTTCCTCTTGAAATACTGCAGAATACAACACAGAGAATGATACAGACACAAATGAATGGAAGTTAGATTTGTTGGATTCATAATGGATGGATTGATGGGTAGATTGTAGGAATACAGAGACATAACAGCTTAAAGTGAGGCTAGCAGAGATATGGGTCTTGGAAATAATCTTGGTTTACCCATATAGAATGTAGCCTATATATGGATGCACTGTAATGTCCATGGGTCTCTCTGGTTCAGTTGTAGTTGAACCTAAATGGAAGAGATGTACCCATAAGGTGTGAAGAGCTGAATAGTTGGACTTCCTGACTGCCTTTTTGGCTGTCTCCTCTGCCCATTGAAACTTGTGAAGAGAGAGATTACTGAAGTAGAACTTTAAAACTGTGATGTGCAGAAGGCTTTCTGTTGGGAGGCCTTTTGTGTTGTTTACACTTTGGCTCTCCAGGGTACTTCTGCTAAACGCCAGGGCCTCTCCTGTGCTGTCAGAAACGGGAGGCTTTGTCTGAGCTTTTCATGTCTTATCTGGACCTGAGCCAAATGAAATGTCAGGCCATCACTCCTCCCCAGTTCAACAGGAAGCTGCACACAACTCAAATCAGCCAGAATGCGCTGCAATTAAATGTGTCCCCTGAGCTACAAAAGCCTCCTCTAAGCTGAGGTTCCTGTTACATTGTATCCTGCAGGACACAACACATCTATTCAATAGCAGCTTAACTGTGCCTGTCGACAATAGCCTGGGAAGAATATTGGGGAGGTGGAGTATTGTGACATTTGATGGCAAATGTGTTGGTACTGGATTTATCTCTTCAGCAGCCAATATACTGTGAGCCAACTTTGCAATTTTCTATTTGCAGTTGAATTGTCTGGGCACTAATCACAAAGGTTTTGTGCCTCCTCCATGGATGATCACTGGCTTCCTCAGAACATAATGATACACAATGATGTGTAGCTGTATGCAAAGACTCAAAAAATAGCATTACTACTGCGTCGGGAACTTTTCAAGACTCTGGTTCAGTCCTTGGATTCTGGAAATGCACTATTCAAAATAAGTGAAAAACTCTGCTTACTGACTGTAATTGTATTTGCTACCTGTAAATGTCTGTTGTCCTGAACATTCAAGTTCAGGCTCTCAAGAGCCCAAACCTGGTGAGTCATTTCCTCAACGCACTGTCCCTCAGTGCTACATTGAAAACGGCCTCTTGGAAGGTGTCATTGAATCAGTATTTCTTCAAGTTCAATATGTATTCAGCATTAATGGGCCACCACAGTAATAAAACTATAAAACTACCACCACAAATTTTGATGGTAAAGTTCAAATTCAAAGTTCAAATGTGAAATTAACAAATCACTGTAACCTGATTTTTCCACCAAAAGTATAAAACAGTATACACCAGTATTTGTGCTTTTGTGAAAATAATGTAGGTTTTACTGCTAGAACCAAAACTGGGATGGACATGAAACTGAAACCAAAAATTCCGCCCAAATATCAGTGCACAAAATCACGGTCAAAATCAGGTAGGAAGTACTTGCTGGGCTCCACAATAAATCGGGCGAGGTGAGTCTCTCCTCTGCCCACTGACTTGCACATTTGGCTGTCTCATTCAAGAGAAATGCGGCAGCCAGCCAGCTGGTGTAATATGGTCTTTGCTGGGGTTCTCGCTGCTCAGGAACCAAACTCTGATGACTCATCTCCACTCAGGAGGGGAGATGCCAGACACAGAAGTGGTGTTTGTCAGTGAGAGTGAAAATAACCATCTGCAGGCCATCTCGCTAACATCTTTTATTTACCGACACCACCCTGTCTGGCCCGCTGTCTGTCTGCTGGCTAGCTAGCTGGCTGAATCACTGACTGGATGTTTGATTTACAGGCTGTCTGGATCCTGACTGACTTGTTTACTGTCTCTCTGTAAACTGATTGACTCTTGCTGGCTATTTGACGCCAATGGCTCACTTACGCTCAGCGTCTGTCGGATTGGCTCTCAATATGACTGTGTGCCCGCATTATCATTGTAAATAAAGACTTGTTCTCAATTAACCTGCCTAAAATGGTAAAATATAAATAAACTCTATGACTAAATGTTTTGTAACTCATAACCTACAATGCAGATGTGCACATATACCAGTGTGTGTGTGTTTGTTTGTGTGAGTGAGTGAGTGAGTGAGTGGGTGTTTTCATGTAGGCATGCTGTAACCAAGTCTAGTACACATTTGGTTCTCACATGATCTCCACATCAAGTGTTAAATGTCAGAGGACGAGAGTAACAGAATAGCAAATGTAAAGAGTAAAGTAAGAGACTCCATTATCTAGTCCCACTCTCCTCAGTTCATTATTTAGTCTTTTACTGAAGTCAAGGCCGCTGTATTGACAAAATCCAGTCCCCATGGTCTCTTCTCTTTTAAACTCACAGACCAATTTCCTCAGATTTCTCTGACTCTCTTCCTCTTTTTCTGTCTGTACTCTGCGCTCACACAGGAAAGAGGCAAAGGAGGTTTTAATGTCGATTAAAAGCAATTACAATGAATGTTACAGTCAGTGATGGAGTAAATATCTTCCAGTCATTTCACCCAGCATGTCTGAATTGCACATGGGTATACAGGTAATTCAATACTGTCTAAGATAACTATAGTTTGAAGAAATACAAATTATACTTTTTTGGATAGTTTTATTCTACCTTTATTACCACTGGACAGTCAGAAACACGTTGGAAAGGCCAGACACTTTTCAGCTAGTACTTGAAGTGTCATGTGGCATGTCAAACCACGAATTTGGCGCTTCAGCAACGACTAAAAGGACTGTATGTTTTTATGAGGTATCTGGAAACGCAGTGACCAATGACCTACAGTATTTTGAGGCAGAAAGACATGGTGTGTATTTTTATCAGTGTAGTCTCATTGGATACAGGTAGCCAAGTCATGCATTAGGAAAAGCTAATTAGTAAAATCTAAAATCAGCCTGTACATGACTGAAAATTAAGCGGTTAATTAAGCTAGTAGCAAGACAGCCTAATTGTTAAGATATATGGACAAAATATGGAGACTACTGTATATAGTCTCTAGCTGGTCTAAATATCCAGTAACATTACATGTTGTTATGTTGAAATAAAGGTGCCAGTGCTTCTGGCAATTAAAATCTTGCCGCTTGCAGTGCGTCATAGATGGGTCACTTTAGGAATGTCAAATGATGCGTCAATTATAGCTTCCAGTGTATTCAGGTTTTAAGATGAAGTGCAGCAAAAAGAGAAGAAAGATCTGGCCATGAGAGATTGATACTTCATTAGAGTTGGAGAGGTGCCGTTTGATGAAGACCCTAACGTTAGGCTTTTTTTATTTTTTATTTTTTGAAATGAATAGTTAAGAGAGCATCACTCTCTTTCCTCTTCACTGTCAGATAGAGACGAGCATCGCTTTCCTGTATCCTGTTTAAACTAATTAAAATCATGATAAGTGGGGTGTCGCATTTTAACAAGTCTACAAGGAACCCCTATTTGTGTAGTGACACATTGGCACTGACACAACACAGGTGAGAGGTGTATATGTGTGTGTGTTTGTGTGTGTGCGTATGTGTTGCAGGCTAATTGCTGTTTGTAAATAGAGTGTAGGTGCTCATTCATATGCCACAAGCAACTACCCACAGTGTCTTGAGGTGGTTCTGAGTTGTTGGGCACATGACTGGCAGTGGAATTTTCTGTGCCGTTTAGTGAGTACTCACTCATTGATGCGGGGGAATAGAAGGGAGGACATACAGATGATGATAATGTTTAATTCATTCATTTAACCTTTATATACACAGTAATTGAAGAGTATTGAAATATCACCCATTTGAAACTTCTCTTACGGCATGACTGATAGCACAAAAGTGTTGTACTTTTATAGGATAATAGGTAACTTATAAGTCCTTGTCGATGACAAAATGATGAATGGTTGACTTTTACAGACTGGATTCTCTATAATTTAGAGATATGGGATGATGAAATTGAATGACATTCAGGTTATGATTTTGGAACAGAACTTGAATTAGAAAATTCACAGCCAACACACTGTGGTGGATTGTGCCAAGGAAATGCATGTCCCTGAACTTTTTAGATTGCTTGTTTTTGGTGTTTCTTGGTGTACAATACCTAATATGCATGATGATTCAAGTGGCTGTGACTGCACATCTGAGAGGTAAACATTGCTCTCCCTCCTGCTTGGATGCATAGCGTTTTATTTTTATCGTTTTCACCCAGCAAAATCTTGCAACTGTTTAGTCTGGTGTATCATTCTTTGATTACTTTTTTTGAATTAATTTTAATAGGTAATTTGAGTAAAAGCATGCAATTAGCTTCATGTCTGACACATGTTGCTCTGCCCACATGGCTGATGGTGCATGTCAAAAATGGACCAGCTGATACAGATGCCGTTGGAGAAGTCACAAGTTAAACTGCTGCTACTCTATTCCTCCAGCTCCAAGTGGAATCGATTGGATAATCCTGCATAGATGCAAGGCTGCAGGGGAGATCTACAGTGGCCTCCCTCTAAACAAGCAAATAGATCACTTCAATTAAGTGTAGGCTTTGTTCAATTTCCAACTGGATGATGGGAGTTTGTACTTTGATTTGGTCTACTTTTAGTCCCCTCTTTGTCTCCATAGTTGACGTCGTACTTTTTAACCTGTAAGGTGGTTACCAATCGTTTATTGTCTGTGTGTAGGAGCGATGCCGGTGCCAGAGCAGCCTGCGGAGCAGGAGAAGGGGGCCATGGTTCCCCCTGTGATGCCTGCCTCCAACGGAGACGGATCTGAGACAGAGACCACCTCCTCCATCCTCGCTTCTGTTAAAGAGCAGGTAGGTGCTCTCCCATGTGCCTGTGGGTGTGTACACGCGTGAGTTTTTTTATGTTGTTTTTGTTTTTTTGCGTATGTGTCTGTGTATAAATATATTTCACAAACTTAACTGTGGCCAACCTCTATTGTGTTTGTCTTTGATAGCAAACACAGGCATAGGCAGTTTGTTCTCTCTCTCTCTCTCTCTCTCTCTCTCGTTCTTTCCTCTTCTCATCGCTCGTAGCCCTTGAACAGCTTGTTTCGAGGCAGGTCAGAAGGTTGTCACTGTTATTCGGAGGAACAGGCACTCCGCCGCTTTAAAGTGTTTAAAAGAAGCCCGAGATTGATGGGTGCCAAGGGAAAGCGAGAGCGTAATGGATGGAAATGATGGAGATTACGGGGCGAGAGCTGTAGCCAAGTAGACATAATTGAAAAAGTCATTAAAATCAAGGCAATTACTCAACGGGGAGCGTTGGAAGGTAGCTGCAGTGCTGCTAGGGGACAGGCAGGGCCGTGATACTGCCTGTTGTCAGGTTAGTTGGATGACTGGGGGGAGGGGAGAAACGGAGGTGATACAGCATGGCAGGGAGCATACGAGAATGGGATGGAGACATGGAAGAGCGGGAGGGGTAAGGGAGGATGAGAGAATAGGAGCGATGGAGGGAGAGGATAATGGCAGAGAGGAAAGATGGGAAGGAAAGAAGGATGGAGAGGGGGGAGAGAAGGAAGGGAGGATGGGAGGGTGGGTGGGTGAGGAGAGGTAAGGAGAGGAGGTAGAGGGGGTCCAGATGGGTGCAGGACCATATCAGTTCATAACAGTATATTTTTCAGTGGAGGCTGCTGAGACAGCATGCAATACTGAGAAATAGAGAGAGAGAGAGAGAGAGATAAAACAAAAGGAACAGAGACAGAGGGAGAGAGAGCGCTGTGGGTTTGATTAATACAATTCTACGTGTCTGAGTGGGAGTTTGGTAGAGAAACGTCACATTTACAATCGATAGCCTTGGAGATACTGTTGGGCGTGTGTGTCTGTGTGTGTGTGTGTGTGGAAGCATGCACAATATAAAGTCAGTATATTTTTCTGTGAGCTTCTTTACTTTATACTTCAGTGAAGGTCCCCGCCCACACACACAATGCTTGCCTCTGGGATGAAAAGACATTTTGAGTCCCAAATTCCTCTGAAAAAAAGCCCCTCAAGTTCTCACTAATTGCATTGGGTGATTTGTGTTTAGCCTTGGACTTATTCCTTTGTGTAATGGAATACTGTCTCATTTAGATTTAGCTCATCAGGGGGCGAGATACAACATAGATTTATCATTTTGCCTATCTACTCTGAAGTTCTCCTTAATTTAATACCACAAAATATTCCATTTACCCTTACTGGGTGAAGGACAAATGCTGATGGCAATTTAAGCTTTTTTTTTTTTCTTTCAAATGGTATTCATTTGTGAAGGTTTTCTCCCCATCTGAAAACCTCTCAGTGCTCTGACATTACTGAGGCATTGAAGCGTGCAGGGTTTAGTCAGATCCATGCAGTGGAGCAGATTTGAACCGGCAGCCCCCCATAGTGGGAGACCAAATCTACAGAAGTTATCCAACATGGAATACATCACAGAAATATAGCCATTGTTGAAGTTTGATGTATTTTTTCTCCAGTGCTACTACTCTGATACTTCTCCCCTGAAGAATTTTTTTTTTTTTGAAAATTCAAAATGAGTTCTCTGTTCGGTCATCAGAAAGCATGAGGAGTGCTCTGGCGATCAGGTTTTTTGAGCGACATGAGTTTTGTGTTACAATAAGCCTAATCAGCTGTACATAGCAGCACTTTGGAAGGAATAGGCTGCAGTGGCTGCTGGAGTGCTAGTGCAGGATAGATGCACGATGGGAGACTTCTACAATAGCGTTTTGTGACAAAGGGAGATTTGTTAACACTTTACTTTAAAATGGCCTTATTCCAGTGTATTAACCTGTGTACTAACCTATGGAAAAATATTGTAAGTACACAGTATTGTGTAGGTACTTGATGAAAATCGCTCAAATACATAATGTACTTAGAACAGTGTAACAACACCAGTTTAATGAAGCCATTTGAATGGTGTGTTACACTGTATGCTGTATTCTGGTTCCAGTATTCAATCTGATTCAATATTCACTAAAGGACTCAAGTGGTCGCAAGGTCTTCAAGTTTCAAATTCTACTGGTAGCAGCTTTAAGATTAGGCAACTAAAACAATTTGGTTAGGGTAAGGCGTGAGTCATGGTGAAATAAGAAAAACTAACTCTTGAATCGGGGTTGTCGGAGTTGAAGGTAAATGTATACTGTTAAAAAAAAAGTACATTGGACAGTCCATTCTCATTCTTCACTTTACTGAGACAGTAGGAAAACTGAGAGGGTGTTAAGGAAGGGGAAACACAGGAGAGAGAGTTCAGCTGGAGTACATGTGGAACCAGAGGTACATGTCTCAACCAACACACCATCTCTAGGCACCCACCTGAATCTATTGCATTCAGAATTATTTATAGATGAGGAATTACTATTGTATATATCCAGTATAAAATGATACCAGTAGCTTCAAGGTTTAGCAGAAGGGAAAGTAAATGAGAAACACTCTGCTCCCTCAGAAACTACTGTTGATGTATCTTTGAGCAAGACATTTAACCCTCAACTGCTCTAGTGGAGCTGATCAGTGGCTGTCAGTAGAAAACTGTGGTTGTACCGGGCAGCTCTCAGGTATGAATGTGTGTAACTATAGAAGCAGGAAGTAGGGAGTGCTGAATGAAAGTGCTGAAAAACAGCATTCATGCTCAGCAAAACCCTTCTCTGCATAAATTAAGTGTAAAAAACACTAATGTGAAAATGATAATCACTATAATATGGCAGGGTGATTTCTATAAATGGGAAAAGGGGGATGATGGGAAGATAAACTGTTGTTTTTTTCACACACAGTATGTCAGCACTCCCTTTGCACTGTATGTGAGGTCCTGTTGTCATATGTCACCAAGACAACAGATGCAAAGGAGGAGGCGTTTAACAATTTGTTCCCCCAATAATCTCTTGCCTGTGCCCCCTCCAATCGTCCCTCTGAATGTGGTCCTACACAACAGCTAGTAGATGAGGAAGGTTATATGTATATGATATACTCGCTGTCAGCAGGTCTGCTTGCACAACGCCATGGTTTTTCATGAATAATACATTTACACACGTGCCACACATGTACACACACAGAGACACACACACACACACACACACACATACACACACACACATACACAGAAATCATAATGGATGGTGTGCACTATTCAGTTATGTGGTATTTTGTGATCTGTTTGCTTCCTATCAGCATATCTTAAATATAGAACATACTCTTAACTGATCTCTACCCAGAACCACAGGGTGTGTGTGTGTGTGTGTGTGTGTGTGTGTGTGTGTGTGTGTGTATGTGTTTGCATTTGCATGTTTTGCATGTGCAAGCGTGTAAATCGATGGATGTAAGATGTATGATCAAAGGTAAGCCTAAATGTAACTGTCACACCCTGTCTCTGTTTCACACTGACAGTCTCTGTCCAGGTGTGTATGCCTGTGTGTGTGTGTGTGTGTGTGTGTGTGTGTGTGTGGGCGCACGTGTGCATGTTGCTCCAGTAACCCAGCAGGCACTCTCCCACTGCGGCACATCATCATGCCTAACACACACCTCTCTCCACTGTGGCTGTCCCTGCGAGGATACACACATGGCTTAGCCTCCATTTAGAAAACGCCATCTGTCTGCTTGTGTGTGTGTGTGTGTGTGTGTGTGTGTGTGTGTGTGTGTGTGTGTTTGGCCGGCCGATGGTTGAAGTAACAATGACATGTTATATGTTCATATCAGTGAAATTATTTCCCAGCACTGTTTGCCCAGGAGGTTAATATGTTTTCGTATCAGTAGCTGTCATATCTGTCTGGCGCGTCCCTTCACACCTATGCAAGCATGCAAAGATACAGACATACATACACACATACAGTATGTACACACTAATAGACTATAAATGCATGAGCCTGGTCTCCTGAAATTTCATGAAAGGAGCACGATGTCTTAAAATGCAAATATTGCGCTCCATGCATGAAAAGGGAGATAAATATGTTTTTCCATCATTAAGGGATTATGAGAAGGAGACATGACTAGAAACTGACAGTAGTTTGACGGTGCAGTAGCACGGTGAAAGTGTTGTAGTGAGGGTGGTGGAAGTTTTCTACTGCTAGTGAAGTTTTCATGTTGTTGCACAAGTTTTAACCATGATCAAAACCTTATGCTTACCTTAGCCAAATTGTTTTAGTTGCCTAACCTTAAAGCTGCTACCAATAGAATTTGAAACTTGATGGAACCCTTGAGTCCCTTATTGAATATTGACTCAGATTGAATAATGGAACTGGAATAAACTTGTGTAAGGATGGAAGTTATTTTTCCCATGGCGCAATACATGTTCATCAGGAGCCAAATTCAGGTCAGTCAGTTGATCAGTCAGGTGTAGCGTAGCTTTGCGAGTGCAGTGGCTAATGTATGTGTGACAAAAAAAAATATATTTTGCTGGCGAATGTTTCATTTACAACTAGGTTTAGCTAATAAAGGAGCTTTGCGTAACAGTTTGCGTAACAGTCCTGTTTTAGTTGAGGCCTCTCCTTTGTGCCGTAACTCAATCCTTCTCAAGCCTGTTTTAGTTGCGAAATCTTAAGCGTTAGCTAACCTTTTTTACGTGACGAACAGTTAAAAATGCTGTGTCTAATTTGTGCTTTTGTCACATAATCCTTTCATGGTGGAGGAATGTAAGCTTTACATTATTTGTGTCCAGAGTTCCTGTCTATTTAAAAAAAAAAAAGAAAATCAATTAACCCTGAGTAAACGCATTGTCATTTAAAATAAAAATGTAAAATACAAATGTATCCAACAAATATTTGTGGATTGTCCTCTGTGGGTTACACTTAAGTCCAATAATTCTTCCACAGGAGTGAAGCTTCTGGCCACATTGAACAGAAGTCACTGAGCCTGACAGGAAATCTGCTGCATGCAAAATCTCCACACTCTCAGATGAATGTCAACTGGCTAACTCTGCAATTTTAATGTTTCATATTTAATAGACCTTCTACTGCTACAGTTCTATTAATTTGAATTGCCCAAGATGCTTTGCACTATGTTGCATCATGCCTCAACCTGCCTCAAGAAAACTCCACAGAGACCAATTTTACCAGTGCTGATCTGCTCCACAATCTATCAATGTGCTGCATATTTTCATTTGGCTGCTTTTTTGATGCCTGGAATCAGTAATGACTATTTAACCTAATTTCTTGTCAGTAATAATCCACAACTTTGTTTATGCATATAAATGTCCACTTTGTTGCTCTTTACCACTGATTGATACTGTAAAATAGTGATTCAACTCATAACCAGTTCTGGAAAGCTTTTACATTTGCTGTTCTAAACACTCACTATACTGTGTAGTACCTTCCTGGTGCTCAGGAAGTGATGCATTTCACGTTTACGGAAGCAGCAACAGCTTTATTTGGAATAAATAAATAGAAGAACTGGGCATGCTGGGTTAGCATGAGCAGTGATAGCCACCATGACTTAACAGACAAAGCAAAGAGCGCCACCTACAGAAACTCAAATGTCATCAACAGAAGATCCAAGGAAAAAGAAACAGATTAATCACTGCATTATAAAACTTGTGATGTGTCTATATAGTGTAGATATTGAAATTCTGCCACTCCGTTATTTGTAGCTGCTTCACTAGTCTCAGTAGAACAGCCCATGCTTGTTTGTTTGGGGGTTTGGGAGCTGCTGTCACTCCAGTAACGCCGAATACTGGCCACACTGTTGCTGGGAAATGCAGTGCAAAACACCACAGTAATGATCACCCTAACCCTAACCCAACTGAAGAAAAATAAGAATCTTGTGGATTATCTCTTTAAAGTAGCCTCATCCTTAGCTTTAGATGTCAACTAAAAGCTCAGTTATTATTATTGTTATAACACATTTTTATTTTAAATCAAAGTACTTAAAGAAAAACACAATTATAGGCGCTATAATTGTGTTTTTCTTTAAGCACTTTGATTTAAAATGTATTATTATTACAGAAATATTGTAATAATACTAATTCTGCATTTGAGAGTTGAAAAGATAGTTGAAAATGTGAATTGGCGTATGTGAGGTTAATGAGGATGGGGAATTTTTGACAGCCAGAAATTTCAGCACAGTATTGATCAATCATATCAAACCCAGCGCTGATATGTTATGGTTATTTTGTGCTATGGGACAGTAAAACGGTTTCAGAGCAAGAAAAACACAACAGGAAAATGGAAAACAGTAGGGGTAAAAGCGGTGGTAAGCTGTTGAGCAGTTACCAAAAAATGCCTCTCTGTAGAGAAGTGTTTTTAGGCCTATTTAAGACCCAGTGTGTGAGGTTTCCTTAGGTGGCTTGGAGGAGCAGACCTAAGGCATGACTGCAGCTTTGTGGGGTAAGACGCTCATTCTCATTTCTTTTGAATGGAATGAAATGAGGTCTGTCTTTCAAGTGGGTTATTTGATTAGTAGTTAATAGTTATTGTTGGAGAGGGCTCTGGCTGTTTTTACCATTCCTTGCCATTTTGAGTGCTGCTCTTCAAATGTGTATTTTCCCTCCCTAACCCGGAAACAATAGACTCCCAGCTGTGATAAAACATGCAGGCTGTGCTGGAAAAAGCACCATTTACATGTGTTTGATTCATTTCCATTCCATTTTTGGGCCTGGCACAGGGGCATTTTGTGAAATTTAAAAAAAATACCAAATTTACCATAATACCATACCAATTTTGAACAAGTCATAATTTTTTTTCGATAAGACATTTTGCGGGGACACAGATTTTTCCACGATTCTTCAAGGCTATATAGTAATAGGGTGGGAAACAATGGCGCTAAGCTATCAGACGCTGAGTCATTTGGGAAGCCGACGGCAATGTCATAATTGCTGTGAAGGATTAAGTCATGTGACATTTTAGGCTGTTGGAATTGGTTAGATAATCACCCGGGTGAGGTCATCGCAGACAGGGAGGGATTTTTATTTTGGAAGACATCATTTTAGTACCTTGGTCTTTAGTTAGACTGTAGTGTTCAGTATTGCTTCCAACAAACAGACATTGCTTTTCTCTGGAAATGAGTGAAAAGAGCATTCTGATTGCTTTGACATTTTCACATAATTCAGGGTAGAAATATTTGACTAGTTGTTTAAATGGTATGCCCGCAGAGTTTATCACTATACCATAATCTGCACAGATGTATAAAGAATTAGCCTATTGTTGTTGCTGCATTCTGTGATTTATTTTTAGATTTATCCTAATCATTCATTTAAACCTCTGAACATTGATGACATAATAATTGATTATGGAAACTACTTCTCACACACCCCTATGCATGCAGAATACAAACACATACACACACACACACACACACACACACACCACATTTTGAATTTGAAATTCTTCAAACCTATTCAAACCTATCTTTTTACAGATAAATTGCTACATGATTCAATATGTCCCTGAGACGCACAGCATATATAACTTAACCATATTCTTGTGTGTGCGTTTGTGTGTGTGTGTGTGTATGCTTGTGTTCTGCATGCATATGATGTATGAACTCAAATAATGAGATGACTCACGCTGGAGAGTGTGTGTATGTGTGTGCGTGTGCATGTGTGTGTGTAGCCTCTTCTCACAATGGCCCCAAGTCTATCATATGGAAATGTGGGGCTGTATGCTAGTGATCCACAGCTTAATCTCCATCATCATGTCATGGTTATCATCAGTCTCTGCGATATCATCATCATTGTCATCAGTAGGAACTTCACATTTTCATTGTCATAAGAATCGTAGTTGCTGCCATCATTGTCATCATCATTCATCTTCATTATTGCCTTTGTCATTCTACTCATGTTATTGTTCTACACTGCCTTCATGGTTCTGTTCTAACGTTGTTGCCTGTGAGTTGAAACTATTCATAAACCACTCCAGTTATCAAGGGTTCACAACTGATGGAGGCTTTCATTCTGCGTATTTGAAAGCAGCAAGGTCTTTTTCAGAGCCGAGGGGGTAATGTATTCTATACTCTAGGCCGCGGGTTATTCTCCAGACTCCTTTTCTTCGCTAGAGTTTGAGTGCAGTTCATTGGCCTTTAGAGTGAGTTGAAAACTTTCCTCTGCTAATACGCTTTCACCAAGCTCGACTACTGTGCCGGCTATTGACTATGCATATTCTCAACGGTTCGACACTCTCAAATACTAATACAACTTGCTTTGAAAGTAAGTTTGTGTAGGTGTGTGTGTGTGTCTTGTCTCCCCCTCCATTTCTGCCTCTACTTTCCCCTTTATCAATACCCTGTCTATTGCCAGGTATGACAGCTCTGATTTGCTGCTGGTATAAATTAATTCTGTCTCAGGGTCAGAATGAAGGGGGAAGAAATGAATCCTCCCATTCCCTCATGACAATCAAATAAGGCAGCTGATGAAAACCTTGTATCTCCTGAAATGGAAATATTTCATAAAGTAGAAGTTTTATTTTCCAATTGACACCCATGTAATTTTGAAATTAACGACAATGTTTTGAAAGGGTTTCATAGGTCCGCGGGTCCCGAAATCTACTCAACACACAGAGGACCATGTAAACCATAAATTTATGTTGGGGGGGGGGGACCAAAATTGGAAGTTATAAGGTTTCTCACAGCAGTAACAACATCGAGGAAGCCTGTGCCTGGCGCTTTGCTCTTGACCTGCATAATAGGGAGTGTACTTTTTCTGCTGTGGCAGCGGTTAACTCTGAAATGACACCGTCATACCACCTTACAGCTAGCGCTTTGACAGCACATTCAGAGTGGATGCGCTGGTTCAAAGCGTTTTGTGCTTTGAAAAGATCTGCCAGCCTCTCTGCCAGTGGTTTTCAGGGTGAAAATTGGGTTCGGTGCCTCTTTCTCTGTGTGTGTCCTCAGTGTCCTTCAACATCCGCCTCTTTCACTGTGCCAATGTGGGAGCAGATCAGTTAGCCTGCGGGCATACATTCTGGACTCTGTGTGTGCATGTATACTGTGTGTGTGTGTGTCTGTACAGTTTGTATGTGTACATGTGTGTGTTCATCTGTGCACATGGGTGTGCATGTGCCTTTGCGTGCCTACCTCAGTTTGTGTGTGTATCCTGTGGATAAGTACAGTGTAATCCTTGAGATGGTTGTCTGTTAGGTAGGGGAGAAATCCTCCAGCTCTGCCAGTAAACACACCCAGCAGGAGAGGATGAGAGGGATACACATACACCATTTACACACACACACACACAGATATCCGATTACACTGTGTAGCCAAACCTGTCTCACTGCAGTGAAGCAGTTTTCCAGGGTTGCCTTTTTCATTCATCATTCATTCAGCGGAGAGCAATACCGTGTGCCATCCACTCTTACAGTGTGTCACTCCAGCCTTCAAAACACCTGATTCACTCGCAAATGCCAGGTGCAGGATTCATATGAAAGAGACCTATTCCTGCCAATGAATTCGCGGCTTTTAGATGATGCTAAAAGCTGCCGAGGTGACTAGTAATGGTTTTCATGCAGCTTGTGGGAGTGGGAGGTATGTCATGGTAATGGTATCCCCCTGCCATTTCCTCGCCGAAAGAGCATCTGCAGGAGACGGTGGCAGAGAGGGGAAGTGTTCAGCTGCCTCACCCTGGCTCAGAAGTGTTGTGGCTGGGGAAGAATTATTAGAAGTTGGCCCGAGGGCTGCTGTGCTCTTTGGGACTGTTGCTGTGCGTGTGTGTGTGTGTGTGTGTGTGTGTGTGTGAGTGTGCATGTGCGCACACGCTTGAGCTTGAGTCTGTGTCTGCCAGCGGTGCTGCAATGTTCCATTTAGTCAACATCACCCGGCCAGCACCCCCACTGTACTGTCACCCTCATCATCACTGTTGTACTGGCAGCTGGCAGGCTACACGCTACTGCAGCTGCCACGCTCTGGGCCGGAGTGAGAGAGAGAGAGAGAGAGAGAGAGAGAGAGAGAGAGAGAGAGAGACAAGGGCAGCAAAAGGGAAAAGACAGAGAAAGAGAGGGAGACATTAGAGAATGTCAGAGCCAGAGAGGGAGGGAGTAGGGAGAGAGAGAATGAGGAAGAGAGATAGAGATAGAGGGAAGTGTGCACACTGTGAGTTACAGAGATGGAAGGGTGGGGGGAGAGAGGTGGTGAGAGAGAGAGGAACGGAGGGAGACAATGGAGAGCGTTATTGGTAGGTGGATAAATGAAATGAGAAAGAGGAGGAAGGGGTGGGTGAGGGGGTTGAGAGAAAAACAAGAGAGAGAGAGAGAGAGAGAGAGAGAGAGAGCTGAGCTTCAGTGGCAGCCTTCCAATACCCAGCACTCTGAGACAACCACAAACCAGACTTGCCAATTACCGTTTGAAGGTCAATCAGTGAAAGTGGAATCACAGTACAATGCTGTTTGTACACTCTCTGTGGCGGGGATAAATGATCCAATACCAACACGCTAAGACTGCTGGGAAGCTAAAAAAAAAAAACGTTCTCAGGGAAAACAACCATAAAGTGAACACTAAAACTTTTCGATCAAAGATGATGAAGAATAAGGGTACACTCACACTATATGGCTTTTTTGTAGATGAAGCGCTCCCTCAACTGCAGTTTGTGCTGATAATTTGAAAAAAGCGAGTTGCAGGACGTGCACTTTGCTTCTATAACGACCAGCTGCAGTATAGCTGCCACTGTCAGCAAACACAACTTAGGCACAACTCTCAGACACTTAGCAGAAACCCCCGTACCACAGCCAATGTGCCCCCATGCTGACTCTAAAGAGCTAGAACAGCTACAACCAACTTATTTACCAGTACTTTCTCCATTTTCATTGTGGTGGTTGTTATTGTCGTAAACTGTTAGCTGCCTACGTACTGTGAAACCCGTCCTCTTCTACCTTGAGATTAGTCGGCCCACAAAAAAGCTATCCACGTCGTCCTCTAAAAAGCTGAACTGTTCTCAACTTTAGGAAGCGCTCTGCTCTACCTAAGAAGATGCCATGCGCAGTGACACTTTCTGACTTCCTTGCAGCCGCTTCCCATTGACTTTCATGTAAATGAGGTGTTAGCAATTTGACAAACGCAGAATAGTGTGAAAACACACACTTATATGGAAAAAAAAAATCCATTGTGTTACTCTGATATACCTAGCCGCCACAGTTTTTATTGATGTTTTGCTGGAGCACAACCACTTCAGTAATAAAGTTAAAGGCAAAGTAGGGTAACAGAACTTTCTCAATATCGATTGTTTGTTTTTAGGGATATATGCTCCGCCTGTTTTATGATGCTGAGCTATGTCTATAACCACCATGAACAACTGAAAACTGGGTCGAAAGTCTGCAGCTTGCAAAGGTTTCCCCTATGATGCTCTTATACGCCTGGACCCAATATTAATGTGTTCATTTGTTATGTGTCCGCCGTCCCCTCCCAGAATTATACCTGGTCATTTCTGAATGTTGCAGAATCCTGTAGAACCAGGAAGAACAATGACATCGTTAGACAGGAAGTGTAATGAGGTGTGAAATCAATATGTACAATCCTGCCTCACCCGGGGCATGCTGGGTAATGGAGTGTCAGGAGTGCTTTGGAGCTGTTTTAATCATTGGGACCTTGGAAGATCCACACATAAACAAGCTGCTCACTGCCAAAATACCATAACCCCCTGAGATGAGGTTTGTGTGTGGTTGTGTTGTGAATGTGTGATTATTTTTACATACATTAATTGGCAGATATCAAATGTGAACAGTTGTTGAACTTCACCCGAAGAAAACTCTGCGCCCCCCCTCATCAGTGTACAGTGTTTCCCCTAGGATGGAGTTGTAGCAGCGGAGGTGAAGCACGCGCACAAAGAAACATTTTGTTTTGTGCACTAAAAAATGTTTTTTGCACAATTTTTTTTTTGTGTGCTTGCAAAGTGTGCCCTGCCAGGAGGTTTCTATCTACCGGCACCAGAAGGGCTCTTGAGGCCTAAGTACATACAGTACATTTGGGAAATGTATGTCTAGCTTACATATGAGGTGTCTCAAGATTTAGGAAAATACACTTTTAATGAACATAATAAAAGTATAATCTTTAAAACAATTGACATTTATTGTCAATTATTAATTCTTTCTTCTTTTGATCAGCCAGTCTTTTAAACTCATCTGAAAATTCAAACGTGATTTGATATCTAAGCTATTAGTTTATGTGACCCATATCACTCACTGGGTGACCATTTACATCCATTGGGTGTTAGCTAGGGGCTAGCTAGCTGTCATTCATTCTTCCAATTATTCATTCTTAACTGTCCTTTTTTCCAGAATTAACTTGCATCACCACACTGTTGTATTATCAGTGTTAATTTACTTAAATGTAATGACATTTTCAATGATAAAATAACTTAGATTTATGACGTTTCTTTAAGGGAATCCTATCCAAATAATATGTAACGTTAATATCTCTGGAGGGAATCTGTCAGTTGTCTTTGAGATTGACAGCTTTCGCGCGTCACAGTGGCCCTCGCGCATAGTAAGGCCCGCCTCCAGGAAGAAGAAAACAATCGGTGCATGTGGAATACAATCTTTGTATGTTTTCCCTTTGGCGAATGGTAATCCTGAATCCATCATCAGCATTGCTTGCTTCAATTATATGCGTTTACATGCAGCCTTTTAATCAGAATAGCAGCCCAATCAGAATAAAAATGCCTCATATAAACGCTTCAATCAGAATAAACTGGCCGATCCGAATGAAAATTCATTCCGTTTGAGAGGGCTGTTTAACTCTTTCATAATCCGGTCGATGGATACACTTTCGTCATGTAAACACTCATTCCGATCACTTTCTTTATCTCGCCTCTTTCTGCACAAGCTTGCGCATTTAACGTAAGTAACGTCAATTACGTTACCCTTTTTTCCGGGAGGATTCGAATGGATGTGCTTGTTATTAACCCCGGGGCGCTCGGGTTTGATGTAGGTGGTGCAGCCCGTTTTTTTTATATCAAGTCCTGACTCCGCCTCTCCGGGCCGGTTTCGGTTTACAGCGGTGAAAATTACAAATGGACCCAATCATTGCGGGGGCAAAACAAAACGTCTTTTTGTGACACAGAGTCGTATGTTGTGATAAAACTGTCACTTCATCAGAAACAACAGCAGTAAAGAAATAACCGACATCCATCTCTTAAAAACGTAAGCCCATGTTAGAGTGCTGATTCTGTGTTTTGCGCATGTCAGAAACTTTTATTCTGATTACATACTGTGGAGCATGTAAACGCACATTTAATGCGATCGTTATATGTATCGCTTCGCTCATGTAAACACTTGCATGGCAATCTTCCTTCAGAATGAAAAAAAAAGTCTCATGTAACTGCAGCTATTATCAGGTAAGCGCGAAGTTTCTCGTTTATATGCTTCACTCACAGGTGTGTAAATTGACTTGGATATGAAGCGTCCGTAGCGCAAAATAATATAGCCTAACGTTAGTTTCCTCTCCTCTCCTCTCTTCTCCTCCTCTCTCCCTCCTCTCCTCTCCTCTCTCCTCTCCTCTCCTCTCCTCTCCTCTCCTCCTCTCCTCTCCTGAGCAGCGGCGGTCATATTTCAGCAGCGGCGTAACGCCGCTGCTAGGTGCATGTAGGGGAAACACTGGTGTATGATCAGTGCCATCTCCACGCCCCCCTTACTTCCCCAGCCTTCCCCCTCTCCCTCACCCGGGCTCTGTTTCATTAGCCTTTATCGCTGCGTCAGAGCCCAACGCTGATCCTGCATGTGAAGTAAGAGCTCTTCCCGCTAATCACTTAGCCTGCCCCCCTCCATCCCCACTGCCATCACCCCCCACTCTACCTGCATGCTAATGCTACCTGAGACTCAAATCTGACTCCGGGTTGCACATATTCCTGCATGCTGATGAACTTGTTAGCAATATCTTGAATGCTAATATTGCAATAGCCAAAAGGCTAATGCGTAACCTGAATGCTAATAACATCTTCAACAGGAACACCTACAGGTAGCACTGTAACTTCAGTACTAATGACACAAATTTTGCACATAGCGTTTGTTAGCTCTCGTTCCTCAAGCAATACTGATCTTTTTGATAGTGGCCAGCATGAAGCAATAAACAAGAATTTACCAAGATGAATCCGTAAATCCTAACCTCGCCCAATGTAGTGAACAGTGTAAGATGGACTTAAAATCGGTTTCTCTGGTCGATATCCATTTATCCTTTGTTATTACTCCAGCAGTCTATGGCGTGAGCAGCTCTCCGGGGCTCAGCAGGTCTAAAGCGGTACAGTAATGCGCCGTGGTAATTTTGGAGCTAGCTAGCACCCCGGGGCTATGAGCGAGGCCTGGAAAACTGCAGGGTGATGTGTGAGAAAAGCATTGATTAATTGAACGTGTCTGTCAGGGCCCTTTGTTTACAGGCAAAGCTAAGCGTTGGGGTCAGGCACCAGGGGAGATGTTCCTGTTGGATAGAAATTGAGAAACATTGTTGCTAAATCCTTCAGCTGCTCCATTGTCCTCTACCCCAGTACGTACCCCCACCTCGGACATAGCAGATGTTGTTGGAGTGGATGTTTGAATGTACCTTTCCCATATGATCTCTTCACTGCTTCCACTTTTCTAGCTACATTATATTCATCACTTTGTGTGAGCTTCTACTTCACTTAAGTTGCCGTCTCTGTCGACAGTCTCTCCCACACTGCCTTTAAAATTGCACCATGCTGATGATACAACGCTATTTATATCCCTGAAACAACTACAGTTCTTCTTTTTTTAGCAGAGTGGAATCATTTTAGCTTTAGTCTGCGTACTACAGTTCAAAGATTGACTTGTTCCTTACACTTGGTGCCACTTCATCTGGGTCTGTAGTCTGGCTGGCATGATTAGAAAACATGAGACAGCCCCGTGTGGGTAAGCTTTATCCCTATTGAGAGGAAATAGGCCTTTCATTCTCCTTGAGTCCCTATCGATCTGAAAATGAGAAAATGGAAAGATTACTCTGAGATGGAAAGAGCCATTAAAGAGCTGGGGAGTCAGAGAGGTTAAAAAATGCCCCGGTATTTATCAGTTCAGTGGCATTTTTTAACCTTTATTTATCCAGGGAAGGCTTGCTGATTGTGCATGCTCTTTTTCAGCAGCGCTCCGCTTCACATTCATACAGTTACACAAAGTCACACCTGGGAGCTGCCCAGTACAAACAGTCCTCTACTGTTGGCCACTGAGCAGCTCCACTGGGGCGGTTAGGGGTTAAGCGCCTTGCTCAAGGGCACCTCCACGGTAATTGTTAAGGGAGGGTAGAGCATTAATCATTTGTTTTTTCCTGCCTACCCAGTTTTTCTAACCTTTAGGCTTCTAGTGTGCAGGCTTGGAATTGACAGCATTTATTGCAGAGGATCAACTTGAGAAGGGGATGATGTAGGCAATAGAGCCTGTGTAATTATTCAGAATGCTGATGTAGCAGTCATACTGACAGGTTGATGATAACAGAGTTTAATCTTACTCACTGTGTTCTACATTAATTCATTGCATAATTTCTGGCTGTTGTTTAAAAAATCTCGCCAGCAGATGTAGTCATGACTTTGAGCTGTGAGTGGCTTTGGACGAAGAGAGTCTTTCGGTATACACTGCACCTAAAACTATATCTCTTGCACTGGTATAGTTGTTTTTATGAGGCATACACATGCCCATATTCCTGGCATATTATATAGCATTATGTCCCCAGCATATGATATATGGTTTTGTGTCGGGCATATATGCAACATTACATCTCCATATGCTGTTCAGCAAAGTCTATTTTTGACTTCAATTATCTCCATAGTCACATTCAGTGTGATATGTCACTGCACTGCAATGCACAGCACAGCAGGAAAGCTCAGCTAAGAGCTTTGCATGGCACTCTAGCCTTCCCCCCTTGGCATTCTAAATAGATAAATTATGATCACACTCCTCTGCAGTTGTCTGGCCGCCAGGGTTGACATATACTCTGTAAAGAGACTGGCTAATGAAGAATGGCTCTGTCATTGGAGTTGTCTCGGAAATAAGGCAGATCACTCCATCTCTCTCTCTCTCTCTCTCTCTCTCTCTCTCTCTCTCTCTCTCTTTCTCTCTCTCTCTCTCCCCGTCTCTCTCCCTCTCTTTGTCTTCTTTACTTTCCTGTCGTTTTCTCACTCCCTCTTCCTTTATTCCTTTATTGCTCCATTGCGCCTCCACCCATCGTTCATTCTTCCTGTGTTTCATTCTCTCATTGCATTCTGTCTGTCTGGAATAAATGAGGTTTTGGTGTTGCGAATGCATCACCCCCCTCTCCCATAGTGCTTTGCGGCAGTTGGAGATGTGCATCTAACCATCTCTAATGAGCTCGGTTGCATTTGCCGCTGTTGTTGTTGTTGTTGTTTACGGAGCAGTAATTTGATGTTGCCATAGAAATTGTCTCTTCTAAATGCGCCCATCATTACTTTGTGCTTAAATCCATCGTTGCCAGTAGCTTGGAGGCGGGCAGGCAAATGGAATTTGATTAATATGATTTGATATCATTTTTCCATTAACTTCTCTAGGAACTGTGTATTGGAAGTCTCTGCTGTGTCCATTAGTTTATATCAAAGTTGTTTGAAGGCACTATGCTAAAGACAATAATGCACTGTAAAAATGTCAATGTTAAATAATTTACACTCATATTCAGTCTTAAAATCTTCTGATGGTGCAAGATAATATACACTATTTCCAATGTAATTTCACGTGTTTACATTTTTTTTATATATATATATTCAAGTCCATTCCAGATTTATTGTACTTGGCAAATAAAGTGATTCAAATTCTGATGAAGAACACTGATTAACGAGATTCAATTATTAAATAAAGATTAAATGCAAAGATGGACATTTTAAAAGTCTGGTTTATTTTCAGAGTCTTCTCTTCTATGAGTGACCGATCAAATTTTGCCAAGCCGTGTCATCACGTAGAAATTCCCTTTGAACTGTGTTTCTGGACGGGTTGGTGAATATTTTAGTGGTGGTAGGGGGTGAAACCTCATTCGTTATTTTTTCCTCTTCTTTCCCAGCACTTTGGGGTGGAAATGTCATATTGTCAGTGGGAGATGCCCTAGGTAGCAGCTTTACCCAGTCTGGCCTAAATGTAAATGTCAGTCGAGATATTCTAAAAAAAAAGTTGCTGGATGTGACTGTCAGAACGCCCTCTCCCTCTCTCCTGCTCACTCCCCCTCTCCCCCTTCCTCCTTCCCAACCATTTTCCTCCCTTTTCGTTGTTTTACCCACTCCTGGCTGTCCCCTCCTTTCCCCCCTCAATCTCTTTCCCTCTTTGTTTCTTCCTCTCTGCCCCTCCTTTGCTTTGTAGCCTTCAACTCTCCCTCCATACTCTTGTCTACTCTCCTTTTGCCCTCTCTTACTTTGCTCCCTTTCTCTCCCTCTCTCTCCTCCCGTCTATCTCTCTCCATCTGTCTTATGTCTCTGTGGTACAACTCTGGTAGAGTGGGCTGCCAGTAACTTGTCTGTCATCTGTCAGTTTTGTTGCCTTTTTTTTTTAACTTCATTTCTTAGCCTCATTTCCATTTCTCCTGCTTTCCACCCTTGATTTTACCCCATGGTGTGGAATGAGTTCCTGAAACTTTTCTGCACTTTCTCACAGTTCTTTCTCTTCCCTGACCTTATCCGACTCCATATCCTTAACCATCTTCCACCATCTCCTCTTTCTCATCTCTTCCTCTTCCTTTCTTTGCTACACAACTCGGTTCTTCTCATTCTCCTTTCATCTGTCTTAGCCTGTCATCTTTTCTTGTCTCCCTTTGTTACCCTTTGTCAGTCTCTCTCTGTCTTTTTTTCTCTCCCACTCTGTTTTCCTACCGCAGTGCTTTTCTGTCAATTTACCTCTCTGTTTTGCTTCGCGGTTCTTGCCTCGGGTGCTCTGGCCCAGACCAACTTTGCCCCTTCACCTCTGGTGCGATATGGGGTGTTAAGGCTAACACAACCTGCCTGTCAGGGGAGATTTATTCCCCCACCTTTTGGAGCTCTTGATCAGGGCCGGTGTGCATCTGTAATCTGCCTTTGAGAGGTGAGGCATTCGCCCCACACCGGCCTGGTTTGGCCCCCCTGGCTGGATGGCTGGGGACCGGGTCTGTCAACGCAGCATTAAACATTTAAAACTCTGTCTGTGAATCCCTCCAAGCATAGCAATGGAGCCAGCAGTCTCGAGTCTGGGAAACACAGAGGGAAACCGAAGAGGGAGAGAGAGAAAACTGTGAGACCGCTACAGAGAGAAAAGACAGAATACAAGGGCTAGACTGTCAGGGGACACTGATAAAGAGTGAGAGAGAAGAAAGTCTTTTTCTGTCGTTCGCTGGGAGACAGTGAGACACAAGACTCAGTAGCTATCGCTGTAGAGGAGGCAGAGGAGGCACACAGAATGGAGACAATAGTCCCTTCTGCTACTCTGGGCCAAGCCAACCCATCTCTAACAGGTGTGACCGCGTATTGTTGCAATGCCATTTTTTCCATCTCAATCACCAAGAATAGACTAGTGTGGAGTCTCTCAATAACAGAATTCAATAGAGATACATCCCCCAGGTGCTACTTGTTGCTTTGTTGTCAAAGGGTTTTCCCTGGCTTTTCATGGATAAAGCCCAAAATCTGTCCTCCAAAAAACAGTGGGCCATTTAATAATCTTCACTTAATCCAATAGGCCAATAGACTTAATCCAATAGGCAGAAATGTGCCAACATGCAGCATTGCCAATGCTAAGCCAGAGAGGCTTGATACGCACTGCTGCCAAAGTCAATCATAACACGACTACATTTGCAAGAGATGAGTCAAGTGAATGAAATGAGGGATTTAAGGAGAGCAGGAGACACCTGCATAACCAAATCACATTAAGACTTGCAGAAGAGAGCACTGGTTTTCTGGACAAAATTCGATAACGCACTGCCATCATTCTTAGTGTTGATATTTCTTGTGTGCCAAGGTACACATTTCAGAAATGAGACTCCAGGTGTTTTTGGACAAACTCTCTCCAGAAGAGTTCTCCAGTAGGTGGGTTTCAACAAGTGTCCCACCACAGCTGTGCTGTGTGTACAACTGGTTAAGGTTAGGACGAGCAGCTCTGAGCAAGTTAATTGGCTGTCAGTGGTCCCCGCGATAGATGATTTTCAACAAGCTGTTAACTACGGCTGTATCATCACACAGCTGGCTTTGAGGTCAAATAGCTCCGGTTAACAGGTGGGCTTGCATTTCAAGCGTTTTCTCACATTTTGTTGGCATTTTGCAATCATGCAGATTAAAGGAGCTTTTTAGTCAGATGGCATACCTCACTGATGAACCAGCTGTAATTGGCGGTCTGTCACTGATCAGTCAATGATAATTAACTCCAACCTAGAATTTGCGCTGACATTTGCCTGTTGAAACAGCCAATTACGGCACATTGAGGAAGTAGAGCAATCAATGGCATTCACATTCCCTGACCACATACACACAAACACACACATGGAAAGGATGGAGTACAGGCCTGTTAGCTGCGTGACCATCTTGCGGAAGACTCTCTCGATCCTAAAACGAGCTGATGTCTCCTTCCAGCGGGGATGCGAGAACAGCGCTGTAACACCTGAGCTCAGTGTCAGCACCTCCTCGCCTCTCCTCACCTCTCTCACCATTGCATTTCCTCACCTTTGCGCCCGCGACTCTGCCTCTGCTCTCCTCACCTCTCCTCTTCTTCATTTCCCTTCCTTCCCTCTCTTCTCTGCTTCTCCGCCGCTCTCTGCCTCTCTTCTTCCACGCTCAAACAGAAAGACACAGCGCTGTTACATGCCATAAATACAGACAAGGCCATAAAGCATTTTTTATTACAACCAGCTCATTGTGCAGATAGAGAGAGTGCATTGGTACTGCAGGAATAATTAGAGGGACGCGGCGGCAGAGATGGAAGCAAAGGCCCTGATGAGATTTGATTCCATAGTAGAATAGAAGAGAATGACAATAGAAGAGAGACAAGGGTGTTAATCTTTTTGTATTTTATTGTAGCCGGAATAGAATAGAATAGAATAGAATAGAATAGAATAGAATAGAGAACAAGGCTGTGGGCTGAGAGAAGGAGAGAGTAGATAACGTTGTGATAGCTATGAAGTACTGTAAGGGAAGATGGCAGAGCAAGGTAGATGGATAAAAAGGGAGAGAGAGAGAGAGAGAGAGAGAGGAATGGAGGGAGGCTGAGAAGAAGGAAACAGGAGGAGAGTGACAGAGTGTGATTCAGAGACAGAGAGAAGGGGTGGAGGTGCAGACTGAGTGTTTGCCCCGTGGGTTTGGCTGGCCAGAGGTGAGCCAGCAGACAGCACAGCGTGTCACTCTACATTTTGTCAAGAAGGCAAGTTATTTCTGGAGGAGGCGAGCTTCAACCTTAGCGACTTAGGAGCGCTTCCTATTGTGTGCGTGTGTGTGTCTAGACAATAACTTATCCTCTGTTCATGGGTGCACTCAGCTACCCATAATGCCCTGCTGAAATTTGTATCTCCCTAAAGGCCTCGTTGACATTTCTGTCTCTCTGTCTTTCAATATCCAATGTTGGATTTGCTCTGTAAGCATGTGTGTGTATGTGTGTGGGTGTCCAGTAGGCAAATGAGTTGACATATTTTGTGTGTGTGAAAATAAAATGTGTTGCATATCTCTCTTCCTCTCTCTGTTACACCCTAATGAAGCCTCTGACTTTTATGGCTCATACTCTCCTGAGAGTCCCTGGCCAAAACACACTTACAGACATTTGCACACATAAACACAAGCATGCACATATGTACACTCTCTCTCTCTCTCTCTCTCTCTCTCTCTCTCTCTCTCTCTCTCTCTCTCTCTCTCTCTCTCTCTCTACTAGGCTTAGCCCCATTGTTTACATATGGATAATCCCCAACACAAACTCTAGGAGGAAAACCTTCCAGGGACTGTAGCTCATCCACTGCAGCAAAAGCGACATCTGGACTCGAGCATATTTTATCATACAATAATTGGCCCCACAAAACTGGTAGTAGCTTAGTACTGAAAAAACAATATGGAAAAAGGCCAAAGGGATTTTCTACTGTTGCTGAGGGAAGAAAAGAGCAAAGGAAATAAGTTCGATAGAAGGGTGAAAGAAGTATGAAAGAGGGAGGAAGCAGAAGCTCAAAAAAAGATGAATGGATTGATGGAAGGAAGGAAAGAAAGATGGTTAGAAGGATGAAGGAAGGAAGTAACGACGGAAGGAGCTTAGGACTTAAAATGATAGGTGAAAGAAGTGTGACAGAGAAAGAAAGCAGTTAAGGAGACAAGGAAGTAACTGAAGACATAAGATAGAAGAGTGAATGATGTGTGAAGAAGGCAGGAATGAGTTTTGGAAGGAATGAAAGAGGGAAGGAAGGAAGGAAAGAGCAAGGAAGAGGGGAGGAACATAGGAACCAAGTCATAAGGGCATAGCGTACGACACTACATTAAGAGTGAAAAGAAACACAGGGAAACAGGGAGTGAGGGAGGGTAAGATGTGAGATGGGTGTGAAGGAGTGTGAATGATTTTGACCATGCTGTTTGCGCCACACACACACACACACACACACACACACACACACACACACATACATACACCCGTACTCAATCGCACTCTCCAATCTCATCCTCTCCCCTCACCTCCTTTCCCATTATGGAGCTAATGCTAAAAGCCAAAGTGCTTTCTAACCAGCCCTCAATTAGATAAAAGGGCCCCTAAAAGGCTGCTCTTTGCACCTAACCCCACCTAACATGAAACCAGGAACATAGTGGGGAGGTGGGGGGTGGTGGGTGGTAATCATATCCTCCGCCTCCTTAATCACCTTTTCAGTATGTAGTATTTGGCGCAGGAATATTTCTTACATCTATCGTCTGGGCACTGTGGCTTTGACCCTTGAACTCCTTAATTTTGGTTGCTTTCAAAGGAATAGTTCACCCAAAAATGAAAATTCAGTCATTATGTACTCACTCCCATGCCGATGGAAAGTCGGGTGAAGTTTCTTAGTCCTGAAGCTTCACAGCAAAACAGCGTTGCAGCATTCTCCTAAACAACCAACCTTTTTTTAGCCGAAATCTTCACTGAAGTACAGTGAAGATTTCGGCTAAAAAAAAAAGGGTGTAAATGACGACTTTTCAAGTCAACTTGGGATCTCGGGATCTCTCGTTTTTTTCGGTTGTTTTTTTATGTTTTAAGACAGGTCCCCAGCAGCTTTGGTTGTTTAGGAGAATGCTGCAATGCTGTTTTGCTGTGAAGCTCCAGGACTGTTTTGTGGACTAAGAAACTTCACCCGACTTTCCATCGGCATGGGGGTGAGTAGATAATGACTGAATTTTCATTTTTGGGTGAACTATTCCTTTAATCTAGGAACGTGATCAAGGAATTTAACCTTATTCTTATTTAGAGCAAGCTAAATACATAAAATATATTCTAAAATGGATGGTGCAAGGCATTTTCTCTGAATGTAACGCCTTTATAGATGTTGTCTGGCTTTTTTGCACGTTGTAGGCTTAAACGTGAATGCAAGTCAGAGGTCAGAGTATATTCAAATAATTTTGAGTTAACTTTGCTGGAGTACCAGACATGTTTTCCACATCAGGGCAATTCAGGCAGTCAGGTAAGTTGACATTCAGAGAGAAGTGTACTAAAATGACTTTCAAGTGGTTAACTGATCGTCCAAGCTTTCTGAAGGCGGCGGTTTACTTACAACTGTCAAACTGCATTGAAATAGAAACACAGTCGAACATGCAGCCGCATACAAATTCTTCTATTCTCGCTGTGGCTTTGCATTGTTTGTTTAAGCCAATGGGGGTACATGAAGATTAAACAGGTAACCGTGATCTAGGGAAAGTGGAATTAGCTGCTAAAATAACTCTGAGAACAACAACAACAACAATGGCGGTGAAAGAGCGACACAGGTGGCCTTTCCACAAGGTAACATCACCAATCACGTTTTATTCTGCAAACTTGTCCTGTTGTCCATACAAACCTGCCAAAATTAACTTACGCAGCAAGTGTACCATTGCCTTGACACTCATTGTATTGTCCTACAGAATTTGGCAGAGCCGTCATCTAGCAATTTAAAACAAACACTATGAATTATTTGCAAATGTTATTTAACCCAGGTTTTTCACACACACACACACACACACAACACACACACACACGCGTGCGCACGGTACATATGCAGGTATGTCCAGACACACACTCTAATGCTGACTCATCACGCTGGCCTCTTCAGGCTGATGTGCTTACACACACACAACTCACAGTGACATTTCAATAAGCCTATCAACGACCTCACTCCTCAGCTATCTCCACCCATTCCATATATCAGCTGCCTGGCTTTGCAAGGCAATAACCCAGCGCAGAGCACCAGAATGAGCCGACTGCTCAGAATAAAAGAGATTTATTGCGTTGCCTTTTGTTTTCATTTTTTTTCTCGTGGAGCTACAGTATTCTTGAAGATCATTCATTGGCTCATGAATGTTATACTGCATTTCTAGGGCTTGAGGAAATGACATTTTGGAAAGAAGAATAAGTGAGTGAAATATACAGAGAAAAACCACTGGAGAGAGACTTATACTTTCAGTTTTCAGTGAGAACATGGGTGTGTGTCTGTATGTATACATCTGCATATATGAGTCTGTTTATCCTTCTGCACAGCACTGTACCTTACTGCTGTGCTGGACTGATGTCTTTAAAAGTGTGTGTGTGTGTGTTTGTCCGTGCATGTGTGCATATACATGTGCATATATGCGTGCGTGTGTATTTATCCCTCTGCACTGTATTAGTGTGTGTGTGACTATAAACACTGTATACATGTGTTTAGCCTGCTGTGTGTATACAGTGGACTGTGTCTTAATTCTGTGCTATATTGATATTTTCCAAAGCCCACTCCTGTCCCTATTCACAGTAGGATTAACTCGCTTCCGTCAATACCCACACCTTCACGTTTTTAATTTAGAGAGGATTTATGAAATATTTCTCCCTCTCACAGGCTGAACTGTTTGAACAAACTAGATTGCAAAGAGACTGCGAAAGAACCAAAGTCTATGAAATGGTTTTGAGGCTCACCTTCTCACAAGAGGTTGGCGGTTCAGGAAGTGTTCAAACTGCAATTTGTGCGTATAGTTTGACAACTTTGATCAATAACATCATAATCGCCAACAGCGTACACTGAGAAGTCACAAAGCAAATAGATTAGTCAACAGTTTGTCCTGGCACTGATACTGTTCCTCTCGCCCACTGTCTTTCCTTGAGGAGAGGAATGTACAGTGTGTGATGAGTAGTTTATATTTAGCGGTTGGTTCGCTCCTTTTTCTTGTATTTGGTTTGTATTATGTCATTTTTTGTTTTTTTGTGTGTACGTGTGTAGCAGTATTTCAGTCCTCCCTCCTGTGTGTGCCTCAAAGTCCATTTCTCAAACGTGTGTGTGTGTGCCTTTGTCATTTCTGGCAGGCTCTATTGCCTCAGTGTGGCATTACAGTGTTATTCCCCTTCTATTTGACTCAAGCTCAATTTTATTAAGTATGGGTGATTGCAGAGGGAACTTCTTGCTTTTCACATAAAAGAGAATAGATAATTTCTCAGCTGAGGAGTTGAAGCCTGTAATGGCTGCTGTTTTGCATGCAGATGCTCCGTGTTTTGTTTTGGCAGATAGTGTCTTGATCTCAGCTCTGCTTTGGCTATAAGCCAGAGTCTCGTTTGGATCTGCTTGGCCTCTTTTTGTGTCAGTCATTGGCCGAGCATGGGCAGCTTGTACGCTCTTCAAAAACATGCATCATTCTCAACTCAGACTGCCTTGTTAGGGATGACACATCATGTGATGTTTTCATGTTTTATTTACATGTGCTGTACATGTTTCTAATAAAACGTATCATATTTTATTAAAGCAGAAAAGACAAAAGAGAAACGACACATCCTTTTCTTAAGAATGTCATTACAGAAGTGATTCTGTAGCAAAGGAAAGATTCCCTAAGAGGTATTTTTACAATTTTATTACTTTTTCAAAACATACAGCTCAACGTGAGGCATATGCTTAAGATGGTACCTGTGCATTCTTGTGTGTGTGTGTGTGTGTGTGTGCGAGCTCTCCCCCCCTCTCGAGGGGAAGCACTCAGCAGTCCCTCTCCCCTAAAAGTGCTGAGTGTGAGGGATGGTGTCAGTTGACAAATCTAAGGGACAAACTGCATCTAAAGCAGACATCCTTTATAGTCGGTACTTCACCCCTCCAACTTTCCTCCCTCCCTCCATTCCTCCCCCCCTCGCTCCATCCATTCCTCTCTTCTTTGTCTCTCAAATCTCTTCTTCCCCTCTGCACATGTACAGCATTCTGAGTGGTGAAATGTGTAGCGTTCTTATAGTATGGTTCTCTTCTCTTCTCTTCTCTTCTCTTCTCTTCTCTTCTCTTCTCTTCTCTTCTCTTCTCTTCTCTTCCATGTTTATTCATCCCTTCTCTTTCTCCCAGAGTGATAAAAAGAGAGTGAGTGAAATAAAGAAAGCGATGCGGCACATCAAGGCATTGACAGTGAGTCATCAACCCCCTGTGATTACTGACAGAGCGTTGCACTGTGGGTAACCTCCACCACGAATGAACAACTCTCCCAGTGGGGGACAACATCACAGAAGGACACACACACTTACCCGTGCGTGCGCACACATACGCACACACACACCTGTACACGCACACACAAATGCACAGATACATATATGTACATACATACAGACCCAAATACGAGTTAGACCACATATACACTCACTCAAACATACAGTATTGTTGTTGTGAAAACCTCGCAATAACCTCATAACCTCAACAATTTCTGTGATTTTCCAGTTTTAACTTAAATTGAAGGATTACATGCTCCTTTATGGGTTGAGAAAGGTCTATGACCCTTGGGCTTATGAAAACCTTTAAAAATCCATTGGATAGATTGAAAAATGCATGGTGTTCAAGCTAAAATCAAGGCTTTATTTCTTAGTTTATGAAAAGTTGACATTTTGGAGACATGAGGGTTTTACCTGACAGCAGCGATATTTTCAGACATACACACACACGCGCTCACAAACCAACGTGAGGCAACACGTGCTTATGAGGTGACACTTTGATTTATTCACTTTATTCAATTGCGTGACAAATTGAAATGTGTCAGTTCTAACAAACACGGGAGACACATGACCCAGTTTGGCAATGGTGAGGGCGTGGTGGGTGTTGTGCAAACCAGCAAGCATGGTAATACAGTAGATGCGAGCATGGTCACGGGGCGATAGGGGAAGAATATAAAAGGCTGGCTTGGTTTCAAAGCCTGGGGGTAATAGACGCTAAGTTGCATTATGTTGCTATTAACTATAGAGACAATAAAAAGTTTAAATTGGTAAGTAAGTGAAATAAATCAAGAGTGTGGTTACAAAATTGGATAAATTGGATATCCATACAAGTTATATACATTACATTATGGGTGAGTATTGAAGTTAGGAGTCATCTTAAGACATTTGATTATAAAGTAATTCATTGTTTTAGGCCATAATCATTTATGTGTTTCGAATATTGCCTGTTGAATTTCAGGTAGCAATTTTTTCTCCAAATGGATATATCGCGTTTTTGGAATGAAACCCTTAAATTATTTCTCTGTCTCTCACTGTCTGTCTCTCTGTTACTCTTGTATCTCGGCTCTCCCTCGTCGTCTCTCCCTCTTCCCCTTTCTCTCTCGCATCTCATCTGGGTACATAACCCCCCTGCTGTCATCCACTGCAGTTTTTCTTCCCCTCTACTCTTCCTGTCGTCCTCCTCCCCTCCTCCCATCAGTCCCTCCCAGCCTTCATCTCGCTCAGAGGGGGGCCGCGAGCCATGTTTCTACCTAATGATGCATTGCCGAGAGGAGAGGAAATTTGACAGTTAACAACCTCCTCTCGCTTTTTCTCAGGCATGCACCCACGCACGCACGTACGAACACACAGATGGACACACACACACTTAAACATATACACACAAATGTATCACATATAGGCAAGGATACATTAAAGTCACACAGCCTGGTGTTGCACCAAAGGTCAGCATCGGCTAGCTTTTTGGCGGTAGCCTCTGCATGACGTCTCTCAAATCGACTAACTTGTCTCATGTCATAGGAAATGAATGGGCCTCGGGGGACCAGTTGACATAAGTTGCTGGCAGTGTGCACATACTGTATGGCTGCAAATACGCACGCACATAAGTACACATGGGTGCACATTTGTATGCACACCAACGACACACGCGCACACACACACACTCTCCTTTCCCCCCTGTGGGAATATCTGAGCTGTCAAAAAGGAGTGTGTTGGATGCTAACTGCATCTGAAACATCAGAGAATGAGGGGAGGAAGGGTTGTATGATCAGGGATTAATGAACTTCATGATAACTGGCGTTCTGCTTTTGGATTCAGCAGAATAGAATCGACTTCAACAGAATTACTGGCGATTTCACAGCGACTTAAAAGGCAGACTTTACTGCGAAACATGCAGAAAAGTTTGCGATTTGTGTTTTTCCTATCGGCAGGCTTGAGTTGTAGTTTTAGTCTTACAGCCACTGAGCAAGGCACTTTATGCACTCAGCTGCTGGAGTGGAACTAGTCTGGAGGGTAAAACTCACAGAATTTCAGTTTATCCACATTTTTATTTGGAAAGTAGAGATTACCTTTTCCTTCTTAAACTGATCTTAATGTGATCTAAATTCAGTGCATGAATTATAACAACACAGTATATACCAGACTGATGTAAGTTACATGTAAATGGGGTCTTTGGCTTACACACAAAATAAGACTGACGTTAATATATAATTATTGTTATGAGTATTTATAACTAATTGAGTTTATGTATTGACACATATGGTACAAGACTAGACAAGACCTCACAAAGGGGAAGAGCAAGAGACATTCTGTCGTAGACTATACATATCACTCATATACATACATAAATTCAACATTCAACATTGCTATGTGCCTTCAAGCAGTGCAGCATAAAGTTCCCTCTGCAATCACCCATACTTAATAAAATTGAGCTTGAGTCAAATAGAAGCGGAATAACACTGTAATGCCACATTCACATCGTATCTGAAGGAGCAGAAGAATGGGATGACAGCTCGTTGCTACACCTTGGGAGAGTTATTTTTATTTAGGAATTTAAAATCAACCAGAAAACAAACGGCAGCAGATATTGCGCACTTTTCCCAAGTTGAGCTGACTGTTATAGGGTGAATATAACATAATTTTGATTGCCAACATTGTTATATTCGCTGCCATGTTTGCCACCTGTGTTGACACACTTCCACAATCCATGATGCCAAGTCGGAGATATCGAGTGTACAACCAATTCCCACATATCCTACTTGTAATTTTCACCAGGAGGCTGACGTTAACAATTTTGACCAGTCTGCAGCTTGTATTTATGTTAAATCCAATATGACGTGAACCGGCATTAGTCTTGTAACCCCTGCATCCGTCACACTCATATACAATTAAAGATTGGTCTTATGGTTAGCATGCCAATGAGCCTCTGGTTTGTCCAATTGTTTTTTTCAGCAAATACAAAAACTGTATTTTTATTTATTCACCTGTTGAATAAATTAGTGTCTTGTCAAAGTCAGCATGAGGGTTCCGTTTAGTGGTGTAACGGACCGTAGTTGATCCGTGATCCGTACGGATCCGCCCCCACGGTTCGGAAAGCATATGAACCGCGGATTAATTGCAAAGTTTAACCATCATAGTGTTTTACTGCCGCTGTTACTTTTTAAAGTAATAATTCCCTAAGTCTCGATGCAGAGTTGCAGTGAAAAGATACAGACAGACAGATGCTGCTGTGTTTTAATCTGAAGCGCAATGATATTGTAAGGGAAGAAAAAAAAAGGACGAGCGACTGATTTAAAAGCCATTGCTCTCTCCTCCGTTGAGTGAAATCCCGTAGGCTGTGACTTGACTTCGGGCGTTTTCAGTGGTGGAACTGGGAAACTGGACATGCTTGTCATCATTGAAATAGATCGCAAGATTGTGATGTTTATTTCAACTTCAGCAACATGCTGCCTTCCCTTCACACACAGCTCTGCTCAGAGAAACTCCGGTCTCTCTGCCTGTCTGTGGCAGAGCCTTCAGTGTTGATAGGCTATTACTCGTGACGTGTAACCAATCAGAGAGTGCTGTGGGCGGGACATTGAGCGAGACTACAGAGTGGAGACTACAGACAGAGAGAGGCGGCTGCATCAGAACCAAAGTAGCACATTTTTAAATTAATTCAATTCAGTACTTCAATACTACAATGTGCATTCAATACGTCAATACTAAAAACACATACATAGGTAAATAAAATATATAAAATAAGAACAGCAAAAACAGTTATCACATTTATACATTCAAACATACATAATATAATAAAGTCCTAAAGTGCTACATTCGTTTTAAAGTGCTTGTTGCTTTGTGTTGCTACCTGCCTACTTTTAAAGTGCATTTAACCCTTTTTTTTTTTTTGCTGATCTGAAAAATGATCTGATCCGTGACTCAAAACCGTGATACGATCCGAACCGTGAGTTTTGTGATCCGTTGCACCCCTAGTTCCGTTGGGAAGGGTAGGGGGATTCAGCAGGTGGGATCCTATTGGATTTCTATCGGTTGTATTATGTCATACCTGAAAATTGTGGTGTGGTCATCTTTTTCTTTAAAAAGCCAACAATAAAAAAGAAATCTGGAAGACAGAAAGAAATGTAAAATGGTTTAGGTGAAAGACTATGATGTTACATGGAACATGGAGAAGAAAATCACATGCCACTGGTGGCTGCCATATGCTTCAGACTTTGATTGACTCAAACACATGCAAATGTACTCAGTGATATACAGACTAATTATATACTTCTATAGGACTTCCGTTCATGTACGTGTGTTTATGTGTGTGTGTGTGTGTGTGCATGCATGCCTGGATATGTGTGCATGTATTTACGTTCTTGCTTGTGATTTGTGTGCCTGTAATTTACATACAGATTTTCCCAGCTTTCATTCTGGCTTAATTCCCTCCTCTCTTCCCCCTCTCGCTTCTTGTTCTTCCCCTTCTCTCTTCTCTCTTCCCCTTCTCTTTCTCCCTCTTTCTCTCTCTAATGAGATGACATGGCTACAGTGTTCTTCCTCCACTCGGTGACAGCCTCTCTGTTGCCAATTAGTGGAGGAGTCGCCAGCTCTCTGTTTGCCTTGGGAGATTACATCTGCAGTGTTTGTGTACACAACCCACAAATGAGACAATCCACTCAAAGGCTGGAGATCTAGTCAACAAATGTACTATATGGGGAGGTGTGTGTGTGTGGATATATATGTGTGTGTGTGTTGGGTGGGGAGCACAGAAGGCATTCCTTGTGGGTGTGCTCTTGTTTGTGTGTTTATCCAAGCGTCTTTGTGTGTGTTGTTTATATGTGTGTGTGTGTGCGGGCCTGTGTGTGTGTAGCGCAGAAGGCTTTCCTTGCGGGTGTGTGCCGGTTTGTTTATCTGAGCGTGTGCGTCCTTGGATGCCATTTTTCAGTATAGTCTCTCATCCACCTTGATCATAGTGTTTACATCAAAAGAGGAGAAAATGGGACAAAAATAGACAGAAATAGCAGGCCCCAAAACATGAATTACTGTGTGCCTCTCGCCATTCAAAACTGGCATGGGGGAAATTGTGCGGCAGTTGAGGTAAACGCATCACTCACTCTCCCACACTGTGATCACACTTGTTAAAGCAGTTGAGCGCTCCTCAAAAGGACATGCCGCATTTCAACACGTCTCCATGTCTAGACGGGACAACACTTCACGTGTTACTTTCATCACTAGGTGTGTTAAAGACGTGTTAACAATGACACACATCCTTGCTTACAGCCAGGTCTAGCAAGGAGGTTTTGATCTGTTGTTTTTATTGAATCATATTCCACCTTGAACTTGACCTTTATGACCAGTTGGTAAAAAATGTATATTTAAACAGCAGAAATTGAACTATAACGGTCGAGCAGACATAACCTGCAATTGCTTTATTCAAAAAGCGGATTCTCCATTCTCCAGTTACTGAGTACTTCCCACACTCTTTGGTGAAACTAGTTACGTATAAATACAACCAGGGAACATGACTGTTAAGAAGTAAAAGCAAAAGATTATACATTTATTTGTATTGTAAATGAATGTACATGAATGCAAATAAACATACACAAAAACATATACACATAAGCATGCTCTCTCTCTTTCTCAAACACACACACACTCACACATGCTCACACACTCTCCAGGGTCGTCTTCATAGCTGTGCAGAGTGGTAGCTAAATGAATGCACCCCTGCAGAAGACTTCCAGTATTTGTCAGCAGCTGCTATCTAGGAGGGGACAGTCATTGCCAAAGCCTGCAATGCAGATGCAACACACTGAGTGCATTTACCTGCACAATGTGTTGTGCATGGAAACGCCATACTCTGTTTTCAAAATCCTGGATAAGTTCATATCCTGATGTGTAGAATAAAATAGAATAGCTGGGATAATGCTGAAATAAGGGTAATGTAAACAGTATATGGTGTTTACATTTTACTGTGCAATATGTTACCTTATATCTGGCCATTTCTTACAAAGTGGACCAAAACATGCTGCTCTGCATATGCATGACTCATGATGCCTGTAATCTGGTTTTGGTGGAAGTTGAAGAATAGCAATTTGGAGTTCCAGAGTAGACAGTCAAAATTTTTTAAGCATCCTTTTCTCACACCCACAACTTGCTCAATGTATCTCAAGGTCCCCAGCACGCCTGTCATCGCCTGCTAGTCAGCTCTTCTGAGTTTGTATAATAACATCAGCAAATCTCTTGATTTGTTTAATTTGTTTGATTTAGAGATGCGTGAGGGCAGCAGCAGCAGCCGCCAGTCGCAGATTTATGAGAGCCTGCTCACGTGGTGGTGAATGGCAATCTGTTCATTGCTGTGTCCCAGTAGAAAAATAACGCCTCTCATAGTGGTGAATCATCATCACTTCCAATTCACTGAAAAAAAGCAGTTGATCTGGTTTCCCCACCCGTTTTATAAAACTCAAAAATGTCTTAGCAGCGCTGCTGTTGTGTCTATGTCAGGGAAAAAGTTTCAGATAAAATACATTGTACTGCATACATAAGGTCCAGTCTCTTCTCTTTAACTAGCCTATACTACAGATAAACACAATCAGAACGAGAATGATGGTGGAAACTCCCAATGCCTTCAGAACCACATTTTTAAAAAAAATCTTGTCGATCATCTTATTATGTATAGATATAGTGAACTATTTAAGCAATTGGCTTATTCCTTTTATTAAACAGCAGTAACACTACATAAAATAGAAAGACAAAGAATGCAAATAATCAGTGAATCTTTTATTATGAAATGTTATTCTTCCTCCAAGCAATATAGATCTTGAAAAGTAGCTAAACAAAGTGGTGCTAAAGATTTCTGAGTAGCGCATACAATAGTAGTAACTGTATGCAGTCACAGAGACATGACTGAACTGAAGATTTAAACTACCTACACTGAAACAACTTAAAAAAGTACTTTTTTAAATGCAGCTCGACAAAAGCTCAGATCAGGTGAGATGGCTCTTCCTTTGTCATTATCAAAAAGAAATGAGATAACCGGTTGAGCCGGACCCACGGGAGGATTAAAGCTTGACATAAATGACATTTATTTTGACGTCAAAACCGATCGCTCCTCTGACGGCCGCTACCTTCAAAATGGAAAGGAGCACTTGACATTTTCCAATCACGATCAGTAGCGCTTCCGTTATGAACACAGGTGGGACCCAAGCGCAGGACACGGACAGGGTGGTGAGGGTAAGGAAAAGGTTTATTGTAAGGGAGGATCTGGATGAGGAGCTGATGGCAGGCAGGGGTAGCTTGGAGGCTAGGAGGTGGCTGGCAAGCAGGCAGGGAGACCAGCAGGAAGAGAGGCAGGCAGGTGATGGTGGCTGGCAGGCAGGCAGGCAGGGAGACAAGCAGGAAAACAGGCAGGCGGGTGATGGTCCTGGGATAAGAGAGGCTGGTTAGTCACAGAAAACACGGAGAAACAAAGTCACTGGGAGTTTAACTAGATTTGGCCTTGAGCGTAACTTGTAGTTGAAACAACAATCTGGCAACGAATGGTTGAAGAGCCGGGGTAGATATACTGCTGGCTGATGAGCTGATGAGAAGCAGGTGAGCAGACTGGGAGAGGTGATGAGCCGATTGCAGACAGGTGTGCAGGATGAGCAGAGCCGGGATCCAGGAGAACGAGGAAGAGAGACCACACCCACACCAATACACACACAAAC
Organism: Centroberyx affinis; assembly: GCF_046629955.1. Lineage (NCBI taxonomy): Eukaryota > Metazoa > Chordata > Actinopteri > Beryciformes > Berycidae > Centroberyx > Centroberyx affinis. The sequence continues at coordinate 308,305 of NW_027282725.1, forward strand.
AAAACATAGACAGAGAGAGAGACAGACAGGGGAGCACTGGGAACACAGGGAAGGGGAAACACAAGGAAACACTAGGGAATCTTCCGGGGGTACGGCCACAGCCATAACAGCTTCCAGCCATCATATCATCATACACAGACAGTCGGGAGGGTGGGGGTGCAGAAGAAAGTACAAAGAATTGTTTCCTTTTTTCTAATCGTCTCACTGAAGAGGCCGGTTTACTGTCTACACACACTCTGTCTCTCTCTCTCACACAGACTAAACACATAAGCAAACACCATTCTCTCGCATCAAGCTCGATGTCGCTGTCAGCACGTGGCATTGTGTCTGTGACGATTCGCTTCACATTTAATGGGCCACACACTCCTGCTTTGTTGGAAGTGTGAATGCTTTATTTTAACGGTGTGAATGAACTCCAAAGAAAGGCGCTGGCAGAGAAGCTTGTTAAGCCCTTTACCCATCACAGAAAACGGAGCCGAAGGGCCCGTCTGCGATTTTATCATTGTCATGCTTGTCACTCTGGGTTTGGCTTAGGGAATTGCATCTCTGTCTTACACACACGCAAACACACATACTTAAATGCTTACAGGTACCTGCATACACATACACACATGCACAGGCGCACGCACACACCACATTCAGACTGAGACTGACACTCGCTGGAACAGAAAAACAAGCACATTTCAGGAGATTCACACACAAACACAGATACACACACACTCAGGCCCAGACTCTCTCATAAACACACTCATGCTCACACACCTATAGAATTACATAGGTGTAGACACACATGCACTTCAAGTCACCTATCCACTGATGGGTAGCCAGTGACTTCCTCTCCTTCCTCCCTCTGTAAATGACAACAACACTACAGTGAAGGACAGGCCATTATGCGTGTGTGTGTGTGTGTGTGTGTGTCTGTATGGATGTGTGAGTGCCCTTACTCTTCATCTCCCACCAGCTCCACAGGTTTGTAAAGAGTACATTGTGAGAAAGCACAACATGTTTTCCATGCTAATCTCTCCTTTACTCTGCCTCACTTGCTCTCTCTCTCGCTCTCCCTTGGAATCAGTTGAAAAGGAGTGATGGTCAACTGCTGTCTTATCTGTCTTTTACAAGACAGAGAGAAACATACGGTATACTGTAGGACTTCAAGCTTCAGACACTTGACAGTTTTTGAATTAGAAAGGATTGCAACATGCAGTGCTGCTGTTGATATAGCCTCTTGTGTCCCCTGTATGTGTGTGTTTGCGTGTGTCTGGTGGTGTGAGTACATCATGTGTGTGTATGTGGGCAACCGGACCACTCGACCCCTTCACCCCTCCCCATACATGCTTCGACAGTTGATGATCTGGTGTTCACACTGCTAGCTGAAACTGGTCATCAGGCAGTAAAATGGCGATATGTTTATGTTCAGTTGAATGCAGAGTTAGGCTGACAATGCTTTGTTGTCTTTATAATTTCAGCTGAACTTTCACTTTCTCCCTATGAACTGTATTTGTGCGTGCATGCTTGTGTGTGTGTGTGTGTGTGTGTGTGTTTGAGCAAGCACTTGCATGTGTGTCTGTGTACTTCTGCGTGTGTCTGTGTGAGCATGCAAGGGCTTGCGTGTGCTTGCACAGGCTAATCTATCAAAACAAGTGTTTGTGATTGCCAGTGGATGGATGACCTTTGGGGCCTCTCTGGAGCCCCCTGTCACATCATGTGGTGGAGATTGAGGAGAGGCGGGAGAGAGCTGACAAAGAAGGGAAGGGAAGACACTTCCTGGGTGAATAAGTGCTTTTTTAACTGTTATTCATGGGAGGGTTTTGCTGAGCGTGCTTGCTCTTTCTCTACACCGTCCTGCTTTATATTCATGCAGTTGCACACATTCTCACCTGGGAGCTGCCCAGTACAACCACAGTCTACTACTTTTTATCACTGAGCTGCTCCACTGGAGCCAATAGGGATGGAGTGCCCTGCTCAAGGGCACATTGCCAGTAGTTGTTGAGGGAGGGCAGAGTGTTTACACATTCACTTTCCTTGCCCAGAATTTCCCAGCTGGTCTGGGAATTTGAAATGGCAACCTTCTGGTCATAAGCCCACTCCTCTAATCTTTAGGCTACCACCACCCCTAGTTGGGTGAATAAATTGTGTCTCTGGAATATGGAATGGAATACCTTCGTTTTAGACACTAAAATATTTTCAAGATGGCCTTTCTCAGAAATCATTTAGTAATTACATAGTTTGCCAATGTAGCCTTTTTTATGAGTTATCAAAACACCTCTCAGAAACGACGGACAACAAATTAGCAAGTCTTTTTGGGTACAAATGTAAAATGTGTGCCAAAATGTTGGTGCACGAGCTCAACAAGACGTCAATTGAAGCCAGATGTTGTGCCTCTCTGCCAATATGCACAGCACTGCAGATTCATCAGTGAATTTGGAAAACACTTTACCATTAGCACATCGCTACGTTGCCAGACAAGGCAATCTTGCCAGCTGAACAACACTCTGAGTTTGTAGATAGCTTGTAGACACCTGCTCACTGGGTGTGTTGTGTGTGTGTATGTGTGTGAGCATGCACAAGCACACGCATACACACACGTATGCACACACAAGGACATGGAGCTGCAATGGCATTTAGGCGGTGACATTTTCCAAGTGACATTTTGTCTGTGGCCAAATCCACACTCACTGAGCGTGAACCCAATCATGTTGTCTCCTCCACTGTCCTGAGACTTAACAGCCAACACACACGCTTGCATGCACAAGCACGCATGTACACACACACACATACACATGCACACACATGCACACACACTCTCACAGAAGGATATTTGACGTAGACTACTAGGATGGTCCACGGAAACAAAATCCCAGGAACAGATTCTGTTTTCAAACCTTATCTTTTGAATACTTCTTTTTCATAACATATAAAGTAAAAAAAGGTATCCATAATCTGAGTAAAAGTTGAACAGGGCAGTAGTGGTGAGCGGATTTTCAGTCAGAGGCATGACTTTTCATTGAAATTTGTCTCCTTAAACATTTTTTTCAGCTTCATTTGCCCAAGGGAGATTTGCTGAGCATATATGCTCTTTTTCAGCTTCAAACTCATTCAGGCAGACACTCTCTGGCCAGTATAACCACATTCTTCTACTGTTGGTTGCTGAACAGCCCCGTGGAGCAGTTTGCTAACTTAACTTCACTAATTTAACTCATTCAGTCCCCCTGTCAGATTTTCCCAGCCATTCTTGGGATTTGAACTAACAACCATACCAGTCAAAATCCTGCTTTTCTATCCTCTAAGCTGTCTTGACATTGGAGAAGACTCCCCCTGTCAACCATGCTTTCCCTTCCACAGCCCTGATGTACAGTACAGATCTTGATTTCACTGCTGGTCATTTATGGCATGTGATAATTTGCCATACATAGACCTCTACACATATATCTTAATTAATGAATCATCAGACTTTTAAACCACAAGTGGTGTTGACAGACCATAAAATAATTTTCGAAGGATTTTCAGCTAATTTGCCAAGGTGAAGGCAGCGAAGATCTGTGAAGCCAGTGCATGAGACTTCCTCTAATGAGGCTGACTAATTGGGCTCAATCATATTTAAAACAAAGGCCCTGGGTGATAGAGCTATGTTATTACAGCCAAACTTACAGAACTCATTAAATCAAATGACACAGTGACCTAATGACTTATTACAGAGATGGTTAAAAATATGAAGCTGACCACTGAAACCTGATGGATTCATCCCCAAAATTAAGGTATATATTAAAAAACAAATTGCAGATGAAAATGGCTCAAAATGGATCAGTAGCAGGCCATGTAGCTAGGAGGAGATGCATTTGAATATTTCTGAATGAGAAAGTTTATCAAGTGTGGACCGTGATAATTGCATATCAGGCCTGGATGAAATAGCATGTGCAAATAATAATAATAATTTTCTATCGTTTGTTTTTAAACGACTTACCTACCAGATGGGTGGGGTTTGCCACATAATACAATACACTGAGCACCAGAAAGTTTAGACAATCACAGGAAAATATGTAAAAAATCACATTATATATATATCTTCCTCACCTTGGCAGTTACCTAACACTATGTGAATTGTCCTGATGCAGTAAACCCCACCCATCTTGTACTCTAAGCAAATTAAAACACTAATAATTAATTGCAAATGCCACATCACCCAGGTGGAATGTAACTACTCAGACTCTGAAAACTTTAAAACTTTGTTGAGTTTAAGGCAAAGTAAGGACCCAAAATATATCACAGGTTTGTGTCTGTTCATACTGGCAGGAGCACTAGTATTTCATTGACAGTAGGTGTCACATAGATTCGCACATTTTAGTCCTGGGCTGAAAAAATCTTTAAAGGGCCAGAGTAGATGTGAAAAAAATGATTTATTTCTTTGATTTGACCGAGTATCAGATCCCACCTTCAGCAGGTTGTCGGATAATGAGGCTAACTAAGATAAAAAAGAAAAACATGGAAAAGGCTGTGCACCCTTCTCTCTCACCCCTCTGACATTTATTGAGCCTACCAATAACTGTGGTCTCATTAAATGTCACAGAATTGAAAGAAGCTGTTAATCTTTTTCATTTTTTTTTTTTAATCAGTGTACCTCACCATCAATCCAGACATCCGCAGAAAGAAGTTCTAGCAGTTCAAACACTTCCTAGAGAAGTAAGGGAAGGTTGTTATGGAGCCCAAGTTATCTGTAAATGGAGACTATATTCTTTCTGTATATTAAGAGCAGGCAGTTTTAGTACTGCAGAGAAAATGTTGTTTGTTGGTTTGTTCCCTTGACATAGAGGTCTGTGTGTGTGTGTGTGTGTGTGTGTGCGTGTGTGTGTGTGTGTGTGTGTGTGTGTGTGTGTGTGTGTGTGTGTACATATACTGTCTGTTTTGTCAAGAGACTAGAAGATTATGTTTTTCTGTGTGGCTTGTTTATGAGGGTATTATTGAATTGGCTATTAAACAGAGACAGAGAGGGGGGCAGAGAGTATTTACAGTAGGGAACACTGTAGTGAATAGTCTTCCTTATACTATGAACACTAATTAGACAATTAATCACAACTTATATACAGTAGAACTCACTATTCAGACAGAGAGAGAGAGAGAGAGTAGGAGATTAGTTTGTGTTCCACATATTACAAACTCCAATTTAATTGCAAAGGAGTTAATTACTCCTTTGCGATTAATTGGCAACAGGTTCACACATATCCAAACAAACATACACACAGATGCACATGCACACGTATAGTGGGTGGACAAAATAACAAAATCACAATTGTAAAGGCGGCTACAGAGGCGATTTACAGGCAACTGCCAATTAGCAGTGTGTTTCAGCTCTAAAAGAGGTTTGAAAATCAGCACTGTGAGTTTTAAAACCAACATGAGGCAACTAACAGACGTCCAAAGAGGCCAAATAGTCAGCGCCTGAATTGCAGTTGCACTGGTCACAAAGACTGCAAAATTATTTTATGTGGCTCGGAAATCATGGCAACATATGCCAAATATGGACACGCTATGTCAGCGAAGAGGAACAGTGGTCGCAAGTTGAGGCTAGGAATAGACAGACACTTAACAGGACAGTTGCTGAATATCACAAAACTACAGCCTCATAAGTGACCACAGAATTGAATCAACACGGCTGTGAAGCAGTCAACATTAACTGCACATTGTGAGCTACACAAAGCTAATATTTACAGTATGGCAGGGCTGCCATTCGGAAACCACTTGTATCCAGGGCCAATGCACAAAGATGCATAACGTAGTGTAAGGAGTACAAAACCTGGTGCCCTGATCAATGGGAAAAAAGTAATCTGGTTGGATGAGTTGTCTTTCACCTTTTTTTCTACACCTGGATGGGTTTGCATTTGGAGAAAGGCAAAGGATTCCTTCAACCCATGACCCCCATAATGATAATACCTCCATACACACTGCTAAACTAATTCAAGGGTGAACACCGAACCATCACTGAACCTTTTTAGGAAGTCCTGTGTGACCTGAGTGCAGAGGTCACAGTAGATTTCTACCTCCTTTATCCCTCAAACAACTAGAGGCTTTCATTCTTGAAGAAAGGTCCGATATCCCACCACACACTGTTCAGGACTTAGATGACAGCAATCCAAGGAGGATAGAAGCTGTTTCGGCCCTATTCCTTATTAGATACTTGTTTGATATTCATATGTTGTGAGGCGTTTCTGTTATTTTGTCCACACTCTGCATGAATACTCTTGCCTGTGTGTGTGTGTGTGTGTGTGTGCGTGTGTGTGTGTGTACTGTGAAGAGGAAGCTGTGTTGTATTGAACCTGACATCAACGGGTTGGACTAAACAAACAGTGTGACGGGGATGTCAGCCTGCATAACACAAACTCTCTCTCACACACGCACACACACACACACACACGCACTAACACTGTCACTCACAAATTTGCATGCATTTATTTAACAGCAAAGAGTTATGTAACAACAAATTCATTCATCTTTCATTGTTTTCTCTGTTTTCCTCTTTAGATCCCCCTCCACCTATCCTTCCAACTCCAAACTCTGCCTTTCTCTTATATCATTTCACTCTTTTTTGGTTCCGTTGTTATGTAACTTTGACAGACCAAAGCTATGCTAATATCCTGCCATAATTAGGACAGAGAGCTCTGTGTGTGTGTGTGTGTGTGTGTGTGTGTGTGTGTGTTAAGCAGGCTGACATCCCCGTCACATTGTTTGTTTTAAAATCCGACCCGTTGATGTCAGGTTTAATAGAAGACTGCTCAGGGCATACTCATTGCGGCACACACACACTCACACACACACACACACACACACACACAAACACACACACACACACACAATGGGGAAGAGACAAAGATACAGAAACAAGGAGAGAGCACGACAGAGTGACAGAGTGGGGGAGAGAGTGAAAGTGAGAGAGACGGAGACTGAGAGAGAGAGATGATTTCATTTCGCCCACCGAGCCCTTAAATAATTTAACGAGGGAGAGATCTGTCAGTGTGTTGCTGTGTTTGTGTGTTGAATATTTATAATGCATATAAAACTGTTATGGCCCAGCTGTTGGCAGCCATACGTCTTAGCACTGTGCTTTTGTTTTTTAAAGGAGCATTAGGATCCAGAATCCAAACAGACACAGGTGCTGCTTTTGGTTGTCACTAGTGGGTTTGCTAGTTTTCCTTGCCTGTAAGCCTATGGCTAGTATTTTATTCATCTAATGACAAAGAGGTAGCCTGGACCCTACCCTGTGAACACCCGTATTCACTATTCAGTGACTGTTTGATTTGGCTGTCTTTGAGGCTGCTTTCCAGAATTCCTCGTTGCCTGGACCAAAGATATTTTAATCCTGGCGTAGATTATTTCTGGGCATTTGTAGTAACGAAGATTTGCTGCTGACTCCATACAGAATGGTTGATGCTGTCAGTGGGAAACACTGCCAGACTCATGAATCACAAAATTCAAATGGTCATGGTGCTGGAGCCAGGATAGAAAACTGTCCTCATCAGCCAGAGTTTGAATGAGGGTTAATGGAGAAGGTATGGAGACAGTGTATACTACCAGACAAAAGTTTAGACACACCACATTTTTCTTTAATTTTACTATTTTCCACATTTTAGAATAATAGTAAAGACATCAAAACTACGAAATAACACAAATGGAATTATGCAGTGACCAAAAAAATGTTGAACAAATCAAAACTATCTTATATTTTAAATTCTTAGTAGCCGCCCTTTGCCTTGATGGAAAGGCAAAGGCTTTGGAAAGAAATTCATACATAGGCATCAGCTTCATTGTTTATATTTGTCTAAGAAACAAATTTCAATCATTTAAGCATAAGCCTTTAGATCAAAATGGCTTTTAGATAATGAAAAACATAGTACATTCAATAAGATGTGTCCAAACTTGTGACTGGTAGTGTATATCCCTGAACGTGACCAAGGACCTTTACATAGCTCAGCCCACAATCAACACAAACTTATTCTCTAAGGTTGTGTTCAACAACAGTCCTTGTGAACCATTTAAGCGAAATCCACCCTAAAACAGAATTGACAGGGTTTTTCCCCTATGATCTTTAGCTCAGTCACGATTTGTAAACATCAACAACTCCCTCTCCCAAAACCACAAGCCAGACAACCCAGACTCCATCAGCAGTCAAGCCCTCAAGTCCCTCTATTGACAATGAAATTACTTTTGAACTGACTGACTGGTGAGAATGCATTTCAGCTTTGACATTGAAAAGCACTTCATTTCTTTGTATTGCTGCCAGTGGTGCATCAGGAATTGTGCCTATGCCCATAAAACCTTACTTGGGTAATGTCACTTTATCCATAAAGTAAGACTCACATTCATTGCCAGTAGAGTGGCTCCAGCATTTCTGTCTTAATATCATCCAGAGAGTCTTGGCTCTCTATTTTCTATCTTTGTGAGACACTTCACATTCCCAAAGCTGGATTGAACTGTGAAAATTCCAGGAATAAGATGTTAATTCAGCTATAGGGTGGATTTTCTCTTAAGTACGGTACATCATGGTTGTCATGTTACTTGAGTTAAAAAGTGTAGTCTCATGACACGGGGATCAGCCTCCTCTAGGACAAATTATAGAATACACCCCCTTTGTTAAGAGGGTTGGTGGAGTCCTTTCTCATTAAAATATACCTGAGAAATTGATTTAGGAATCAAATTCCAATAATAAATGTGACTGTTGCTGTTGCAAGTCCATCTGCTTCATGCTTCATTGAGTCCAGTATGGGAGTATTTGGTCCTTAAATTATCTTTACCCTCAGAGCAACTAATGCATCCGGAATTGCAGTGGAACAATGAGGGCAATCAGACTAATATTTACCTGTCCACCATCCCTGCTGTTTGAATTGATTTGATATAACCGTGTTGATAATTCACCTGAAGCATGGCTAGATGTTCTTTATTGGTTGCTATGCCAGCTCAGATGGTAACCAGGGACCTAGTTAGTGATCTTTCTTGTTTTCTCCTGTGGTTCATTCTTATGTATGGATTCCACTTAAACAATTTTCTTTCATTACAAATGCGTTGTATAAGAGCCATATTACCCTTGAGGATGGTCTCTATTGTGATTATAAGTACTGAGGCACTGCCTATTGCATCACGTTAAAAACACACTCTCAGGTACTACTGCTAATTTAAATGAAGATTCTCTAGGAGCTGACGGTTACAGAAAAGGCCAGTCATCACTGAGATATGAAAGGCGGTATAGGTAGTGTATAACATTAATGACTCATGTGTTATGGAAAAAGATCGGTCTTAATGGGCAGAGCTGATGCTGAATGGACCCGGTGTGAGCCGTAAGGTGTGATATTTCTTAGTCTAGTATTACCGCCTAACTGCTGCTGTTTGCCAGATGGCTATAGCACCTGCATACACACCTACACACACAGATGCACACACACCGGCAGATATGCACAATCATACACTACACACACACGCACACACACACACGCGCATTTATTTGCACCCAAAAACACATTGGATTCGCACATCCAGAAATACACACATTTACACACATGCACATGTACATAAAAAACAAACACAGGCAGGTAGGCAGACATGCGAATATGTGTGTGCACATGCACTCACATACACACACACACCCACACACACACACTCCCTCCCTCTGGTAGGTAATAGTAAACCCCACTGTTCAGGTTCAGACACACAATACACATGGTGTCGAGAAAAGGGTCATTAACATGATCAGGCCATTCTGGTAATCTGTTTTCTCTTGTCCCTCTCTCTCTCTCTCTCTCTCTCTCGCTCTCTCTCTCTCTCTCTCTCTCACACACACACACACACACACAGTAGAGAGTGGATCAGGTATCTCTCCCTTGGCCATTGTCTCATGTGACTTTCATCAACAGAGGCGTCTCAGTCTCCTCTGTCTATATCCCTCACTTTCTCCTTCCCCTCCCACCTTCCCTCTCTCTCTCTCTCTCTCTCTTTCTTTCCCTCTCTCTCTCAGTCCCACTGCTCTCTTCCTCCCTCGCTGCTGCATCTAGCCTGTCTTGCGCTTGAATTTTCAAACTCATTAAAGCAACAGAGAAGACAAGCAAAGGGGCGAGAGGGAATGAGAGAGGTGGGGGGGAGAGGGGAGCAGAAACGAACCTCTGCTAAACTTGAACCACAACAACACAAACCACAGCTGTAAGTTGTGAAAGGGAGGAGCAGGAGAGCTGCTTCTGTGTGCGGGATGTTTAGTATGCATGGGAGTGAGGGAGAAGAGGAGAGTGACCTTTTTACCAGCCCCCATTCACACACCGCTTTTCCCCTCCTTCACGCCACTCATCTCATCTCACCTTTTTCATTCCTCTTCGCTGATTGAGGAAGGGGGGAGAGAGCGAGAGAAGGAGGGAGAGAGAGAGAGAGTTACTTCTCAACTAGAAGGTCATAGCTCTGTTTGATAGCCTTTTGTCTCCCATCCAAAAACAGCACTGTTAATAGCTGCCCATAGGCCACTTTATACTGATTGGACCTTATCTCTGGACACACAGTCTCACACAGACAGACACACACACACACACCACACCACACAGAGTGCTGTCTTTATATTGGCAAGTGGGACAATTTAGCTTAAACGGAGTAAGAACTATACTGCCGTTAGTTCTTATAGTAACAGTATTGAAACAAAATGGAGCCATGGCTGCTATTTATCTGGTTTAAAGCTGTGATACATGAGCAACATTTTGAGGCACTATAGCTGTCTTATCCTGATTCTGTTCCATTATGTTTGGCCCATATTTATTGCCTTAAAAATGTAGCCCCCGTTTTATCACCTTTGGACAACTCCTGTGGAAACACAATCTAATGAGAATAGATTCTATTCATAGCAGTCTCATATCCAGGAAACAGGAAATTAATATTTTCCATACAAAACATCAAATACAAATACAAATGAAAATGATGAGTAATTCATGAGGCTGGATCCAGGCAAGCTCTGTCTGTTTGTTTTCTCAACTCCCTCTCATGATGTTTCATTATTTCCTGTCTTGCAGTGACAATTACCTGCTATTACCTGCTAAAGGAGAGTTACATAATTTTTGTTGCTGTGCAACTATCTAATTAGTGTTAGCAGCTGATAACGTTGAAAATAAAAATGGACAAGACAAAGTTAGTGATTACTTGGGTGATCCTCCGATACGGAGGATGCAGCCAAGTTAATGTTGCTCACTGGAAAACTGTAAGAGACTGCTTATTTCCCTCCAGGCGCTGCAAAATTTTTCACTGTCTGGCATTGACATAATGTGCAGCGAGGCTAAAGTTGAGATATGTTCAACTTGGAGCACCCAGCAGAAAACATGCTGAGTCCAAAACGCGAGTTTGGCGGGGACGCCAAGGGGAAACCAAGGGAAACTATTGGAATTACTTGCATTATAGCCTGCCAGCTGCCACAACTTTTTTGGTGTTAAGTTTACTATCAGACCATTTCTTTCTGACCGGAGAATTAATGTGGCGTGGTTAGGATAGGAAATAGGACATTTTTAATTTTAGAGACAAACCTCCTGGAGGGTCCTTTTCTCAGTTGAAACACTGCTGACAGATAACGCAATTGCTTGCCAAATTTGTTTTTTATGACAGCCTTTAATCCCACTTTTAAGATTACCAAATAAAACACCCCTCTTGGCGGCAACCTCTGCAACCAAAACGTCAACTTCTGCTTTGGTAAATTTCTACTTCTTGGATCTTTTGCTGTGTTGCAGTCTGTAGCTTGCATGTAGGGAATGCGATTTTTTTTCTTCTTTTTTACAGGCCAAGAGTTGACAAACATGCTTAATTTTGGGTGTGTCATATGTAAATTATTGATTCCACATGGTTCTCATTCCATGGTTGCCACTGATTTATCAATCTATGATGTACTTTGCGCTCATTTTGTTGGCGTGAGAAAGTTTCATTAATCAGATGTAGCAAGTTTCTTAGGATAATTTCTACAGTAGATTCTGCGCTCTTTTCCACGATAGCTTGATGAATGAGGACCAGCGTACGCTGTTTCACCCCAAAAACACTTGTAACTAGCCTCCCATCCCCCACCCCCTGCTATTAGTGTGGGAAAGTCATATGCCTACAACAATCGAAGTACACACATACACGCACACACACACACCTCTGTGGGAGCAGTCCAGGGGCATGCAGGTACGTGATAGGTCTGAAAGGGCAGGGACTGTGTGTGGGAGGAGTCGGGACCTGGTGAATAATGCTGGGCGGTAGGGAGGGGGTTTCTACAGTTGCCATAGCGACCTTTGTGGCTGACTGCGGCTGCTTCCCTCTCTCCTATTCAGACCTGAGAGAGGGAGGTGGTGACACACACACACATGCACGGCGTAGTGGAATCCGACACCGTGTGCATTTTGACACACACTCAGAGACGTCGCACAGGGAGCGCCAACTGAAATCGGACTAACTCTCAACTCATCAGGGTTCTGGCTCTGCTGGACTGTGGTCCATGTACATGTCGAGGTAAAATACACTGCCAGATAGATAGATAGATAGATAGATAAATAGATAGGTAGAATAGATAGAATTGCGGAGAGAATTGTTTTGTAATTTGTTAACAACATGTGGGGTTGATGCAACAGCAGGTTTTTTAAAATGGTATGTACAGAAAGTTAAAAATAGCAGGGACCAATAAGCATAAAGTGTCTTGCAGTAGGACTGTTGAACTTAAGTTGTCTCTTAAGTTTATGTGGTGATGCTATCTGACCAGTGATCCATATCTTAATCTATCCTATCAGTACTCCTGTTGTTGTTGTGAAGCACAGTGGAGAAGTGAAATTTCCTTCAGCAGGGATAGGTGGAAAAATATCGGTCAAATTTGTCTCCAAAATTACTCAACCAAGTGCATTGTTTAAAGATGTTGCCCGAGTATCAAGGCTTTTAACAGTAATGACTGCTGAGATGGTTTGTGGTTCACAGTGAACCTTTCTCTCTCTGTTAAGTTTTTAATATTCCCCTTGTTTCCACTTTACTGAGTTCACAGCTCTCTTGTTCTTACAGTTCGTCTTAGCGTGTCAAGTTCAATGACTTCTACAAGCTTCTCTTTCATCCTGGCTTCAATTAGACCAACAGGGACTCCCTGTGTTGCAAAAAAATACCCCGCGTTCTCACACTGCTGTGAATTCGTTTACTTACATGGCAAGTAAAAAGTGAATTACTTTCCGTCCATCTGTAATTTTTATGTATGTGTCAAGCTGAATTTACTCCCTTCTATAAAAACATATCACTGGGTGTAAAGGCTGTCTGCCTCTGTAAAATTTAACAAAGTAATGGGTCTCCATACTGATTTTCAAACTGTTATGGGTGGGGAAGCTTTCAGCTCATGAGTGGTTATTGAGTAGGCAGACTGTGCTAAAAAAAAAAAAAAATGTTAAATGCTTCTTAATAACAGCAGAAAGCATTTCTGATGTTGCTGATCATTTTTAGATTTCTTACATGAAATAAACATGAAAATGTCAAATTTGACAAGTTCCCATGGACTGCTCCGGCAATGTGTCACAGCAGCTGTTCCCATCTGAATTAACGGCTGTTTGCACCACAGTGGTGTACAATGGCACTCACAATACAGGGACTGAGGTGTAGTTCTTCAGATCACATCAATCATGTTTTTTGTGTCTGGAAGGGTTCTCTGGAGAATCTATTAGCATCCACAATCATAGATCAAAAGACTGCAGCATAGAGCTCATAAACTACTGCATGAAGCAGGCTACTTTGTCACCTTCTGTTCGAGCCTGTGTTAGTTAGGTTTCCTTCAGATGTACTCTTTACTCTCTTACAGTTGCAGCTAATCAGAATGCACAGCAACATGCAATTGGACAAGTCAGTTAAACTCACTCACATGGTAGAAATACTATCCCTTGGCCAATTCAAGAGCCTGCTTTGGAAAAGGTTTTGTCAGTAGCGATGCTGGGAAGGCATCATTTATCATCAATCAGCATACCACCTCCTTAGGCGAAGGGATTTGAATGAATAAAACCTGTGACAGAGGGGTATGCATAATATAGCACAGCTCAGCACATGACAGAATTGGCCGAACAGGTTTCCCATCTGTTTTGGCATTTAGGCATCCAAGACATTACCATGTACCTCAGAAGGCATCATACCATTGAGGCATCATGTATCATCATTTAGCATAACACTACCTAAGGTGCAGGGATTTGCATTTTTACACCTTGAGGATTTAAAACAGTTACAGCTATGTGGAAAACAAGGTGACAAAGCACTCTGCAGTGGGAAACAGTACAGGGCTTTGAAGCGTGGCACCTCGCTGTAAAACAAAGCTGTAATTTAGAATTACGGGTCCAAAGGGTTTAATAGACCTTGCTCGAATTCCCAGCGTCACCTCACTTTGCAAATCACAAGGGTGGCTGAACCCGCTACTTTGTTGTTCACATGTATCAGATTTACCTTGTCCCAGGTAGTGCAAGGGGAAACTGGAATGAAAGTTGTAAAGAGTTGCCAATAGGAAGTAGACCATGGAGTGAATAGTGATGATGAAGAATGAGGATGAGGGGAAAGATAGATGAGAGAGAGATAGGAGGGGAGGAAGAGAAAGCTACATTATTTGTCTATGGAGTTGTACCTGAGCCGTTGTCTTAGTTTGGCTTCCCAGTAGCATAAAGGCACAATTGTTATTTATTGTATATTTCTATGTAAAATCAAAGTAATCCATAGTGTGTGCACAGTGTCTGCAGTGTGCTGACAGTGCTTTTGTTCTGCATAATATACCACTTGTGGTGCTTCACTGATAAAAAATGTCCTACTGTGGGATCAATGAACTACTACTACTACTAGTACTACATATGTATGTGTGGGGGCTCAGAGAGAGAGAGTGGGAGAGAGCAAAAGAAAGGTGCGTATATGGATGTGTGGGGGGGTCTGTGCTTTTGTGTGTAAGTGAGTGTGTGTGAGAGGACGATAGTAGACGATGGAGGGAGACAAGGGTGTGTGCATATGCATGTGTATGTGGTTGTGCTGTGTAAGTGGATGTGTGTGTAAAAGAGAGAGAGAGAGCAAGAGAGATGAGCTGGGGTGTGTGTTCTGTAGTCGGGGTTGGGGGGGAACAGAGAGGGGATTGGGGTTGGAGATTTGAGATAGGGAGTGGGGATCAACTCATTCAAAGCTTCAAATGGCTTTCAGAAAACCAATCAACCCAGCTTACACTCTCTCTCTCCTTTCCTCTCTCTCTCTCTCTCTCTCTCTCTCTCTCTCTCTGTCATGCACACACACACACACAGATGTACATACACAATATCTTCAGTAGGGTGAAGTTCACTGCACTATTGATCTGCTTCTGCATGGCTGTGATTAACCTGAATGCAACACACAGACACAAGCGCACATGCACACATGCACACACACACACCGAGTGATTTCTGGTTTGAAGCTCATCTGTCCGGCTCATAGCTAGATGACTGATATGGAGTACTGCCATTAAGCCACTTAAAGAGCTAATGCATCAGCTACAGACTCGCCACACACTCGCACGCATGCACACACACACACACACACACACACACACACACACACACACATACACACTTGGACATAGAGATCAAAGCTAAGCATAGAGATTCATCTCTAATCGCTCTCATTCATGTCCTATCTTGTTTATTATGCATTTAACAAACTGTTAACTAAGTGTTGAGTTTCATTCCAAAAACACAATTTTTCAAATTTAGGGGAAACCAAGGGTTAAGGTAAGGGTTACATTTACTGACTGGATCCTCTAGAATCGATCCAGTCAGTAAAGGTATCATCATTTTGTCAACTAAGGACAACTTTCCTATAAAAGTGCCACTAAGAGGATGGTGTCAATTTTCAAATGAGGAATATCTCATTTTTGATCCAAACTCATCAAGTATACATCCAAATGTATACAAAAATGTGTAACACAAAGCAGGGAATGAAAAAACAAAACATTGGGTCATAAGAGACATATTCCACAAAGAATTTCCACAAATATCTTCCTTAGACAGATTTACAGTTTGTAACCTAGTTTCAGCAGGAGAGCTTCAACTCTTCCAGTGACAACGCTCTCATGCCACACAGCGGATGGGATTAAAGGCCTTTTAGCTCGCACATTTGGAGAGCGCTCCACCAATCACTCTGCCTCACACCTTTACTCACCCGTCAATCACGTCCATGTTCATCATGCTGCTTCATTTAAACTGTCACATAGCTGTCTTCTAGCTGTAAGCTGTTTCCATGACCTGCGGCTGACAACGCTCCACTTCTCCCACGCCAAGTAGGCTACAGTCCCAGAGCAACTTATTATTCATATTCAATACTATTCCAATACTATTATTCATACCTTTGACTTTTTCATGACAGTCAGGTGATTTTAAGAAGTTGCGCTCATGTAATTAAAAGGATTTGTAGTTTTAAGAGCTTTTAACATCCCTGTCTCTTTTCCTGCATCACCTTGTCAGGTCCCCCTCATTATTGGGAAGTGGGTGAATGACCCACCTTTATATTTCTGGCAATTTCACATTTGAGTGAAAAAATATCTAAATACTGTATGCTGTTTGGCAGGAGAGAAAAACATGTTTTTTGAGTAGAGTAATTTTAAATTGAAGGATCATTAGTAATTATTGCTATTTAATGATTAGTTGACTTTGCAGGTATTGCCTGGAAATATAGCATAGGTATTCTGTGTTATATCCTGACCTTTTTTAACCTTTATTTATCCTGGGAAGCTTTTGCTGAGCACACTTAGTCAATGCTTTGCCTCCCACTCTTACAATTACGCACATTCACACCTGGGAGCTGCCCATTAAAGCCACAGTCTTCTACTGTTGGCCACTGAGCAGCTCCACTGGAGCATTTGGGGGTTAAGTGTCTTGCAGCTCAATGGTAGTTGTTTCCCACTTCCCTCAAGCCAGCTTCTCGAACCCCTAGGCTAGTGGCAGCCCTACCTTATATAAATAATAACAATAATGTGATCCCCATAGGGCAGGGCTGTTCAATTACAAATTCAGTTGGGCCAGATTTTAAAACCGGGAAATGTAGATGGGCCAGACATTTTCAGCAGCCTATTTAAAACCTTTTTTTTTTAGCTTTTGGTAATGATAAATTTAAACAAACGCAAATGAATGTAGTAAAAAATAGCAATGTTTATTGTTTCACTTTTGAAATAAAAAAATATATTTTTGGTCACATATCTGACCCAGGCACATCACAAAGTGCAGAAACAGAATAAAAAAGAGCTCAATGCACAGAATCATAACAAGTGGCAATAACAGTAACCAATAACACACTCTATTACACACAGTGGTGGAAGAAGTACTGAGATGTTTTACTTAAGTAAAAGTAGCAATACAACAATGTAAAGATACTCCATTACAAGTAAAAGTCCTGCATTCAAAATCTTACTTAAGTAAAAATACGTAAGTATTGGTAGCAAAATGTACTTAAAGTATCAAAGTAAACGTACTCATTATGCAAACTGTACCCATTTAGAGAGTTATATTTTTCATAAGTTATTGGAATATTAATACTGATTTCTTGACATACATGTACATGTAAGCAGCATTTTAAAGTTGTCAACGTGAAGCTAATCTTAACTATACTTTTGGGTAGTCTAATCTATAACAATGGTATTTTATAGTTATTTTATAAAGATGATCAAATGTTTTAAATATAAAATATTGATCTTAAAAGTAACTAGTAACTATAGCTGTGAAATAAATGTAATGGAGTAAAAAGTACAATATTTCCTTCTAAAATGTAGTGAAGTGTAAGTACAAAGTAGCATAAAATGGAAGTACTCAAGTAAAGTACAAGTACCTCAAAACTGTACTTCAGTACACTACTTGAGTAAATGTACTTACTTACTTTCCACCACTGATTACACATAACTACTATTTGCTAGTCCAGGCAGGGTTAAACCGACGCTTTTCATTGTCAATTTTACGTTTCAGGGTTGACAGAGACATATTTTCAGAAAAAGTGGGGGTCGTCTTATATTCGAGGACTAGACAAACGTGTTCACAACATCAGATATTCTTTTTGAATGGATAAAGTACCGGTGTAAAACCGACTCCTACACGGAGTGTTGCATTATGGGTTGTTTGTAGCCTTAATGTTGCTAGGCTAGCGAGTGTCTTACAGTCTGTTTATAGTGAGTCTGTTAGAGTCAGTCAACCCCAAAAGTGTTTCGTTAGATCAGTTTAACCTGCAGGAGTTTCTGAAGGCTCGTGTAACGTGTTTTTCTGCCACGGAGGAAATAAACTCATGACGAGTGAAAACGAGTCCAAATTTTATAAAAACAATATTACAATTAAAATATTAAAATCGCTATTAAAATAGCCTATTTAATTCAAGCTCGCTGGGCCACTCGGAGGTTGCTTCTGGGCTGGATGTGGCCCCCGGGCCGCCAATTGAATAGGCCTGCCATAGGGAAATGGTCTCTCTTGCCCCCCTCCACAGGGAGGTCAGAGGTCAGGGTCAGTTACAGAGCAGCAGCCCTGCAGCAGGTAGGGATTCAGTGTCTTGCTCAAGGACACTTCAGCAGGGCGGGCGCCTGTCGAATTAGGGGATTGAACCAGGGGACTTTGAGAGGGTGTAACGGCAAAGAAGTGACAATGAAACCCACAATGAAGTCTCTCTCTCTCTCTCTCTCTCTCTCTCTCTCTCTGTCTCTCTCTCCCTCTCTCTCTCTCTCTCTCTCTCTGTCTCTCTCTCTCTCCCTCTCTAGGAGCTTCAGTTTGAGCGTCTGACCAGGGAGCTGGAGGCGGAGCGTCAGATTGTGGCCACCCAACTGGAGAGATGCAAGCTGGGATCAGAGGCAGGCAGCATGAGCAGCATCAGGTAACACACATATACCTTGTCTCCACTGTGTGTTTGTGTGTGTGTGTGTGTGTGTGTGCGTGTGTGTGTATATGTGTGTGTGTGTGTATACTCGAGAGTAGGTAAGAAACTTTCAACAGCTGCCATGTATGTGCTTGTGGTCCGTGTGTGTACTCATGATAAGGTAAGACCCTGCAGCTGCTGCTGTGTGTGTGTGCGTGTGTGTGTGCGTGTGTGTATGCATGTGGGTCAAGCATGAGCAGCATGAGGCAACAAATACTACTTTGGTTGCAACTGTGTGTGTGTCAGGAGGTGGTGGGGTGAGGGAGGGCAATATCAGGTAACACACATTCTGTCCCCACTGTCTGTGTGGTGGTTGGGTAGTGTGTGAGAGGGATATGATTGTGTGTCTGTGTGTGTTCTGAAACAGTTGGCGTAGAGTAACACACACTTTTTTGCCTTTGTTTGTATATGTGGGAGGTTGGGGGGTATTATATGACCAGCATTAGCTAAAATACACCAGACTGTGTGAGTATATTTGTGTGATATTTTGCACCTGTTGGTGTGTACATGTGTGTGTGTCTGTGTGTGTACATGTGAACTGAGTGCATGATGGAGCAGTTTCTGGGTCCTTCATGACACTAACGCTGACTGCACCATTATATCCCTTCAACACACACACACACACACACACACACACACACACACACACACACACACAACCAGGGTGGAGACGTTTTATCGTCAGATCCTTGGAGTGATGTTACTGGAAAACAACAGTGTTCCCCCTGCCGTGGGCTACATTTATCAGCTGGATGGATTGGGGCAACGATGAGGTTGTGGGCAAAATCACACAAGTGCACACACACACACACACACCATAACGATGTTGCTGAGGGTACGATAACAGTCTTCCAATCAGACACACATGTTGGTTGCAGAGGGTATGATATTTCACACACACACACACACACACACACACACACACACACACACACACACACACGCATGCTCACACATTCGTTTTTTAAACATTGCTTCACAAGTACAGAGACTCCAGGGTCAAGCCATGGTATTACACTTCCTGGAACCCCTTTCCTCATATTACAGCATTAATTAGCATATTAGCCATGGCCCTGGACCGCTCCAAAACTACTTCATTATGTTTCCCAATTATAAGTCTGACCTTTCCGCTGCCAAAATTGTTTTCAGATGAGGGAAAGAGAGCTCTTAACAGAAAGAGGGAGTGAGGATGAAGGAGGGAGGGACGGATGGAGGAGAGGAGACATATCTGACTAGCATGCTAATTTTGAATCTTATGCTAACAGCTCTTGCCTAGAGCTCAGTGTCTGGCTTCCCCTCTCTCTCTCTCTTGATAAATCACTCTGTCCCCTCACGTTCTCTTTCACACAGACTTTCCCTTCATTCTGTGTATGTCTCCCCATACATAAAAATATTGAGAAAAAGTAAAGTTTGGAGGAAAGTTAGGAGATGTATAAATTATTTACTCTTTTTAGCATTTAGTGGTTTACGCCGCGTGTGTGTGTGTGTGTTTTTCTGCATTTGCGTGTGTGTGCGCGCGTGCGTGTGTGTGTGTGAGCATGAACTTTTGCTGTCATGTCAAAGAGCCGAGTTCATATAAATTCAGCATCCCTCTGACTCCCTCAGGCAGCTTATTGCATAAGTACACTTCCCTGAGGGGGGCCACGGAAACAGAGATGGAGAGAAAGCACTGGGAAAAAGGTGCTTTTAAACTTTCCAAACTCACTCTGTTTATTCCTGCTCTGTCACAGATGAGATATTTTTGGGGAAACCTTAGAGGCTTTCTTCCTGGCTTTGTGTTAAAATTCCATTGTTTTTTAATATACCATGATAACGGCAATTTCAAAATACCTGGGTATCAAACTTAGTTTAAAATCAAAGTCACAGAATCAGATACATTTACCTATAGCTGGTGCATACACTAGGGTTGGGCGATGTCTACCAAATTGGCATATGACGATGTCCACAGTGAAACATTGCGATGGACGATGATATCATTGGGGGGGGGGTCTTAACCAGATCATCTGATTATAAAAAAAATATTTTAAATACTAGTCATAGTAAAGCTGCAACAATGAATCGATTAATCGATTAGTTGTCAACTATTAAATTAATCGGCAACTATTTTGATAATCGATTAATCGGTTTGAGTCATTTTTTAAGAAAAATAAGTCAAAATTCTCTGATTCCAGCTTCTTAAATGTGAATGTTTTCTGGTTTCTTTACTCCTCTATGACAGTAAACTGAATATCTTTGGGTTGTGGACAAAACAAGACATTTGAGGACGTCATCTTGGGCTTTGGGGAACACTGATCGACATTTTTCACCATTTTCTGAGATTTTATAGACCAAACAACTAATCGATTAATCGAGAAAATAATCAACAGATTAATCGACAATGAATATAATCGTTAGTTGCAGCCCTAAGTCATAGTGATGTAACTGCATAACTGCAGCACTTTGCTTCACGTTTGGTAGGCGTAGCAGTCCGACTCCTACCTTTTTGAAATTTCGGTTCCTAGGAGAGAACGGGAGAGTAGTCCGTTGTGTCTGTCCGTCTCTGTTCATTTCAATTCATTTTCAATGAGAGCTGTCCGTTGTCCGGGCAGCGCTGATGACATGTCCGTGTCCGTCAGATTTCTGTCCATTTTGACTGACGGATTCGTCACCGCAAATCAGAGGCGTTTTTTTAAAAATAGCGTTGACGTTCCAAAACAACCCAACGGACAGAAATCTATCCGTTAGTAATTCTGTCAGTTTTCTGACGGATCAGTGTGGCCAGACTTCGCTCTGTAGGTAAGTTTTAATCCTCAGTTTTGAGATACAAATAAAGACTCACCTGATTTACTAAGGCAGGTGCAAACCAGGTAGATTTAAAGAAAATGTGTATGTCTGCGCCTAAAATAAAACATGCTTTCACTGGGCGGTAAATAGTGTGATTAAATAAGCTGTTTTTCCATTAGTAAATCAGGTGCAAGGAGCTATTATAATAATTAGAATAAACCCATCCTTCATTTTTGCGCTCTCTGGCTGACACTCCTTAAACAACATATTCATCAGTTCTAAGGATAAATGTTGATAAGGTACTCTTATTGGCTTTTTACTCGCGAAGATCTCCGGGGAAAATGTGACATACTTTCTTTTGTTGTAGCAAGAGCTCTGTCAGTCAAAAAGGGAAGAACTGCTAAGCACAGATGTTTTCCAATAACCTACACTTACTGTTGCAAAAAGCAACATATGGGACCCTGTATTTGACACTCCAGTTGGCTCTCAGTGCAAACAGAAGGGTATTTAAGCAAAAACAGTACATTTCACTACTTTACCATCTCTCTTGTCTCCCACTTGTATTTTCATCCACTGTCAGTCAAACAAATTCACACATCTATTTTGTATTCTTTTTTGATAGCCTGTTGTGATTTTAGCCACATTGCCTTTTGGATATTTGATTGTCTGATGTTGAGACTGAAAATGGTGAGAATTATTGAGAGACTTGTAGCTTCGCTGGAGATAACTGTACCCCAGATGTACCTAGATGGCCTTAGGTGTATCTTTATTCATATTTGGCCTGTATGCCTACTGTCACACTCCAGTTTACCACAGTGTGTTTGTTAAGTTAATTAATGTAAGATGAATTTGTTATTACTGAAAGGATTTTGGCTCTAAATAAACCAGACCCTCCTAAATACTTAGTCAAAAGCTCAAGGCAGCATTATCAATTAGAGCCAGGCTTTCAGATATTTATTTTCCACATTGATTTTTCCCATGTTTGGCAGATAGTTTCAGCTCATCTGTCAAACCGTTCTCCTCTTGTTACTCCTGACTTGACTCTCTGATTTGTTTGGCTTATTAGCCAGGTGTCAGGCCGTTAAAGGAAAAATCCACTCCAAACAGAATTCACATATATTATTCCTATGATCTTGGACAGTTCAATCAATATTTGCGAATGAGAGGAACTCTCTCCCGGAGCTAAGAAAGCAGAGAAGCGAGACTCTCTCTTGATAGAGCCATCAAAACAGCCCGTCTGGAGCCACTTGACTTTGTTGACTCACACAATGTTTGTTTTGCTTTTTTTTTTACTCCCAGTAGAGCTTCATTTCCTACTTGAACCAAAAATGTAGCCAATCACTTTGGTTGGGGTGACATTGAGCACAAAATAGTCTAACAATCAGTTTTAATGGACAAGCTCCAGTAATGTCACTTGATGACAATACAGACTGAAGTCCTCATGTAGGCTACATAAGTCTAGACTAAACTGTACTGGGGAATTTTGTTGTACGATGGGTTTTTTGCAGGTTGTCATTGAACAATCAAATCTCAATCTTTTAATCTCAATAAAATTCTAAACTGCAACTGAAATAAACAATCTGTAACGAGCTTGTGTAATGGTGTGTGTGGGTGTGTATGCACGAGCTTGCATACATATTCCTGCGTGCCTGCCTGCATGCATGTGTGTTTGTGTGCCAGCAATAGTCTCCAGCAGCCAGTGCCAGTCTGCTGGTGAGCCTGCTGTCTCACGGTTGCGTCATCTTGTGATTATCACATCAGATACAGCGGACTGGCTTGGCTAAGCTTTTGTCTGCTGACAGCTCGCCGTGTGCCACTGAGTCCACATCCACTCCTTTGTGCATTCAAATTTGTCAATGTGTGTCAACTAAAATGTGTGATGTGCGTTTGTCTTCTTCTTTGGCTATGTGCATGCGCACACATATGTGACAGCTCACCTCTGAGTCTGCCACTTTTCCTTTTTTTTTTCTTCACGTTGATTGACAGCATCCTTCATGCAGATTCCAGTGGGGTATGTTTTGTTTTCTTCCTAGCCTAAGTATAGATATTAGTGTCTGCGCTATCACCGTGAATTGATCAGAGAGAGTCTGGCGCTATTCAGAGAGACAGCGCTAACCTTTCCCATGCTCCCTAACATCACCACTCATTTTCCTCTTCTTCATCAGGGTTTCAGTGACAGGCAACAGCTAAATATAGAGTGTAGAGACTGGCTCTGTGTGAACAGGCGTTAAAATATAGCATAGAGGGAAAGATGTAGGCGGGAAGGTAGGTAGGAGGTAAGTTGGTAGGAAGGTATTTAGATACTGTAGATAGAGAGGTAGACTGATAGAAAGGGAGACCGGTAGGTAAATTGACAGACAGACAAAGGCTTCATGTCTTTTATATTCATGATATACTCTTTTTTGACATCTCATAAAATATTTCCTGTCATCATGTCTTGTCTCGTCTCCTCTCCTGTCTTCCAGTCTCCTCTCTTTTCCTCATTGAGCAACGTTGAAATCCTGTAGACATATAAAGTTGTGTTTTCCCCTGTCAGGAGAGTTTTTCGACCCCCATATTCTCTCAGACTAGCCACCATATTCACTCAGCGATGAGTCCGTTACACTGTTAGGCACCTGTCTGGGTGAAAGTGAGCCAAAGACCAGATGTTGCCTTGTGTGTGTGTGTGTGTATTTGTATTGCAAGTATGTGTGTTTTTGTATTGTCCCCTTGTGTCGGTTTGTATTGCATATATTTGAATGCATGCTATGTTTGTGTTTGTGTGTTCTTGGCAGCCCCCCCCCGAGCCTGCGTGTCCTTAGTTTTGTTCCGCTCGATAAAGCAATTCAGGCATCTCTGCGGACTCCTCCACAGAGCTGAGGACCCTAAAAATGCCTGACTGTGGTACAGGAAACCCAGGGTTTTACTGGCTAACATCTGCTCACACTGTGAACTGTTGGCATGCGACACAACACTGTAGACGAAGCAAACACACTGCCGCACACACACACACACGTGTACATACACACACATGCAATCACGTAGACTCCAAACGCCATGCTGGCACTAATTTATCAATTTTCCCAACGTCAGTGGTAAGTGGCAGCCAGTGGGAAACATTTACTCCTGCCGTCTTTTCTGCCTGACTGGCTGTGCAGCTACACCCTTCAGTGCTCTCTTAAAGGGGAATACCATTGAATTTAGTGTTTATCTTTTTCAATTAGTATTTATCTATTTTTAACCATGAAAATAAGTAGAGATGTTTTACTGTTCAGACACTGAATAGTAAAGCACCCAGTGATGTGCAAAACACCGCTAGCTTGGAGTAGATCATCTTTCCAAGTTAACTGATTACAGAAGTAGAATAGATAACTTCACCAAGGTAACTAGTAGTAACTACAGGGTTTGGTAGTAACGGAATACTTGTAATGGCATTATGTATTCTAAATTAAAAAAAAACTAAAAAAAACGTAACTGTATTCCATTACATTACCTAAAAAATGTGTCCTGATTACAGATTACTTCTTGGAATACTTTTTGAATGAAAGCAAGAAACTCAGAAGGCCATTTAAAAAGTGGCAGGTGTTCTGCGTTTTTAGAAAATGTGTTGCAAAAGAAAATCTGAAATTATTTTCCTGAACATTTTTTCACTTCATACATTACTGAGTTTGGGTAGTCCCTTGGATTAAGTCACTGATTACAATTTGATGAGGTAAATAGTAAACTTTAATGTCATACATACATACATTTTTAAAGTAACATACCCAACTCTAGCTATATAGATATGGTTAATTGCACACTGTCAATACAATTATGACAGAATCATCTGATTTAATTTTTGATCCAAAGTTAGATATCCCCCATTTGAAAAGGTGACATCTACTCTGACAAAATTATTGATGGCAGAAAACTAAGTTAAGTCCTTAGAAAAAAAAAGGTAGAAAAAATGCTGACACTTCTACAAACTAACAGTTATATTTTATTTTGGCTTTTTTTTTTTTTTTATGCTTTATTTGAGAGATATAGTGAGAGAGAGAGAGGAAGGTATGGGAGAGAGAGCGAGGGGAGGACATGCAGCAAAGGACCACGGGTCGGATTCGAACCCGGGTCGCTGCGGGAAGGCCTGAGCCAAATGGTACGCGCCCTACTCGGTGAGCCACCAGGGCACCCCCACAGTTATATTTTAATGATATTGAAGGACTTTTTTTCTCAATTTTTTTTAAATGGCTTCATAATGTTTTGGAATCATGAATTATTAATCTTAGTTAATAGTTTATAAGTACACCATTCAAATATTGTTATCCTTATATTCTCAGATAGTAAAGGTGTACCTATGCGTCCACCACATCAGTTCCCCATTCATTCTTAATGCAACAGTTCCAAGAAGTGCAGCTTTTTAGCTTGGAAAGCATTTGACCATGTTCCCAAATGAAAACTGAACTGTACAAGGCCATGAGACCTTGTACATTAACTTTTAAACTGATTGACTCCAGCTTTAATAGCCACAATCCAGTGTGCATCATGGATCAAGAAATGCCAAGGCTATTCTAGAGAATTTGTCCATCCATAACTCCACTTAACTTTCCAATGCCACTCCTCTTATTAAGTCAGTATACTGGCTAGTGATTTAGCATCAGCGCTGAAATAAGTCTTCCACAATGCACCCAGAACTGAGATGCAATTTTTGATAATTTGCTGAAACCAAATAAAACACTCAACACAGCTGCATACATTGTAATAGAGATCAGCAGGTTGCAGAGCATGTTTCACAGGTTTCTTTGCCATGTTACAACCCTAGACATGCAGATGTTTTACATTTGTAGCCATTGTAAAGGTCCACCAACCTTTGTCTGTCCTGCATTAGTAAAGAGTGATGCTGAAAAACAATTCCCAAACATTGGCTGCAACTGCAACCTGTTAAAGTAATAATCTGTAATCACTTTTTCTTAAAAATAAATGTCTGTTTTGCTACTCTCTATTGCCAATTGATACCATTCTATAGTTATTCAACCTACCTGCAAAGCCAGTTCATGAAAGCTTTTACATTTGCTGTTCTAAACACCCATGAGGAGTCCCTCTTTCCTGGGGAAAATCCTCTGCTGCACACAAGGTGATGCGCTTTATATTTATGTATCCAGTAACAGCCGTTTGTTTGGAATAAATATAAGAATGTTGAACAAATTGCAGTCTACACTGAGTGTGTTTTTATTTTTACAGTATGTTGGCCCAGTGCCTACATTATGTGCAAAGCACCCAGGCAATGACTGCATATCAGTCACCAAAGGTGTCGCCAAAGTCAAGAATAACAATAATCTTCCAGGGTATCACACATAATCTGTATGTTTACTAAGTCACATCTTATTGAAACACCATACTACTGGCTTTGTGAATGCTTTCTATGTTGTTTTCTTAAACATTTTTTCTCTATCAAACTGATTGACCAGGTTGTTGGTACAATTACTGACAGTATGTGAGGGCTAAATATGCAGTTTACATGTAAAAGGTTTTCCTACCCCCATAGTTTGAGTTACAGTGGGTTATGAAAGTGGCAAAAACGCTTAATTTCCATGCTTGTGAAACTCCTCAAGAATCAAATTGATATGGTTTGGGTTTTTGTTGACAGGCAACTCGGAGTGGGCAGAAAACGCCCCATGCTGAGTGTTCTGAGAGACATTATTGGTGCATTACAGCGCCGGCCGTGATCTGCTTTGAAAATAATGTGACGTATAGGCTACTAAGCTGCTCGTGGCTCGGGGCAATAGATTATCAAGGCAACGTATGAGATGCCATGTAAGCTTATGGATTCACTGACTAAATTTAATAACGATGCTGTCATATCCCACTGGCTACAAGCAAACATAGTACCAGCTTTGATGCCTTATGGCTAGTAATATGGAGTATTTATGCATATATGATGTGATCGATGAATAGATGTGGATATTATTGCAATCAGTTATGTTTTCAACATATACTGCACAGTGAGGAAGACACACAGGTCATGTCAGACAACAGGAGTCCAAGCCGAGGTAGACGACCCCTCAGTTGGTATGCAGATGACAGGGGAAGTGGAGAAAATAAGGGAGCGAAACAATGTGACCCCTAAACGAGTGTTTTGTTGTGTTTAATGGAATTGTTAGCGTTTAGTGAGGGGAGATTGGAGTATCAATGCTGGGGGCGGAGGGGAAGGCAAGGCAGAAGGAGAGAGAGAAAGAGAGAGAGAGAAAGGTATTGAAGGGCAGAGGAAGAGAGAGAAAGATAGGGAAAATGGGCTAATAAATAGTTTTCATTACCCTGTGGCAGCCACAGAATAGGTTCATTGATTTATTTCTTTTCATTTTTTTCCCATTTTCTCTCTCTCTCTCTCTCTCTCTCCCTCTCTTCGTCTCTGGTTCATTTTCACCCGCCGCTTCTCTTCCTGTTCTTCCTTCTCTGTCTCTACCCATCTCTCTCTCCATCTTCTATCTTTTCCTGTTTTTTTAAATCATATTTCATCACTTTTTTATCATTTTGCTTTAGTGTTTTATCACTTGGCAAATAAACTGAACTATCTATCTATGTATCTATCCACCTACCCACAGTACAGTATCTCTAGTACTTTGGACATATAAGTAATGTGTGTGTGAGTATGTGCTATGCGTGTGTGTGTGTGATAATCACTCTCTGCTGGTCTTGAGGGCCAGACACTCCCTTTGGCCATATAATTTATGTATCCTGCTGTAATGTATTTATGGTGCTCATGGTTTGAACCATATGGATTACATCCATTTTGTAAATGGACAGATCCTTGCTTCAGGCTTCCTTGATTTTTTTATTTTTTCTACTGCTGTTTATGGTTTATGCATATAACTGCTGAGGTAGAGAGAGAGAACAAAACTGCAAAATGACATTAACTTTAACATTAACTAATATTCTAATAATATGCTAATATTTCAACACACGTGTATATACACACACAAACATTCAGCGTTTCACAAGTCAGCCAATTAGTATGGCTGACTTGGCGAAGCAAATGTGGGCTTTTGATAATGACACACTCAAACACATTACTGGACTGAACTGCGACGCACATGGACATGCTGCCCGCACTTGTAACACCAGACACGCACATGCACACTAGAGGTGTGAATCTTCACTGGCCTCACGATTCGATTACAATTCACCTGTCAACGATTCGATTCGATTCGATTGCACGATGCATCTTAATGTATCGCATCCTCAATTTTCTATATTACTGCACATGGCTACTTTTTTTTATCAATTAATACAAGCAGTCAGATAAATATGAACTCCCTTTTTTATTTAGAAAGTGCTTTAAAATCAGAATGTCAACATAAATGTTAAACATAAATGTCTTAACATTAAATTAAATTAAATTAAATTGTAAACCAAAATAAATGGTATAGGCCTAGCCAACCTATATTTGTGTGTGAAAATGTTCAATCCTCAAAAAACAAAACATAAATCCTTCTGCAGTGCATTACAAGTGTGCTGTAATCTACAAAAAAATAAGGTTTTCACATAGCAGCTCTAAGACAGGGCACTTCCTGAATGTGACAAACATCACAAACATGACTCTGAACACAGCAGACAACAGGACTGCGACAGTAAATACTAAATAGCATAGCATCGCATAGCATAGCAAAACGGCTAACGTGGTTCCTCAAATTCGTCGTGTTACCAAAGTATTTAATTTTTGTGCGGCAGATTTTACACACAGCGTGCGTCTTGTCCAGTTCGTGCTTCCCAGTAAGTTCATAAAATCCAAAATGTGCCCAGATGTCCGCTTTCAAAATACTGGGTGCGTTTTTTATCACTTGCTGCTGATCTCTGCCTCTCTCCGCCATATCTCCCGTAACGTTAGACTAACGTTCGCCCACAATTCAATGCGACGTTGCACCCGGAAGTAATTGTAACTTTACAACTTTATTGTCCAGCCGAGGCCGGAAAATCAACAATCAACGTTAGTAGGCTATAATCGATTATGTTGTGTCACTGTATCGATGCAGAATCGTCCACGTCCGCATCGCGATGCGTCTTAAAATCGAGAAATTTCCACACCTTTAATGCACACTCCTGAAGGAACACACACACACGCATACACACACACAGCAGCTGCCAGAGGCTGTGGTGTCATGATAAATAAATCTTGCCACTCTGTAGGCCAGTGCTCAGGAATGCTCACCAAGTTCATAGAAAAGAATATATAGGCTATATAGAATATATACTGTAAGGTATGGCTTGTGCGTGTGTGTGTGTGTGTGTGTGTGTGTGTGCATGTGTGTGTTTGCTCAAGGCATAATAGGCATATTATATTATGTATGTTGAGAGAGTGAGAGATGAATGCACAGCAACCCACATCCTTGATTAACAAGCTAGTGTAGCACGTACATACACACACATACACACACACACACACACACTCACAGTCATTAAAGTGCAAAAACTGTTTTTTGCTCTGTACTACTTATTTTTCAATTATTTTTATTCAGTTGTACATAGATGCATTGGCAATACGGTCCATCTAACATTCATACCAATTCAACGTTGAATTGAATTAAATTGGTAGATAGAGATACAGAAAAAGAGACAGAAGAGAGAGAGAGAGAGAGAGAGACAGACAGACAGACAGACAGAGGGAGAAGGTGAGAGAGAGAGAAGGTGAGAGATAGAGAGAGAGAGGTTGACTCCCAGTGTAAAGTTCATGTCCTGAGGCGGTAACAGCTTTCTGATTGTGTTGTTCAGACTTACACATCTGCCTAGAGACCCATCGGGTAGGTCAGAGAAAGGTAAAGCCTGAGTGTGTCCAAAAGAGAGAGAGAGAACAAAAGAGATGAGTCACCACACACACAAATTCATCCACATCCACATCCCCACACACACACACACACACACACACACACACACACACACACTGACTCTGTTGTGCATTGGTGCCCAGTCCCAATGCCATATAGGACTATTTATTCTAATCAAGCTGTGACATTTAGCTTTACACCAGCAGGGACCCACACTGCTCTTTGTGCCCCACACACACACACACACACACACACACACACACACACACACACACACACACACTTCCTCACACTGCTCCCAAGACTTTTCTCTGGGGCAAACACACTTACTAGAGTATAAAGTTGTCCTACCCCAAGGAGCAGACATTCATACCAGTGGTATGGGCTTAGTCTTCACACACTTTAGAGTTTATCACAGGGGCTAATAGACCCCAGACACTCGTGGAGCGCTGGCAACCTTTTGAAAAGATCCTCCGCTTGTCTGCCGTTGAATTACGTCTCGTCTCACCCGCCCCTCCTCTTATCTTCTCTTATCTTATTTACTATTCTCTTTTTTGCCTCCATATTCTTCCTCTCTTTTCTTCTATTCCCTTTTTAATCTCAGTTTCTATTTTCTTCTCTTCTTCTCCTTTCTTTTCTTATCTTCTGTCTTCTTCTGTTATCGTCCCATCTCTCCAAAACCTGTTTCACACCAACATTGATGTTTCAAATAGTAAAACCCGAAGCTGCTCTCGCATTGGCTGTGATGATTTTGCGCTATGCTGAAAAATTTGGCATTGAGTCAGTTTAATAATCTTTTTTTTCCCTAAATGTTGAATCGTGGTATCTTGTAAAAGTGTAATATGCTTTATGAAATCATTTGTAAAAATCTCATCATTTTTGCACTGCATTTTCACATCACATTGATTTGAAATGGCTTTAGGTGTGAGTGTACAGACATACAGTACACACAGAGGTGATTCTCCTGTTTTTTAGTGTAGGATTTGATTTATTGGACAATTTCATCGCATTTGGACAGCTTTTAGACAACCAGCTTTAATCCATCATGAGGTTATCATTTTCCTGCTTTTTCCGTGCTCACTTTGTGTTCCTGACCACCCTCCTGTTTTTGCCACAGGTAAAATACTGTCCAATTACACCCCTTTATCTCTCCCCCATCCCGCTCTCTTCTCCTCGGTTGGGTGATAATAGAGGGATCCATCACACCATTAGCTGCAGGGGGTTTTATAAGCTCAGCAAAATGCTGCATAGAGCGAACTCAAATTATA
Source organism: Centroberyx affinis (assembly GCF_046629955.1). Classification (NCBI taxonomy): domain Eukaryota; kingdom Metazoa; phylum Chordata; class Actinopteri; order Beryciformes; family Berycidae; genus Centroberyx; species Centroberyx affinis. The sequence goes on from NW_027282725.1 coordinate 339,983, forward strand.
GGGCGCTGCATTATACCTTAAAATACGCCTTGTGTTTGTGTCTGTGCATGGTGTGTGTGTGTGTGTGTGTGTGTGTGTGTGTGTGAATGATGATGATGCAGTGAGTCATGCTTTCCCCTAATGACTGATGATGCATTTCCAAGAGGAGAGGAGAAAAATGGTGACAGGTGGCGACATCCCTCACACCGCTGTCATCCCCCCTGTCTATCTCTCTGTCTCTCTCTCTCGCTCTCCATTTCTCTCTTTCTCTCTCTGTCTTTTCATCTCTCCCCCTCTCTATCTGTCTTTCCTCTTGAAGGAGTACCTTGGCTTCTTGAATTTTAATGAGCATATTTTTTTTTTTATCCACTTGACAGCGTTCACAGTGTGTGGGGAGAAACCCTACATTTGGCTTTGTCTCTGCCTAAAATGGCTTGCTAGCGTTTCTAGCTAGCTTGTTCCATGTGTTTCAATGAAGACCATTCAATGAAAGCCATTCAAACTGAAAGACAGATGTATAAATATTTGTCCTTAATGATACAATAATAATTTTGTGATGTCATATTTATCCCCATAGGAGAACTCTCTTTTCTCTTGCCCTCCTCCACAGGGAGGTCAGAGGTCAGGGTCAGTTACTGCTGCTGCTACTTCTTTTCAGTTTGGCGTGTTTATGGTTTCTTGCACACTATCATTTCTGCAGCTTGTTTGTCGTCCCTGTGGTGAACACAACACCAACTGTTTTCTGTGTTTGGCTACCTCTCCCCACCAATCACATCTATGCAATTCAGTCCATTCAGTTGTCTGAAGCAAGGGTCATTCCCTTTTTGAACAACTATTTCCCAGTTATTGGGCAAATATGTGATTACTTGCAGAATATTGCCAAATTCGTCCCATGGAGTCAAAAGCGTATGAACAGAAACGGACAAAGTGAGTGCGTTTTATCTTTTTTATTGAATCTATGAATCTTGCTTGCTCTGCACTCTCTCTCTTTCTCTGTCTGTCTGTCTGTCTGTGTGTCTCTTCAGGTGTCCCTCTGCCTGTCTGTCATTCCAGCTGTGGCTGTGCATGCAGACAGACAGGCAGACAGACAGGCCATGTTTATTCCTGTAGGAGTCAGCAGCTGGTGACTCCATGTCAGCGGCAAGGAGACGCAGGCCTGCAGGGCCAACAGCACACTGTGTATGTGCGTGTGTGTGGTGTGCATGTGTATATCTGTGCATCCGTGCGTGCGTGTGTTTGTGTTTGTGTGTGTGTGTGTGTGTGTGTGTGTGTGTGTGTGTGTGTGTGTGTCCTCATGCTGAGGGGAATCGGGGGTGTTTGGTTCATTAAACATGCAAATGCATGCTTATCTTCCCCCAACACCAGATAGTGGTGAGAATAGATAAGAACCAACCAAACCATGCCAGAGACACAGACAGAGAGAGAGAGTGACAGAAAGAAACAGAGAGAGAAACAGAGAGACAGAGAGGGAGAAAAACAGACAGAGAGAGATAAGAAGCGCGTCCGCCATTTTTCTCTGTTTTTGACATCAATAGCTAAATGTGTGGTGTGTATGTGTGTTCCCCATCTGTTTGTTTATTTGTTTGTCCATGTCGCTCATGCCTCTCTCATTTCTCAGACAAAACTTGAAGATGTGACGCCTCTCACTGTTGCATTTCGGCATTTTCAGAATTACACTGATTGGCCCAAAGGGGGCACTACAATTACAGGTGAAAACAAGGTGACATATTTGTTATTGACTGGCCATGAGGGAGACTGCATCATTCGTGGGGGATGATATGTTTGCTGTTGCCTTGTTAGTCAAAGGAACAGTGTGTTTACTTACTAACACTACCCTAGTCTCCTGTGCTGATGTTTTCATGCCTGGTCAATGCTTGAGGGTCTCCACTCTGCACTGCAGTCAGCCTGCACTCATTACATAAAACTCCCAGTGTGTGTGTGTGTCTGTCCTTTGCCTTGCTGTTCAGTTTGACATTGGTGTTCGCAATTACTCAGAGCGAGAGAGGGAGTGTGTGTGTTAGTGGGTGGTTGGGTGTGCGTGTCTGTCTTTGTGTTTTCATGTGTCTGCATTTATGCAGGTTATGGTCTCTGCTTTGCTGTCGGTTCAACATTGATGACCGAAATTATTTAAGGAAAGTGTGTGCATTCAGCCATAGACAGAACACAGACTCAACAGGCTAGACAGGCCATTACTGTGCTCTTCAATATGCTGACTTGAGAACCAAGTACATGAATGAAGTGTGTGTGTGTGTGCGTGCAAGTGATCAAGCATGTGTGTCCGTCTGCCTGCCTGTCTGCCGTCTTGTAGGCGTGTATTTTTCTCTGTGTGAGCATGTGTGGTGACAGTGTGTGATCAGTGCTGGGGAGTAAAGGTTTCCATTTAACAGGATTAAAGTAAGCCGGCTTCCAAAAAATGGCATCTGTAATTCATAACACTTACAGTAAAAAGCACAGTGATCACAGTAGAGATGCATTGGAAATAGGTGATTGCTCATAGGGTTAGACAGGAACGTGTTTGAATGATAAAATATTATAGAAGCCAACATTATTTTGCACAGAATGAAACAAAATTCCAAAGCACTCTTCTGTGAAAAATTTAAAATGTAAAAAGGCTCATCTAGGGACATTAAAAACACTTATACACTTCAACACTTAAAAACTCCAACGCGTTTCGGCATTGGGCTTCATCAGGGAGCTCCAAACAATTCATGTTCAAAAAACATTATTATCATTAAAAAAAATATTCTAGCATTTCATAATGAATACATAGAATTACACCAATAGTGTTTGAATTTCATCCTGTTTAATGGAATAAATTGTTCATTTAATTTCATATTCTTTGGATTTCAATGCACAAAGTCACCCAAAAGTAACACATTTGGTGGCAGAGAGAAAGTCCTTGAACCAGGATGACCCGGGTCTGGCAAGCGGCCGTCCTGTTGAAGTGTCCTTGAGCAACACACTGAATGACTACCAGCTCCAGCGGGTCTGTTCTGTAGCTGAACCTGACCTCTATGGAGGGGGGTTCAGCTAAAAGAGAATTTTCCCGTGAGGATCAACAAAGTATACACATCAGGTTACATTACAAAGTTTAAGTATTCCACTGGATTATGTAACAAATTACAATATTAAGCAGTTAAATACAATATTTAGCACTTAAATAGTTATCTGCGGAAAAGTCAGGGAATTTGATAAATTCTCTGGGGTATATCTTAAATTTTTTACAAATGGATTTTACATTTTACATTGTTTCCCACATTCATTGTATTATGGTGGTTTTCAGCTGCTTTTATACACAACAAACCCACATGTAGTGGAAGCCATTTTATCCCTTTAGAACTTTATTGAGCTGATACTCAACATTCACAAACCAGGAAGGAATTAAGCATGGAGTGCTCCCAGTTAGTTATGGAAAGTCATGGAACAGACATTGGGTTTTATTTACATCAGGGCCACAGTGGGAACTCTGATCAAAGATAACATTTAAATTGTCCCAGTCCTTTGCATGACCCAAGTCCTCATCACGGCTCGCTAACCGGGTTAGTGGTGGTGAACAAGCTGAAAAACAGATGAGTGCATGCGTGCAATTGGACAGACCACAGGTGTTGGTTAGAGGGAATGAGACATGGGAGGTTTGAAACTCCACTCACATACATACCCATTTTTGGTCAGGTAGGTTAAACAACATATCCAGTTTACATCCACTGGATAGATTTAGATCCAATACCGGATCCTGGGTTAATGTTGGGGCTGTCTAGAGACTTTAGAGAGAGAGACAGAGTTAGAAATAGAGGTGAGAGATGGTGAGAAAAAGAGAGAGCAAGAAGGAAGAGAGAGAGAGAGAGAGAGAGATGACAGAGGGTTGGAGAGAAGATGGAGAGTGGAAGGCATGGAGAGAGAGAGGGAGAGAGATGGATGAGAGAGAGAGAGAGAGAGGGAGGGAAGGTCAGAGACGGAGGTAAGAGATGAAGGAGAGTTGAAGTAAGCATGTGCCTCAGGGATAAGCTCAAAGAATATTTTGTAAAAAAGAGCAGACTGAAAGGCAGAAAGAAAGGCAGTGATGAAGATATTTGTCACAGTGAATTTGTACATGACTATTATCATACAGGACTTAGTAACCTAGCTGCTTTATCATTCTTGTTCTCTGATTGTTGTCCTCAAGAGAATCAATGCTAGAAGCCCTCAGAAAACTGGTGTGTGTGTGTGTGTGTGAGTCTGAGAGAGAGGGAGATAGAGAGGGAGAGAGAGAGACCAAGAGGGCAAGCAAGAGAGAGAGGATGTGAGTGTGTTTGTCCTCTTGAGGCACCTTACCCTCAGGCCAAAGGAATCAATGCCCGGAGCAATTTGAGGAGAAGATTTTATGCTTGCGGAATGGAGGCCTATGTGGGTGATAGGTTGTGCGTGTGTGTTTGCATTCAAGTGGGAGAGGCAGTTTCACTGTCTGTATGTGTGCACACGTCCGTGCCTGGCCTCGTCTTTTCATGTGTGAGTTCGTCACTTTTACTTTGCGAAAAACTTTGAACTTTCCAACACTTGGGTCGTTAATACCTAGAATGTGAAAAGGGCAGAAACTGACAAAAAAGAACTAGACTGCAAGCCTTTATTCTGCGTCGTTAGCTTGGTGCTAAGATGAATGCTGAATACCGAATGAAAAAAACACTGAATCAAAGCCTCCAGCAGCTAGTGGGGAAAGGAAAGGCCAGGAGAAGACAGCCGATTGATTGACTTAATTCATCGATGAATACATAAAGCGGTGCATACTGTACTATTCTGCACAAACCAAGGTATCCCACACATAATTCTTAGAGAATTTGTCAAGATTAACACAATAAAGCTAGCAAAATTATTTCCATGGAGGGGTGGGTATCAGGGCAGTGTCTTCCCTAGAGCTACAATTAGATGCTGCAGTTACACTATTCATTGTGATTTTTTATCATTTGCTCTGAATGCTCCCAAATCGATTTTTGCAGTCAGACCGCATACTGAGTGGTGAGACTCACTTAATGTTTGGAAATCTACATATTCTGGATGAAGAAATGATAAACCTTGACAAAAAAGTCAGATGTGAAAACTCACATGTGAATTCAAAGCACATATGCTTTTTGGACACATATTGGTTTTCATACATATTTCATACTATTTGAAAGTGACATTTTCACCTGTGAATTGTGTCTTTGCATGTGAAATTAAGTTTTCACACGTAAAACAGATATCGTCATATAAAATGTTCAAGTAAAGGTGGTCACATGATGTCAGAATACAATGTGAAAAAAAATTGTTCACTCATGAAAACCAACATCAACAACAAAACATGTGCTTGGAATTCACATGGGTTTTCACATGTGACTTTTTGGAAGGGGAACTAATGTACACAGATTTTAAAACTATATAACATACATTATGTAGCCACAGCGGACGTGTAACCAAACTACAAGTGGAGTCATAGCATAGAACTGTCATTGATGTGGTGAAACCCACTAAACCAAGCATGTTAAACATTGTGCATGTACATCGTACATTGCTTGTTCTGGTCACCTGTGACTCATGAAGATAATGTCCTCTCATGTTCTTTTTTATTATCATCTTTCTAAGAGGCCAGCTGTCTAATGGCTAGCTTCAGTGTGCTATGGTTGGACTCTGTTCTGAGGGTTTAGCCCTGAGGTGCCTCCCCTGGCTATATTCCACACCAAAAGAGCCTGTCTCTGGGCTGTCTTCTCTAGATGAGATATATTAAGATGAAAAGAGAGCAAACGAGTGTAGTGTACAGAGAGCGAGTGACTGTAGTGGAAGATGAAGTACATTTTATAGAAGGAGATGTGGGGCACACATTACATTCCAGGTCTTTCTTTTTGTCTTTCATGTTTTGTTGTGGTTTTGTTCTTCTTGGCAGTCTAAACTTTTTTAAATGGACAGCCAAGGGTTGAATCATAGCATGTGGTGAACTGCAAGCAAAAAACAAAAAAAACTGAAGGGAAATTAATTGTTGACAAAAGTAACAAGTAGGCATGCTCAGAGTAATCTGAGGCCTTGTTACAATGGTGTTTGTTAATGTCTTATAATAAGCAAGTTCCCAAAATCACTCAACATGTACAGGGTATTGCATCAAAGCTGTTGCATCAAAGTTACATCAATTACACTAACTGAAATACGGTATCATTATCTCAAAGTCTTTGGAGGATGGACCCTACTCTTGACAACCCTGCTTTAAAGTGATATTTCACTATGGTAGAACATTTCACGATTCATCTTGCACACCTTTACAGAAGTTGAGGAGCTGTATAATTCCCACACTTGCTGCCCTCAGGATCTGCTGTCATTACCAGCATTCATGAGTTTTTTCGCCTTCTCTCAGTATCAGTAATTGCAAACAGGCAAAATGAGTTGTTGAAAAGGCAGATCCAGGACACAGAGTGAAATAATAGTGTGGGTCTTATTTTCCTTGTTTGAAAATGTATTGGAGGTAAATTTTTTTCATTCAATGTTTTCACTATGAAGGTAAGAAAGTGATGGTGCTTGTGGGTCTCCAGAGCAGACAATTTTGGTGTTTGACCATTCAAGTCTCATAGAGGTTTGTATAATTAAAGAATGTTAAATCGACCCAGGTAAAATATCACAATCAAAACAGTCAAACAACCCAAAATTGATTTTGGTACAATCAATATGGAGTAAATTGTAAATTGGAGAAGTGTGAGTGTGAGTGTGCATGCATGCTTGCATGTAATGTAGAAAATCTTCTGTTGTCTATCCTCACTTTGAATGGGTGCTATTGGGGTTAGGTTGGATTTAAGATTAGGGTTAGAATGACTGTAAAATCAATGGAAGGTCATGTATTGTGTGTGTGTCAAAGGAAACACAGAAAACAAAGGAAATTACTAAGAAATAACCTGCACATTGTCATATATTCCCATACAAGCCTCATATTTTTAGAATGTCGCTAAACCAAATCCTAACAACATTTTTTTTGTGTTTGTGTTCTGTCAAGATGCTAGCAACTTTGACACATTTGGTGTCTCTGCTGTCAACAGCCTGCAAAATGTTTTGAATTAACAAGTTTGTAATGCTAGTAGGCACAACCAAAGAAAGAGAGTAGCATCACTTGCAAGTTAGCTGTTCCTTGCTATAGCCAGATGGCTTGTGTGTATATACTCTATATATACAGTATATTGTGTGTACAGTATTATATACAGTACAGTGTGTGTGTGTGTGTGTGTGTGTGTGTGTGTGTGTGTGTGTGTTTGCTCTAGGTCTTAGAGCTGTTGAGTCATATTGGTGATATATATCATGATAGCTGGACCAGCCAGCTCCTCTCCTACCAGTTAATTAAAACCTCAGCCCCAGGCCACCACTGCATGTCCATCTAAATCACACTGTTCTCATCAATCACGCACACACGCATGCATACACACCCGTATATGCATTCATGCATACAAACAGCTGCATAAACTTTGCTACCCCACACACACGTACACCTTGTTATGTGTGTACTGTACTGTACATAATTCATGTCCAGTCCACAGAGGGACAGTCAACCTCCTGCTGAACATTGGCTTCCTACAGCATTGATTACAGTAGGGGAATGGGAAACAGATGAGTGATAGTTTTCACATACAGCATGTATGCAGGAACGATTTTAGCAAGGTTTGGTCAGAGAAAATAATTCAGTATATCCCACCAGTTTGCTATAGATCGTGGGGTAAACAACATTGGATGTGGCTACTGTCCTGCTTATTAAATTGGAACAAATGGCCCAGTGAGGGTATGGATCAAATGGAGGTGCAGTTTGCAAGCAAAAATGATGGCTTCTAGCTGACTATTGCTGAGCGACCAGAGGAAACTCATAAAGCTCAAGCTATAGCGCCAAACAAGAGATGCAAAGCTGCCTGCATTCTGTAATAAGATTAAAATGTCCATTCCAATGTGAATAACCACACAGAGTTGCAGAAGTGAAAAAAGAGACTTCCCGTGGATGCGTTTGTTAATTACGGTGACTTATTACAGGTTTGCATTAGTGTCTTAAAAAACTTACTTGACTAACATTATTTCTGTTTCCTCTGATTTGACATGTTGGATATTGTGCCTAATTTATGATCATTCACATCATTTTCTGTGTGTGTGCAATAACCATCACACACTTCAACTGGTTCCGCTGAATCATGAATATTGACAGTATCAGGTTCATGTTAAGCCATTATGCTGATCACACACTCAAGCAGCGACTGTTCCTATGTGGTATAAGATTACCAGCGTGTGTGCATGTGCACTTGTGTGTGTATATGTGTGTGTGTGTGTGTGTGTGGAGCCACAGAGCGTTGGTAATTGGTCTCATGGGGGCCTCAAAGGGAGAGACTGTGTAAGGCGAATAACCTCTCCCCCTCTCACATGCACACACACACACACACACACACACACACACACATGCACACACTAATATATCCCTCCGCTGGAGTGGAAGCTGTTGAGAGTGACTCGGTGGCTTCCACTAAATCATTGGCTAGATTATCCTCGGGGGGATGAGTGATTTAGACCGTCAACTGCTTTAGCTCCCAAAGCTCTGAGACGTCCTATCCATGCGTGACATCACACTACTGCCCTTGAGTGTGTGTCTGCGTCTATGTATCTGCGCGTGTGTATGGCTTTCACAGTGCCTGGCTGGCTGCCGGAGACTACGATTTATCTTGCAGGCAAGATACAGACGGTGGGGTGATTTTGCTTGTTGTCTAAAAGAAATATGACTTGGGCAATCACATGTCTTGTCTGCACCCTGGGAAATGGATGCACCTCAGCAACAGAATATACCTTATTATAGCTTCCACTCAGCTGAACACATTTGTGTAGATGTGAATGGGAGGTGGAAAGTTGTGAATGACCAAAAACAAGGGCTGTTTCATTGGGAAGGTGAACAAGTTATGAAAATGTTTCACCACTCCATGAAAAACACACGTCGAGCTGCCCAAACAGAGGTGTCAGACATGCGGTACTTTTCCACCAAACAAACCTTTTCATTTTGAAAACATGAATAGCCGGTTTGTCTGTCACTGACTTTTGACTTGCTCTGAGTCTGTGTGAAAAATTCAATCACAATGCGAGCAGATAGCAGTATTGAAATGAACAATAGAGCAAATCAAGTTTAATTTACCAGACATATTGCCTCTGGCTCAATTTCAGGGGGATTTAAAGGAAACTCATAGAATATAGGGATGAATGTAAGCAGAAATGTGCGAGAATATGAAACGTGGGTGGGATGGGGGGTGCGACAATTGCAAAGAGCACATTTGGCGTTGCAAGACCTACAACTCTTTAGAAACATAAAAATGTTCTTATGATTGACTGCATATTGACCTCAGTAAGTGTGAATTTCACATGTTGAATCAACCATCAAGTGACTCCCACCAGGCAAGCCCAAACTGCTCCTGACTGTGAGCCAGCAACATGTGTTGATAGATTATCATCGGCAGTCTGGCCAAGTGTTTTAGCCTTTGGTCTGTGTAATCTGTGTTAATCCTGGACTGTGTGTATACTACAGTGGTGTAATACTCCCAAAACCAATATGACAAAAACACAGATGTTAGCTGTTTTGTATTTCTAGGTGTGTGTGTGAGCATGCTTGTGGAGGCTAATGGCACATGGAATGTTAATGTAAAGTGTTTTGCTCTTCCATCTGCGTATAGTTTTTTAATTAGCTGTAAACATTTTAAATTCTAATTTCTGAGGAAATGCAATTACTAGACTCTTCTTTAAAGAGACAACTGAAAACTATATAATATTTTAACTGATGACTTTCTATTGCAATCATTATGCCACAGTAGTACTGTTGATTTGTTTGCTGGTAGTCCAGTATGGTTTCTGAATTTAGCTGCAGTATACTGATATATCAGCTGTCCCTTTGACTTCAATTTGCTGGTGCAGTCGGTGAACTGTTGAGTGGTCTTTGAAGCCTGTGGTATTGTTATTCGTATGCAAATTTGTATTGTTATGCTAATATTACGGCCACTTTGTCATGTGTGATTACTGTTCAGTCGAGCAGGCCTTAATGGAGCCAACAGTGCATGTCTTCCAATTAATATTGCTGATGGTTTTGTTGAAATGATGTTCCTTTTAATTTGCAGTACTTTGTAACTTTGTTTAAAAAAGTGCTGTAATGTAGTATATAAATAGAAAATTCAAGTCCCAGAAAACAAGGCATGGTATGAGCAGCTTATTCCATAATGCAAGGTTAAGTATATCAAAAGGTATTTTTGAGAGTGGCATTCAAACGGACAAAGCATAATATTATTTCAACCTCCACACAAAACTCCTGAATCTTACGTTAAACAAGCTCACTAGCACTTTCTAGGTGCTCAGGTGGAGGGGTGGGGTGCGGTGGGGGGGTATGCATGAGTGAGTGAAACTAAGTTGACTCCACCTGTTAACACTAGGGATGCCCCGATAACGTTTTTTGCCGCCAATCGCCGATTGTGTATGAGCCATATCTGCCGATATGGATCGGCCATACGATAGTTTTTTTGTTTTGTTATAGCAGCTGGTATAGCAGTATTATAGGTCTAACAGTTTCCATTTTACATACATTTCATCCATCAAATTGAGTCCTGGTTAAAAAGTATCCACATTTTCTTTTTTCCTACCTCAATATTTACTTGTTCATTATGTAAACAAAACCATGTGCGTTCTAGGTAGCAACATGATTTAGTGAGATAACCGAAGCACAAGACTCAGACTGTTGCCACTTGCCTGTGTTGTTGAGTCGAGTTAAATAAATGGAGACACCCTCTGAAGATATATATCTGTTTCAGTCTTTGTTTTTGTATATGTGAATGTTCTTAAGAGAGAGAGAAATTAGACTTTTCAGTTGCCTCTCTGCTGTTAGGGTCTCGACCGTTGTCCAGTTCAGCACCGCGGACAGCGGTGCTGAAGTAGCGGGCGTGACGGATTGTGACGTTACTGGTTGTCCATGAAGATTTGTGTTTTTAATTAACATCCACATCGCCGACATGTTTTGAGGTGAGTTAGCATGTGACAATGACACCAACATATCTGCATATGAGACGACGTCTCATATGCAGATATCTGTTTGTAGAGATTAGCCGAAATGTCGTCTTGACCTAAAAAGAACTTGTGAAACAAGCAGACGTCGTCTCTCAACTCCAACTTCATTCTCGCGTCTCAAGTTGCTAATCGGACTGTAAACAATGACCGGCGCACGGAAGAGGAAGTCTTGGCTCGGATGTCTACCGGCTACACTGGAATCCCGAAATATTGGCTGTCGCCTCCAGAGTCTAATCGTCGTCAGACGGATAGACGATGGGTTCCGAGATTGTCTATAACTCAATAAGGTGTCAAGATAAAATATCTTGAGTTTAATAATTTGTCAGAATTAAGTCTCTGAATCTATAGTCAATAATCAGTAATGTATTAGAATTAAAACTTTTATTCTATCGCTCAATAATCTGTCAAAAGGGAAAGTTTTATTCTAAAGTTTATGTGTTTAGTCAAGCTTTTAATCTATAGTTCAATAATGTGTCATAACAGTGTTCCTGCTATGAGCCTGTACATCCTTATTAGAGGAGTATAAATATTAGACAGCACCCTGTCTCAGTGTGCAGAGCACAATAATATGGGGGCACACTCAGTGTCAGGCCACCCGTCCCTGGTGAATTATGCATGGAGGTGTTCTGTCATTATCTGTGTCGGTGCAAAACGGCGATAGCCCACCTATCATAATAACTATAATAGCCTGGTGATTTAGACACACACAGCAGATGTTCCTGAGCTGAAATACTGCAACTAGCAGGTGCTGCTCACAGTGGAAAGTCATATATACATGCATTTATACATACACACACACACAAGTAACTGGATGAATGTGTGTTCAAGCATAAATGCAGACACACACACACACACACACACAAACATGTTGTGTGTGTATGCTCATGTGCCTTCTCCAGACTGTGATGACTTACAGAGAGGTCTCAGACAATTTCTGATTTCATCTTTATTGTTTATTGTTCTGCAGACATAAATAAATGTTGTAAGTGTGTGTGTGTGTGTGTGTGTGTGTGTGTGTGTGTGTGAGAGAGAGAGAGGCTGTATGATAATGCTGTAGGCCTATTCCAGGTTTATTTACTGTCTGTAGACTAGCCTGCTGTTTAAGATTGGATGACAATCAGTGGGGTGGGGTGGGTGGTTGGGTCACACACACACACACACACACACACACACACACACACACATATGTACTGATGCACAAATATGCACAGACAAGAGCGTTAAGATTTACTTTCACTGACCCAAATACAACCCCAAAAGTGTGTACCCATGTATGCCAGCAAACACACACATGCACACACACACACGGTTGTAATAAATGGCAGAAGCAGGCAGGTTACAGGTTACAACCAGGCAAGAAAATATAAACAAGTAGGTAGGTAGGTGGATAGATTGATATGTGTATGTGATCTGCACATGTGGATGCTTGTATATATCCGTATGTACGTGTGTGAATGTGTAGGACTTGAAATGGCTGAATTGTAGGAGAGACAGCTGCAGTGCTGCTGAGTGTTGAAATATCTGTATTGGAGTTGTCAATACCATGGTGCATTGTATTCTTTGTTTTTTGTAGGAATAGCTGTTTTTGTTGCAGCTGTCAGTAGTCGGGCATTAGAAGTCATTTCAGTAACAGTTTGACTAGACAATTCTCTCCAAGCCCTACTGTTGAACTGTCAATCAGCTGTCATATCAACAAAAGTTTGTCCTCAGCCTTGTTGTGTGCACAATGGGCTGCTTTCTGAATAGCGTATCGGAGCGCTCGCACATGGGTATACACACACACACACACACACACACACACACACACACAGACACACACACACACACACACACACAGATACACGCACAGAAGTTGAAAAGCCATACATGCATACGCATAAACAAAAACATTTTTCTGTTCAGCCTCAATGTTTTGACATATTTTTGTGTGTTAGTGTGTGTCTTTGTGTGTGACATAGTTTTGTGTTGAATTTGTTCTTTTCATTCACATTGTCGTTTCGCCCACTCGCGACACAAAATCCAATTCCAAATCTCTCTCTCACTCTCTCTGTGTGTGTGTGTCTCTCATGCAGACACACACACACACACACACACACACACAAACACACACACACCTACATACACACACACACACTCTATTCTCCCCACCCCCACGCAGAGCATAAAAGCCCACTCCTCTGCTTTGACTGACAGATTGTCGTTATGGTGACAATCTGTCACACTGACGATGATGAAGTGGAACACTGTTGTTATGACAACCACCAGTGGGTAGGTGTGTATCCAAACGACAGGCAGATCTACAAAAAAGATTGAGTGGTTCCCAAACCAGCCCCACGCCTAACAGTGAGCAAGCAGAAGTTTGGATAGCGTTTATCAGCTTTTCTCCCCTTTCCCATAAGAATCAACTACATCACATGGAGGCTCATAAAAGTTTCAGAACTCACCAGTGTATATAGGGCTTTGGATCTGCAGTAGCCCTATCAGTCAATCATTTGTCTTCAGACTGTCCTTCAGTCTAGATTTGAAGACTTACCCCATGCTTACACTGCAAGAAATACAACAGGTCACTGGAAGCCCATGCAGGGAACCTTGGTTGATGTGTGGATGTCAACAAGTTTGTCAGGTGAGAAAAGTTAGGCTTAACTTTTCACAATAATTGGCCATCAACAGCCAATCAGATTTCAGACCTTCCTTTCCCATTTCCCAATTGATGTGATTTCATGAACCATAGTTCTGCCTTGCAAAATTGGCAAATTGGATGAGAATTCGATCACAACCATCCAAAGCTTCCCAGTTGTCTACTTTTTTCACAGGAATGAACGTCTCAAAAAAATGCTTGGAGACTGGTACATCCATCGCTGGGGTTGATGGTACACTCTGATGTAATTTTATTGATTTTCTTTATTGAATAGACCTACATCAACCAAGTTGCTTGCAGTGTGAACAAGGTGTTAATGATTGTGTTTGTGCCTTCAGAGGCCTCAGACTGTGGAACTGCCTGAGGCTAGCAAATTCAGTGTCACCTTAATATTTAATTTATTTTATTTCACACTTTTATAGACTTGCTTTTAAGTAATGTTTTTGATTTTGCCCACATTTTAATTGTGTGTTGTTTCTTACAGTGCCTTCAGAAAGTGTTCAACCTGTTAGACCTTTTCCTCATTTTGTTCTGCTACAGCCTGAATTCACAATGGATTAAATTAGGATTTTTTTGTCACACATAATATTAAAAGAGAAGTTTTTTACCAATTCATCAAAACTGAAAAGCTGAAATGTTTAATGAGTACAAAGTAAAATTGTCAGTGGTAATCTAACTCTGAAAGTATTAAAATTGACTCACATAAACACTGGCAGCAAAAAGCAAAAGAATAACCCCTTTGCACTCCAAATTGGATTAAGGTACATCTAAATTTCTTTGAATGTCCTTGAAATAGCTCTAACAATTTTAGTTTCCATAAGTAATGATCATAGAATATTAGCACGTAAGAAATATCAATATATTTAATTTAATTTAGAATGCTTAATACATATGGAGATGTCAAGATGCTGATATAAGATGCAACAACTTAAGTAGAATATTTATTTTCCCCAAATCATCAAGACTAAAGGTTGTGATTAATGAACCATCATCCATTTAACACACAGGGAAGTAAACAAAAACCAGACAACAAAACTGTTGTCTGAGTGTAACAGGACAGACAGTTGCAGCTTAATATAACCACAGATAAACACACAGGGACTTGTTGGTTTTATCTGCTGTGTGGAGTGGCATCCTGTGATTTATCTAAATGCGGGGGAAGGTGCACCAGTTTATTGGTGCTTTCCTTCATTTTTCACCTAAAATTTGTAATAACAACAGGGGACACATTAAATAATTTGTTCTAACAAGCGACATGCCATCTTTCTCTATCTTTGCTCAAATGGCCACCTGGTTATGTATATTTAAGGGTGAGATGCAATCATTGAGCCTCATTCTGCGCTAATTAGTAGGATTAT